>NC_133325.1:691967076-692292457 GCF_042186555.1 Aquarana catesbeiana | reverse complement strand
AATACAGGTCTTATAGCTTTTATAGACTTGTTTGCATTTCTGGAAGAAAGGCTACACAAGCCATTATATAACTGTAAGTAAAGCTTTCAAGCCAAAACATGCCTGGGTTCTTGTTGGGGAGATCACACCAGGAAAACCTCTTATGACTATTGATGATTTCGCTCTTCATGCACCGAATGCACTACAGCAACCAATCTGGTCATGCGGGCTGTGACCACAGGCATAGTGGATGAGTGCAAACATGACCCCAGTGTCCAATGCGACTTACTTTAGGTTGTGTGCGTCTTTTAGCCCTGGTCTCTCCTTTCAAGTTGAACTTTAGTTAATCGCCTAAATAGGCTGGTGAAAATATGTATACGTGAACAAATTAATTTACCAAAAGATTTGTAATGATTCAATTCAGCGCTTCTTATATGTTAGACTTTGCAGCTAATAAATAATACCCGAGGAAAAGAACAAAAGTTTGTGGGATTTTTAAGATGGGTAGTCTCCCAAAGAAATGTCATTATGTGGGTACCGGGTGCCTGCTGACAGTCACTGGTTGTTCGGATGCCAGCGGGTGCTGACTTCTAGCAACTAGCACAATCGCATTAATGAAATAACATCAGTTTCTATGGAGCCCATTCACATGTGTGCAGTGCGACTGCGATCCGACTTTGAAAAGGGTCTTGTGTGTGTTTGGTGCGATGCAGTGTGATTTTGTGGTCTGTAGACTTCAGTGGACACACATCCAATTGCATCTGCGGGCTTTTTTGTCCAATTTACAATGCAATTTGTGCTAGTTGTTAGGAGCCATCACCCAACATCCTAACAACCAGTGACTGTCAGCAGGCACCAGCCGGCTTCCTAACGAGTCATCCCTGCTGTCAGTCGGGATTCCCCCGCTGACAGCAGAATGTAATCAAAAGAGCCAGCATTGAAAAAACAAAACAAAACAAAAAAAAGTCCCTTAAGTTTGGTATGGATTTGAGGGAATAACACACCAATAAAAATGGCATGGGGTGCTCCCCAAACCATACCGGACTCTATCCGAACATGCAGGGAATACCAGGCCATATGTCCTCAACATGGGGGGGCACTTTGCTGATGAGGACAAGGGTCTCTTCCCCACAACCATGACCCGATGGTTGTGGGGGTGCAGGGGGTAGCTTAAAGGGCACCAACTCCAACTCCCCCCCCCCCCCCCCATCAATGTGAATGAGTATGGGGTACATAGTACCCCTGCTCATTCACCAATTAATATCAAAAGTAAATTAAAACACAAGATTGTTTTTTTGACAAGTCCTTTAGTAAAGCAAAAACAAAAGTTCCCCAAAGTAAATCCATTGTCAATAACGAATGCTGGCCACCGACCCACACAAAAAAAAGAAAGGACCACCGAACAGGACCCCGCTCCTTTTGCTTTACACTTGCTCAGTTACAGTGCCGTCCCCCCCCCCCCCCCACCGCTAAGTAAACAAAGGACATGATGACACTCAGACCCCGCCCTGTGACGTCCTAGGGGCTGGGTCTCAGGCTGCATGTGTTGTCAGAGGGTCTTCCAGATTCCAATAGCTGTTCCCCTCCAGCCACCAGGCCAGGGTTTTAGGGAAGAGGCCCTTGTCCCCATCAACACTATTTTGGCAGGGACCCCTCACTTTTTTTTTTTTCTTTGCATGGGGTCCCTATAAAAAACCATACCAGGCCCCAGGCTAGCAGGGATGACTCCTCGTTGGTAGAAAGCTAGTGGGTGTCGGTTCCTTAACAACCAATGACTCGTCCCTGCTGGCTGACAGCAGGGATGAGTTGCAGTAGAAAAAACTCACATTCAAAACTTATCTAAATTGCACCAATTTGCCCTGCAGCTGCACTTAAAACCATGTTGAAAATCAGCTCAAAATTGCACGACCCTAGTGTGTTTGTTACCCCAAAACTTCATATTCCTGATGTGTGCTTGCTGTACCATGCACTTGTATGAAAGTAAACCTAAAAATGTTTTGCCTTTTTCATTTTTTATTTTAAGCTGAATGGGTTGTTTAAGTGGTGGTTCACACAGGGGCGGACTTTAAAGTCGCACGACTCTGAAGCCGCCTCATACAGCGTGATTTCAGCGCGGCTTGCAAAACAACTTCTGTATAGAAGTCAATGCAAGCCACTCTGAAGTCGCCCCAAAGTAGTACAGGAACCTTTTTCTAAGTTGGAGCGACTTGAGTTGCTCCCATTAGAACGGTTCCATTGTACAGAATGGAGAGCGACTTGTCAGGCGGCTAAGTCGCCTGACAGGTCGCCCCTGTGTGAATCGGGCCTTAAAGGTGATCGTTTACAATCACTTTAAAGAACAAAGATGCAGCATGCAGGCATTTTGGTGTGCTTTCTGAACCTGCACCAAAACCGCAGGGCCTCATGGAAGTCTATGGGAAAGCGCAGCTAACTCAGATAAAAAATGCAGGTTAGCCGCACCTCAGCAAAAAGCGCAACGTAGCGTGTGAAGCTGCCCTTAGTGAATTGGGAACAAAATCAACAAATTTTAGCATGTCTTTTGTTTTAATTACAAGAGTGGTACTGATCCATAGAGGTTGCGCTGTATGCATTTACAATTTTGAAGGCATAGTCTGAAACCCGTCAGACCTGGACTGTTGATGAGCACCTTGCTAACCGAGACTGCTTATGAATGGATAAACTTCTGGCATGCTGTTTGGTCAAAGTAACCTTAAGGGTACATTCACATTGGAGGCAGGTTTCAAATTGCGCGAGTTCAGCTAAACTCGCACGATTTCAAACCCGCATTTCATTGCGAGTTCGGGGGTGATTTGAAGGACATCTGTGCGGGTTTATGCACAGATGTCTATTGAAATTGCCCCTGAAGTTGCCAAAAGTAGTGCAGGAACTTCTTTTGGAAATCGGTGCTTGTGGCACCGCACCGATTCGGAAAGTGCCATTGCCGGCCATAGGCTGCGCTTTGGCATGCCCCGATGTGAACGGGGGCTAAAAATGATTTCAAATCAAATATGATGCCCATATAATTTACCTTCAGATGTTGGCAATTCTAATCATGGATACCATTTTCTGTCATTGGAAACTAGTTGCGGATAAGGTGTGCCGCAAATTCCACAGTTGCATATTATGAAATAACATCCCAGCTTACAAGTAAGAAATAAAAAAAAATAAAAATACAAACGGCAGCAAGTTCTTGCATACAAAGCCACAAAAACCGTCTTTTCATCACAAGTATCAGTACCACCTACTGTACTGTCACTTGTCAGTGTGATCAACCACAAAACTCTGCACTCCCTTGTCATTTCCTTCCTGTGAACTTTCATGTTGTGTGCCATCTATACCTACAGTAAACCGCCTGTTGACGTTGCTCCATCTGGTTGTTGGTAGACCAAGGTGGGTAGGACCCAGCAAGTATAGGACACATTATGCCTGCTCTCCCCCCTGGCATTCCTCTGCTATATTTAGGAAGTTTCTATCAGTGCAGCTGTCCCCTGACTGGAGCTGCAGCGTTGGGGAAACTGACTCATAGGCCTGCTCTCACATTTCACTGCCTGGCTTCGCTCTCTCTAGTCCTCTCTCTGTGTTAGCCGGAAAGCTCTGCCTGTCTCACCCTCTTTCTTCTCCTCCTAAGGTTCCTTTTCCCCGGGCTGCGGTAAGGTGCAAATAATGATCTAATTTGGACGATTGCTCTGCTGTGACCCCAGAGTTCTGATCTTCACGAGTTTTAGAAACTTTCACTATTTTAGACTAAATAAACTTGGCAGACAGTAGGTATTCTAATCAGGCCCAGATTGTAGACATAGGCTATTCTTAGACCTGGCTCTTATCTATGGCAGGCCCATGTGTAATACCATGAACAGACTGCTATTGCATTTTAGGAAGACAAGGTCAGTTTTTCTTTTTTTTTCCCTGATCACGTTGTTAATGCTGCTTTACAGATTGAAACTGCCATGATAATTGAAAATCTATAGTAATCGTTGAAGTCTTAATATTCGTACGTTTTTATACAGCTACTGATTAGGGCTCATTGAACAATTAATGTTTTGAAACTTATTTACACCTGGATTTAGTTTTATCTTTAGTCGCTAAAAGGAAAATACATTTTTGTAGTTTTGTATTTGGCTACATGTTGATACATTAGAAGAATAAAGTATTTATGTATGTGAAGCATAAGCACGGCTTTTTAGATACTTTTTACTTTGTTTTTGTGTTTTTTTTTGTTTTGTTTTTTGTTTTGCCTTTAAAAAGCCAAACGTTGTATAATAATTTAAATTAGAAGAATAAAGTATTTATGTATGTGAAGCATAAGTACGGCTTTTTAGATACTTTTTACTTTGTTTTTGTGTTTTTTTTTGTTTTGTTTTTTGTTTTGCCTTTAAAAAGCCAAACGTTGTATAATAATTTAAATGGAGACTTTTAGGAAGGGAGGGGGCCTTGGTTTCCTCGATTGTCTTTTGGACAGACTAGCATTACGCAAGATTTCCACATAGCCTAGTACAGGCTGCTTTTTTTTTTTTTTTAACCAAAATATATTGCTTTTACAGCTATAGTTGTGCCAAAGAGGTTTGTAATAGGCAGCTGTCTAACGTTTGTACAGGGAACTCCAGTTTCAATCTTGCAGTGTGTGCAGGAAATTATAGTTCCAAGATTTTTTCCCTCTGTTGTACGCTGTGGGGTGAATTTACTAAAGGCAAAAAGACCTGTGCAGTTGCACTCCTTTCCCCCAGAGCTTGGTCAGTGTGGTAAAGCTCTGCTGATTTCCATCATCCAGTCATGTGCAAGCAAAAATACCCTTTATTTTTCTTGCACCTGATAATGATGGTAATCTTTTCAAAGTGAAGTATTACATTTACTAAGGAAAATGAGTGCAACTGCACTTGCAAAGTGCACAACCTATTTGCCTTTAGTAAATCAACCCCTGTGTACCTAGTTACCAGTATCGTGTGCCTTAATTGCAAACAATTGGCCTGATTTCTAATTATTTTAAGTCCGTGTCTCCACGGGAACATGTGCAAACCATGTCAATGTTTCTTTGCGTTGGGCAGTCTGTTCACATGATTGGGTTGCTCAACATAACACGTGTAAAACTGTCAGAATGTACACATCTATGTACATTTATTTCCACATTACATAGAGGTGAGCAGGGACTAATACTTTGTCATTACTGACTGCTAATTTTTTTTTTTTTTTTTTTTTTTAGGCGGTATGCATTGAAAGGTGTCTGGTTGCACCATAATGTTTCATCTGCATGTTCATGGTTTTCTTTGCTCCAACTTGATAAATCTGGTTTCATAGTCTGTATAAGCTTTCTGTTAAGAATTACAGTGTAAAAACTTTCCATAAATGTATGTAAGTGAAAGACCAGCACTCGGGCAACTGCATGTACTTGTTAACCTCCCCTTGAGCACTCCAGGTCCTCCAAAAACCTGGGGTGATCTAAGTCAATAAATGTTGCACTCCTTCCTGTCATCGCTTGTGAGAATAGTAAAGCGTGTGTGCCTGGAAGTGATGGGGGTATCAGCTATTGACTTTAGGAATATAAGAGGGCCTTCAATTTTCCAGATCCGATGGGCTGAAAGCATGATAAAGGGTAAATGTAGGCACTAGAGCAGGGGTGCCCAACCAATGGCGGCGGCCACATGTGGCCCGCGGAGCAATCTGATGTGGCCCTCAACTTCCTGTTCTGGGATGTCAGGTTGGCAAGCACAGATCAGGATTGCCTAGAGCATCAGTGTTGTGAATGAAGACAGGGGTGGAGGAAGCTGTTGTTTCCTGTATAGCACCAGCTCCTAGCACAGGCGGAGTGATACCAAATGCACTCTGTTTGGGACAGCAACAGCCGGCAATACCTGAATGGAAGACTGGTATTAAAGGTAAGTTTATTACAAAAATCACAGTGTATACATGGACATATTTGTTCGGACCGAGCTGCTTTCAAACTGATCCGCAGGTGCAGCACAGTGCACCTGAGGGTTACCTGCACTAAGCCACAGTGTTATTACCTGTGGGTTTTGTGTGCTTTTGGAAAGTGCAACACACCTGTAGGATATACTGTAAGTGCAGCTAACCCAGAGGAAAGTCACAGATGCACTGCACTGCACCCGCGGTGTGGGTAAACCGCAACACATCCATGTGAAAGCAGCCTTAGGGGCACAATCTGTCCTTCCCAATTGGACCCGCCATTCAACTCTATGGAGTGGCAGATGTAAACAAACTTGTGTCCATTTACACCCGCCTATCTCCAATCAGATCCGCTAAAAAATAACAGAAGGGCATCCATCCCCTTCCGTCTGGGCGGACATGGACCTGTCATCTGGCCGCTCCGCTCATTGTGGCTCATGACTGGTTACCAAGTCGCTTAAGTGGCCCTTGCTCTTCAAAAGGTTGGGCACCCCTGCACTAGAGCATGGGTGCTCAACCTGTGGCCCTCCAGCAGTTGCGAAACTACAAGTCCCATCATGCCTCTACCTTTGGGAGTCATGCTTGTAACTGTCAGTGGCTTGCTATGCCTTTTTGGACTTGTAGTTCTGCAACAGCTGCAGGGCCGTAGGTTGAGTACCCCTGCAGATTTACATATGTTTTTTTTGTTTTTATTTAAAAATATGCTTTACTAAAAGAAGGTTGTCAATTCATAAACAGCAACATGAAAAGGAACTGGTAACACGGGGACTTGTTCACACATTTGGTATTTTGGATATGTGCAAATCCTTGGCAGGACATTTTCTTATTATCCTTATAAAGCTCTGTGCCTCTTACATCGTTAGATAAGAAAAGTTGTTTAACTAACCCATGTAAGCCAGGCATACTATCTCGAGTGTCCTGGCAGTCAGGATCTGTTAATACTATTGAGCTGGACTCTGCGAATGAATGGATTACCTTAGTTGGTCTGAGGATCTCCCGGCTTGTAGACCACATTGAAGTGTTTTTCCCTCCTATAGGCTCAGCATGTGATCGAGAATTAGAATACAAAACTAAACACAAAGTTCCATTAATCCATAGAAAAATGGTTAGACTTTTGCTTTTTTATTTCTTTATTCTATTGTGTTTTTTTTTTTTTTTTAATCCGTTTCTTTTTTACTTAATGAGCCACAGTTTATATCTTTCGTTCACCTAGGAGGCTACCTTGCAGACGCGTGGCAGTAGTCAGCAGATACCTGCTCAGTACTTTGGTTGTTTCTTATAGAACAGCGGTCAGCAAATTGTGGCCTCGGGGCCAAATGTGGCCCTTTGCTTGCCTTTATCTGGCACTATTCCACCGACTGACAGCAATAATTGGGCACCATTCCCCCTACTGGAACCATCAATGGGGCACTATTCTTCCTATTGATACCATCAATGGGACACTATTCCTTCCATTAAAACCAACGATGGGGCACTAATGCTGGGGCATTTTCTACTCTCACTGACCACAGTCTGGCCCCCTAAAGTCTGTAAACTGGCCCTTTGCTTCGAAAGTTTGGAGACCCCTGCTATAGAAGGCATTCCATAAATATCAGAGTCTTCCCTACTGAAGAAATTGTACAGTCACAGCATGCACATGTTGGGGTGTCCTTTTTTTTTTCAGGAAATGTGCATTTCGCATAAATTACATTAATGGTGGATCTAACTTGAAAAAAAGTGGCGAGCAAAGTTCCATTTCTGTAGGCAGATTTATATATAAAGTAAATGGTCTGTTCTCATGTTTGTGTCACTTAAAATTCACAAATAAAGTAAAAAAAAAAAAAAAAAAAAAAAAAAAAGTAAAAAAAGGTCAATTTAAAATTGCATGTTTTGTAAACTGCGTCTAAAGCCAAAACTTTTTTTTTTTTTTTTTTTTTTTTTTTTTTTTTAAGTTTTGGATTCAATAGGGAATAGTTAAAACCGCAGTCATTGGGGTTGATCTACGAAAGGTAATTAATTTGCAAGGCAGTTTTTACTTCTTAGTAAATTAAGTGAAAGGCAACACTCATTTCCATAATTCAATCATATGCATACAGAATACTGTGTTTTTTTTTTTATTTTTTGTTTTTGTTTTTTTTCTTGCATGTGATTGATCATCCTGTTGTCCTTTAGTAAATCGACCCCATTTTTGTTTTATATCTGTACACTAGTAAGGGGATTTTTCTTCACATTCAATCTCAAAACAGAAAGTGAGAGAAGATCTCACAAATGTGAAATAAATCCTACTTAGACTATTGTCACCAAATCAAGTGTCCCTACTGGAAGATTTTACTATTTCTAACCCGGTGACAATTTAACATTTTAGATTTTCTCTTATATTGAGTGTCGGTGACCGTGATCACCAGGACAAATAGAGGAATGAATCACCAGAGCGGACAAACCACAAACACCTGAGGGAGATTCTAAGACTACTCTATCAAAAATGGAAAAAAATACATTGTAAGACCTTAGTGATCTCTTATATCAGGGGTCTCAAAACTTTCTAAACAAAGGGTTGGTTTACTGTCCTTCAGACTTCATGGGGGGCTGGAGTGGCCAGTTAAAGTAGAAATTGCCCCAGTGTCAGTGGGAGTAATACAAATTGTATAGTGCTTGTAGTCAGTAGAATGAGGAATAGTGCCCCATCACTGGTATTAGTTGGAGGAACAGTGCCCCATCACTGGTATTAGTTGGAGGAACAGTGCCCCATCACTGGTATTAGTAGGAGGAATAGTGCATAATTGATTATATATAGTGAAAGGAATTGTGCCCCATTGCTGGTGGTCAGTAGGAGGAATAGTGTTCCACCATTGTGTCAGTGGAAGGAATTATGCCCCATTATTGGTGTTGGTGAGAGGAATGGTTCGCCACTGTTGGTGTCAGTGGAAGGAATTATTCCCCATTGTTGGTGTTGGTGAGAGGAATGGTTCCCCACTGTTGGTATCAGTGGAAGGAATTATGCCCCATTGTTGGTGTTGGTGAGAGGAATGGTTCCCCACTGTTGGTATCAGTGGAAGGAATTATGCCCCATTGTTGGTGTTGGTGAGAGGAATGGTTCCCCACTGTTGGTATCAGTGGAAGGAATTATGCCCCATTGTTGGTGTTGGTGAGAGGAATGGTTCCCCGCTGTTTGTGTCAGAGAAAGGACACTCTTGTTGGTGTCCTGAGGGCTGGATGAAGGCAAGCAAATGGCTGCAGTTTGGAGACCACTGTCTTATACTAAGGAAAATTGGAAAATAAAAAGAATCTATTAAAAAAACAAAACTATACTTCCACATCACATTTCATTGTCACACATATTAATCTCATAGGACACCTTCTGTGCCCACGGCCATTGTTCCAGCACCATGTTGGTATTAGTAATGGATGCTTGGCTTTAGACACAACTGGGCCTAGTACACTTTGGTGTTCATTTGCAGCAAGCCTTAGACTTTTTTGCTGTAAACTTGTGTCATTGGCACTTAGAATATAGTCTTCACATAAATACCAAGCTTATTCTTTGGTACATTTCATAAGAGAATAATTAGTTCCTAGACTAATGGGTTGTTTGTTTTGTTTGAGTTCCTGCCAGACTCCCTTGCACTACAGCAGCTGTCAGTGATATGTCTGAAAAGTACTGCCCACAGTAGAGGTGTTTTATTTTTTTCCTAGATCAGTTAGTGGAGATAACGCCTTTTTATAATTTATATTATGAGAAACAGTAATTATTAATGTTGCCCAGTACATTTTGTATTTTTTTTTATCTAGCCCAGAGTTATGGGATTTCTATTAAATTTATTTGGCATGGACACATGACCAGTTATAGTGCAGCTTAGAAATGGATTTCCTAAGACACATAACATTTGGAATTGTTATCCCCCCCTCTCCAAAGTGGTTGATTTGCGGTGGATATGGTAGCGTTTACCTATCTGAATATGCCTTATTATTGTTTGGTGGTGAGATCAGGAGAAAAGGAGTATCTGAAGCTCCAAGCTGAGCAATAACTATGCCTGGATCCATGGCAGGGAGATCTCACTGCTGGGGACTCCAAGAGATACAAGAAGCCAGCGGATGTTAGCTCAGTTATTCCACCAGTAACTAAAATGTACTAATAGAGAAAACCAAATTGCATATCTTTCTTGGGGTCCATTTAGATCTAAGCATGTGTTGTGATTTTTTTTTTTTGTTTTTTGTTTTTTTTGTAGCTTTAGGCAGGTGTGTTGTCATGCATCAGTGTACATTTCCTTTCAGCTTTGACATGGGTTTTGATGTCAGTTGACATGTGTTTTCAATGTGTTTTTGAATTTAGAGTGGATAGGGTTAACAGCAATTGACCAAGGCTTGTTAATACCAGTTTCTAGCACATCAAAATCATGTGATATACATTTTTAATGCGTTGCCATTGACACCTATGGGCCTCCTACCACGCTAACATACTGAAAAAAAAAAAACCATGTCCTAGGTCCCTTTCACACGGGCTTTCCAATCAGGTCCTCCTGTCAGTTTTTCAGGCAGACCTGATAGGACACTCTATTCACCTCTATGGAGCAGCGGATGTCAGCGTGACATGTCCGCTGACACCCGCTGCTATCTGATCTGATCCTGTCTGCCAAATCCAGGCGGATGTAGACCCTATTGTGGTGCAAGACACCACATATAATTCGCACAGGAATCGCAGCACATTCCTGTGTGAATTACATGTGGTATCTCTGGGGTATGATTTGAGCCATGGATTTGTATGGCTCAAATCGCACCGCATTTGCACCAAACTCGTGCAGGACCCTTTTTTTGTCAACACCAGAATTGGATTGCATGGGTGTTTACACCCATGCGATCTTATTCTGCAAATCACACTGCATTTTGCAAACCGATTGCGGGGTGATGTTAACATACACTTCGCAATCGGTTTGCGTGAACGGGTTGCGATTTTGATGCAGGGCGAATCTGCAGCAAATTTGCTGTGATTTCACACCGCATCTAGTGTGAGCCAAGGCTTAAGTGGATATTGTGTGAATTTTATGTTCCTCTGAAGGGAAGCGACTCTGCAGGGGTTGACCTGACGTGATCCCCCCCCCCTGTGTACCCCCTCTTTACCTTCTCCCTGGGAATACATTTTGCTCATACTGCACCCGACTGGAGGGGATGTATGGGGATGTATCAGAGGTGTACCCACCTGGAGCAGCAATATTCTGTTGTAAATATAAAAAAAAAAATATATCAGCTCCTGACATTCATTGCCAAAAGGAAACTGCTGCCTGAGTAAGTAAGATATGTAACAAACACTGCAGCAGCCAGAAATGTGGTACACATCATTAAAGCCAACTTATTTTTACTGTGCAAATGGCCAAAAGTCATTTTTGGCCATACTCCAGCTTAAAGATATCTGCTACTCTAGGATGTGCAAATTATCTAAAAGACTTTAAATGCCTTGTGTGCTAAACAATTAGTTGAACTGCTCATATTTCTCAAATATGATTGTCTGCAAAGACAGATTTTTACAAGTTGCAAAATAATTTACAATATCTTCCCCATTTACTCTGTTCGCATCTAGAATACTCTGGGTTGGTTTTGTAAAACTGGCCCATTTCTGTTTGGATGCATCTGTAGGTGGCCTTTAAATTTAAGGATGTATCTTTTTACGATTGTGCCGCACTTCTCTTTAAAAAAAAAACCTTTCATTTAATTTCTTAGAATCAAAATATATTTCTGCAGGGTTTAACATTGTAAGGGTTGGGGGTTATTTGTAAATCATGTTGCCAGAGACCTCACCAGCCTTTGAGCTCTTTAGTAATGGAAGTCTCAAATGTTTTTAAAGCAGAGCCGCTGTCTGTCTTCTGTATGTAGTGCTGCCGCCCATCACATGGCATGTGGTTGCAACTTTTATTTCCTCTTAGCAATTAAGCCTTTCTGTCTCATGACCCCTATAGTGAGTTTTTCATCCAGACAGACTTTTCTGGTCACCAGGAAGTGGTGATGTAAGGAGAACAGACAAGGATAGCTTTGTTGTCTACTGTATCAGAACCGAATGCAAGGTGCAGCCAAGAGGATTGTAGAGTATTTCTATAGGGTTGCACTAAAAAATATTTAAACCAGTAAAAAGTAGGATAAATTTTGCTTAGTACTACAGTCCGTCCTTTGTGCCTTAAGCTGGCCATAGAAGGGTAGAATTTTGATTGAAAATTCTTAGGAAAAGAATGTTCTAAGGAAGTTTGTTTTTTCTATTCATTAGTGGGTCAAATCAATATTCATATTTGACCGAAGTGACGAGACAATTTGAAGGATGAGGAAGAAAATGTTTTTTTTCAAACAAATCCTTTTCTAACCGTGTATGTGGTTTTCCTTCGATAAAGTTAATTTGTTCCAAAATCGAATGTTAAAGCAAATGAAATCTTCCAAGCGACATTCAAATGTTCTGAGCATTTTTGTACAACTTTTTTTCTAAAACTTTTTAATTTGAAATTCTATCCATCTATGGCCAACTTTAGTGTGTGAACAAGTCTCCACTTAACATGGGTTGTTTTAGTATTGCCTGTTCATCAGAAGCTCACAAGGAATCCAAATCACAAGAAGAGAAGTCAGCACTCAGAATGGCATCCAACAATGGCTATCCTTTATTGCAAAACATGTACAGTGCCTTGAAAAAGTATTCATACCCCTTTAAATTTTCCACATTTTGTCATGTTACAACCAAAAACGTAAATTTATTTTATTGGGATTTTATTGATGGACCAACACAAAGTGGTACACAATTGAGAGGTGAAAGGAAAATGATAAATGGTTTTACAAATTTAACAATAAATATCTGAAAAGTGTAGCATGCATTTGTATTCAGCCCCCTTTACTCTGATACCCCCAACTAAAACCCAGTGGAACCAATTGCCTTCAGAATTCACCAAATTAGTAAATATAGTCCACCTGTGTGTAATTTAATCTCAGTATAAATACAGATGTTCTGTGAAGCCCTCAGAGGTTTGTTAGAGAACCTTAGTGAGCAAATCTCATCATGAAGGCTAAGAAACACACCAGTCAGGGATAAAGTTGTGGAGAAGTTTAAAGCAGGGTTAGGTTATAAAAAAAAAATATCCCAAGCTTTGAACATCTCACAGAGCACTGTTCAATCCATCATCCCAAAATGAAAAGCGTATGGCACAACTGCAAACCTACCAAGACATGGTCGTCCACCTAAACTGACAGGCCGGGCAAGGAGAGCATTATTTAGAGAAGCAGTCAAGAGGCCCATGGTAACTCTGGAGAAGCTGCAGAGATCCACAGCTCAGGCGGGAGAATCTGTTTACAGGACAACTATTAGTCGTGCACTCCAAAAAATCTGGCCTTTATGGAAGATGCAAATTTTGAAATAAAGCCATAAGAAGTCCCTTTTGCAGTTTGCGAGAAGCCATGTGGGGGACACAGCGAACATGTGGAAGAAGGTGCTCTGGTCAGATGAGGCCAAAATTGAACTTTTTGGCCTGAAAGCATAATGCTATATGTGGCGGAAAACTAACACTGCACATCACCCTCAACACACCATCCCCACCATGAAACATGGTGGTGGCAGCATCAACTTGTGGGGATGCTTTTCTTCAGCAGGGACAGAGAAGCTGGTCAGAGTTGATGGGAACATGGATGGAGCCAAATACAGGGCAATCTTAGAAGAAAACCTTTTAGAGTCTGCAAAAGACTTGAGACTGGGGCGGAGGTTCACCTTCCAGCAGGACAATGTCCCTAAACATACAGCCAGAGCTACAATGGAATGGTTTCAATCAAAGCATATTCATGTGTTAGAATGGCCCAGTCAACGTCCAGACCTAAATCCTATTGAGAATCTGTGGCAAGACTTAAAAATTGCTGTTCACAGATGCTCTCCATCTAGTCTGACAGAGCTTGAGCTATTTTGCAAAGAAGGATGTGCAAAAATTTCACTTTGCAAAGCTGGTAGAGACATCCCTAAAAAGACTTGTAGCTGTAATTGCAGTGAATGGTGGTTCTACAAAGTATTGACTCAGGGGGCTGAATACAAATGCACACCACACTTTTCGGATATTTATTTGTAAACAATTTGGAAAACCATTTATCGTTTTCCTTCCACTTTGCAATTATGTGCCACTTTGTATTGGTCTATCACATAAAATCCCAATAAAATGCATTTGAGTTTTTGGTTGTTACATGACAAAATGTGGAAAATTTCAAGGGGTATGAATACTTTTTCAAGGCACTGTGTGTTGGCCATCAGACCTTAGTCATGATGCCTGAAATTCGTTGGCTGTTATACAGCAGTTATACATGTTTTTGCAATAAAGGATAACCATTGTCGGATGCCATTCCGAGTGCCGACTCCTCCTCTTGCGATACCTGGGGCTTCAGCAACTGGTCGGAGCTCGTATGTAAGAAGGTGGAAGCACTTACACACCTGTATTCACAAAGAAACCAGTTCTGATTTTGGGATGTGCTGAATTATACATTTTAGAAAATAAAGCGTGAAATGCATTGTGTGTTAAAATTGGTGGTTGGACTGGCCTTGTTCAGCACTGTCAGCACAAACAGGCAACTTGGGGTGCTTGCACATCAGGTGCTTTCTTTGTGTTGGAACCCTTCATACACAGAATGCCTGAGTTCTCAAATTTGCATTTACTTCTGGGGTAACGGATTGGGTTCCTATACCTGACCCCTAATGTCTACTAAGCCTCACTAGTGACTCATTATTGTGATGTGCAACCTTACTAGAAAAAAGAAGCTTAGGAGATGTGAAGTAGGAGGACTCGGATCCCGACTCATAAGCTCATGAAGTAAATGCAAAGAACTTTTTCTGTCTTTCAGCTGCAGCTTGTAACCAATTAATAGATATTTTCTCCCTATGTTGTGTATTATTTTCCTTTTGCTGTTTGTATTGTATTAAACACACTATATATAGACATGCTTTGTCCAACTTAATTGTGAGTGTCATCACATGGCAATA
The DNA here is from genome assembly GCF_042186555.1 of Aquarana catesbeiana. NCBI lineage: Eukaryota > Metazoa > Chordata > Amphibia > Anura > Ranidae > Aquarana > Aquarana catesbeiana. The sequence goes on along the minus strand of NC_133325.1, from coordinate 692,277,627 downwards.
ATTAGGTGTCCAGAATGTGATCTTCTTTCTTTTTCCTTCAGCCAATCAGATTAGGACCCGGCAGCTCATGACTACCTTGCCATGGCTTTTTCCTCACGCTTTGCATTCTGGGAGCAAAAGGGAAGTGTTGTGACACTGCGCATGTTTTATTTATTTTTGTTTGTTTTATTGCGTTAGTAGTCGTTTTAACCAGAACATATTGAGTTTTCATCTAGTCCAGAGTTTTGAAGTCTAATGTTGATCTCATGTTTGTGTATCTGTCCTCCATTTAGTGTTACGGTTTTATTCTGTGTTCATTTAGCCCAGAAAATGAAAACTTGCACTATAGGGACATGACAGGTGCACTTAAAGGAAACAAGACATTGTGATTGCTAGCTTTAGGGCTGGCACTTCTTTGTGTATTTTCCTGCATTTGTCCGGTGTGCCTCTGCCCAAGCTGTCAGATTTCTGTCTTTTATGTGACCAGCTGCAAAAGTCTTTTTATTTATCATTATTTTTTTACTTGACGAGTGATTTTATACTTTCCTGCCCCTGTTTGAAACTTTAGGTCAAGGATGAAGACAAACCGTTAGGAAAGAAAAACAATGGTAGCCAGAATGGAACTGTAAGTTGGCATTAGTCAAAGGTGTAGTACTCTCATAGTGAAAGTACAGATTTACAATGGAATTACCACTTCCTGGGCTTTTTTAGAGTTACCAGTGGATGGAAGTTCATCGCTGTTGATAGAAACATATGTAATTTCAATTTATCTCAGCCTAGCCAAATAAATAGATTGGTGTAAACAGAGAGATAATTGTTGTAAGCTTTTCTGATTGGTCTTTCCTCAGGGCAGTTATTGCCTAGGCACCCTTCTTCTTAGGAATAGCAGAGAATAAGAGACACATCCATTTTATGTTAGATCCAAAGAATAATCATTCCAACGCATCGGATGTTCCAATTTTTACCTACGCACCAAGTCTGACCAGCCATACAATTTTGACCCATTCATTAGAAGTAAAACCTATTGGAATGGGGAGACCATGATGCAAAGTAGAAATTTGACATCACAGTCTGGACCAAAGGCAGGGGGATAGGGAGCTTTTTTTGTTTTCCTGCATGGGAAGGCCATAAAGTGAATCTGTGAGGAGAGAAATGAAAGCTGCCATTGCTGACCAGATTTTCAATGGTACAAGTGCCCTGATCTTTGTTTTACTTCAAAGTATGTCACTGAAATGGAACAAGCATTCATGAAGGTTGTAATTCCCACCCTCGTATCCTGCATGTTTGTTCCTGGTTAACAACTTGGGTAAAGCTATTTTGGCCCTACTTCTCTTATCGATCATAGGAGTGCAGTTTGTTCTGCACTCCTGTGACCTGTTTTTAACCAACAGCTGGCTAAAGCCCAATGTCGGCTGAATTCACGTAGCTGGTCCAAGCACTTTACAGTCGGGATCCACCCAGATGCCTAGACTGGCTCAGCCGTTGCCACTCCCTCCACAGCCCAGCACTCCAGTGAGCAGAGCACTGGAGGGGCAGAGCAGACATCTGGTGACTAAGTCCCTAAAGACTGAGAACCGAGCGATCAGTGGTCTTGATCACTCCATTCTCAGTCTTAGAAGCAGCAGGGGATAGATGCAGCATTGCCTCCACCTAGGTGAGTATGTGTGTGTGTGTGTGTGTGTGTGTGTGTGTGTGTGTGTGTGTATATATTTTTTTTCCCACAACCCCATACATCTCTTTTAAATACTTCAACCAGAATCGAAATGATAGCGCCTGGAGCCTGCATCTTTAAAACCCAAGTCATCAGTGGCAGCTTTTTTAGTTCTATCTTCAAGGTTTGCTTAAAGATAATAATTTTTAGTCAGATAAAAGCTCCCCTGTAGGGGTCTGCTGATTCTTGATCTCAGGGACATTCTAGAATATCAAACAATTGTGACATTGATCTTATGTAGTTAGTTTAGGGCTTCTTTTAATGTGTGTCCCTTACAATTCACCACCATCTGACACTAGGTCATGATCACTTTCCAGGAAATAGGAGCAGTTTTTAATCTAAATAGTAATAATAATCTAATAATAGTAATCTAATCTAATAATAATCTAAATAGTAGTTTTTGCAGCCACATTGTTACTTTGAAAAGGTCTTTATAAAGTCACCAAAACCATTGACAGTGCAGTAAGATTGGCTTAAAGTGGTTCTAAAGGCAGAATGTTTTATAGCTTAATGCATTCTGTGCGTTAAATTAAAAATTCTTCAGTGTGCAGCAGACACCCTCAGAGCCCCCCCCCCACCATACTTACCTGAGCCCCATCTTGATACAGCGATGTTGCATGAGAGCCTCGACTTTCCGGGACTCTCCCTCCTGATTGGCTGAGGTTTTCTTCTATCTGGTGATCTGCCCCGGAAGCTTGTTGTTTTTCAAAAGAACAAGCTCTTTTGCAGATGTATCTTTTCAGGGCTGAGACAAACCAGTTACCGCTGGCAGAGGTGTTTTACAGTGGTCAGCTTTTATTGAAAAAAAAGAAACTGTTTTAGCCACCACGTCTAATGATTGGTAAGCTGCAGTAAGTGACCGGCTTTAGACGTACAATTCAAGTTGCCTACGAGATCAAGACAGCTGGTATCAATGCTGCATAGATATAAAACAATTTGAGCAATTTGCTTTAAATAGCAACAGGTTTGGAGAGAACAGAATGCTCGGTGGTAAGAATTTCTTGATCTGTGGCACATTACTGAAGTTCTTGGGTCAATAAGAACCGAGGAAATTTGATGTCAGCAGTTTTATGTTTGAGCAGCCATCCCACTTCTGATTGCAGCTGAGCAGTCTCAGTACAGGCATTCAGAACTCAGCCCAGACTGAGCCGTGCGTATCGCCTCCTCCTCCTCCAGATCTCTGGATAGACCAGCGTACCCATCTTGCATTAGTGTTTGATTGTTCAGTGGCAGTCAGAAAAGGCTCCAGAAAGGTACAGAGGCTTTTCTTTGACAGACGCATGCACCATTGGCTTTGCAGTGAGTGTCGAGTTGTAAAACGGCTTATAAAAATCATCTGTGTCTTTTGCAGTTCATATTAACAGGGATGATGAAATTAGTTAGCAACAGTACTGTAGAGTGAAGGGGCTCTTTTCTGCTGTTTTGTACGGTGACAGCTGTGTGTGGCTTTTCTTGGCTGACACCTATGGTAATGACATTATCGGGCAGATGATTTCTTCCATGGGTCTAGCAGAATATTCTTTGTCAGAGCAAAATATACGGCGTGGCTGTCCGGCAGCCCTGCACTGCAGTCATACTGCAGTTGAACAGTGACAGCTTACATAGTGTTTTCCAGCAGTTGTCTTTTTATATTGAATAACCCAGTAACTGCTTCAGGGATAAGGCCTAATGTAATGTATCATAGTCTTGCCTTTTAGGTAACTTTAATGTAAGACATAATCAGCTTGATATGCCCTGGTATTCCATGTTCCTGTTTGTGATGACTAGTGCTATATCTTTGGCTCAGTGACTCCAGCTTGTCTATCCCTGAGATCCAACTTCTCTGTCACCCTCTCCCCAACAGCTGCTGTTTTGGTTTGCTGTAGAAGTAAATGTACTGCTTAAAGTAGAACTATGGCCTTTGTTAAAAAGTTTGTGCTGTAGCACCTAAAGTAGAAAAAATAGGCAAAACGTTTTTTTTTTTCATTTTGGATAGAGTTAAGGGAGGGTTATAACTCCTGTATGGTTTAGTTTTGCCGTCTTTGTCCCAATGGGGAGATTTCCCTTCACTTCCTGTCCCATAGCCAGAAGAGGAAGTGAGAGGAAATCCCTGCAAATTAGGGGAATCCTATGGGACCCCCCAGGTCACCAGAACTAGCGTCCCCATTGTAAGATTTCCTTTCTTATTTACTTTCCTGGGGACAACCCAAAATTAGGGTTTTTCTTTTACTTTAATTTTCAATGATAATGGTAAACAAAATAAATGGAGAAGGTGAATATCCCTAACAGGTGCATAGACACCAATACAAACTAAACTGGACTATCCTGGACTGGTAAAAATGTATACCCGTGAAAAGTTGATCCAATTATTGATTTCACCTGTCAGTTTGGGATTTAAGGGGGTGAGTGTTCAGAGAGCTATCAGTTATGAATAAGCACTGATGTGTGAAACGCGTTAACTCGCTGTCCTGGAGCTGTGTTTTTGTCTTTTTACCTGTATGGATTAAATAAAGAAGCCTATTTGTTATCTTGGAGTGCCGCCACTTTTGTTTCTTATAATGAGCAAAAAAAAAACTGACGTGTTTTAATCCCTCTCCTCTCTATCCAAAACTAAAAAAAAGTTTTGCCTTTAGTTGTACTTTATTTATAAGTGCATTTGTCCTCTCTTTGTCCTCCTGCAAAGTGCCACAGTATACCTAATGACAGTATACCTGCTGATCTTGTCAGTGAAGGCACTGATGCTGCACTGCTCCTGAATGCAGAGTAGAGGTGCCACTCTCTCGTGTAGGCTGGGCCTGGTTGCACTACAGTGGGATGAGAAGATTTTGCAGTGGGCGTAGATGCACTATATTACCGAAAGTATTGGGATGCCTGCCTTTACACACACATTAACTTTAATGGCATCCCAGTCTTAGTAGGGTTCAATATTGAGTTTGCTCACCCTTTGCAGCTATAACAGCTTCAACTCTTCTAGGAAGGCTGTCCACAAGGTTTAGAAGTGTGTCTATGGGAATATTTTGACCATTCTTACAGATGCGCATTTGTGAGGTCAGGCACTGATGTTGGACTAGAAGGCCTGGGTCACAGTCTCAGCTCTAATTCATCAGGTTGAGGTCAGGACTCTGTGCAGGCCAGTCAAGTTTCCTACCCCAAACTCACTCATCCATGCCTTTTATGGACCTTGCTTTGTGCACTGGTCCAAATCATTTGGTGGAGGGGGGATTATGGTGTGGAGTTGTTTTTCAGGGGGTTTTTTTTCTATATAAACCATTTTTTATTTTTGGCTGTTCTTCCCTCATAGCATTTGGATATGAGTTTCCTCCCAGGCAAAGAAAGCTACAACCACCGAGCATTCCCTTCTACCATAAATAGGGTTCATGTGGGGTCCGTGGTGGTAAACTGATCACCAAAAAACTAAATGTGGGTGCTAAACTTCCAAGGTTTTAGTAGAAGTTGAAACTATTATCCATGCTTCACTATAGGTTGAACAGTGTGTTGGACTACCTCATTTACGGGTATTGAGGCACAGGAAGTAGACTAAGTGCTACTTGTACACTTATTGCTATTCACATATTATATTAGCCTGGGTTTTGGGACTCTGGGACATTTTAGAAGATTACGTAGGAGCTTCCTTGTTGCCTGCACTAACTCTCTGTTTAGGAAAGCTTAGGAAGTTGTTTGTTTCAGCTTAACCATAATTTTTATATACAGAATATTGTATTCTTGAAAACCCAAATAACTGTTCTTATGTCACAAAATGTTACTTTGTGGTATCTTGAAAGTTTATTTCATTTTGTAGTTCGTTTAATTGGTGCCACTGTAGCTGAAATTGTGTGAAAATTTTCATACAATTTTGTTTATGTAGTACTATGTTTTATACTCATACTCATAAAATTTATGTCTTCAAAATGTAGTCTGAAAATTCAGAACCAGGGAGTGAGCAGGAAACCTCTAGTAGTCCCTCATCTCCAAGGAATTCACTGTCTCCAAATCCACTGCGAGCAAAAAGTCCAGATCCAAGACAAAGTCCATTCAGGGTGAAGAGTCCAGAAAGACCTCTGAGTTCCGCAGGGGGAAGTAGCCCTGGACCAGTACTAAATGGTGATGCAAAGCAGCCTGCAGACAAACCAGCTGATACTATGCTGAGAAGAGGAGGAAGTGAAAAGTCCCTGAATGCAGATAATGAAGAAGGTGGTACAAAAAAGAAGGTGGTAAAGGTGGTGAGAAAGATGGTTAGGAAAGTCATTCCACAAGAAGATACAGGCAGCAAAAGTGACCAAGCTCGTGGACACAGTTTGGACTCCACTAATGAGGAAAAACATCAAACTCCTGTTCCCCCTGCCACTCAAAAAACCGGCGCTAAAAAGGAGGCGGCACAAAAGGATGATCTTTCAGTGGGTCTCACAAGCCTTATGTCTAGAGGTAGAACAAAAGAACATAAACAGAGGCTTAAGCTCCCTGAGAAGAAAGTGGAACCTGCTGGTGAAAAGGTACCTCCACCCATTTCTCCTGTTGAAAAAACACCTGAGAAGCCCATCTCTCCTGTGGAAGAGAAGACCATTAATGAAAGGCACCAGCCTACAAAGACCGTCACTGATTTATCTACTAATGCTCCACAGAAGAGTACTGAAGGACGTACATCAGAGGTATTCCTGTGTGTGCAATATGACTGCATTTGTGCATGCGCTACTGTGCCATCACAACAACCCTCCTGGACCATTAACCGTGCATGTATTTGATATGGAGTTCTTTACTGACTAAATGTGTTGATACATTAAAGAATAACTCCACTTTTGTTAATAAAAAAACATTACCCTATGGGTGATCTATGTACATTGTTCTGTATACCATCTGTGTACAGAACACCTCCAGGTAGCCATATTGCATTGCATTGCATTGCATTGCACAGAAAATTACAGTGCTGCAGTTTGAAAAGGGGAGGTAATTTTTAATAACATTCAATTACAATGAGGTTTGTGTCGCAATTGTATAAACTATATTAATTTAGTTTATTTACCACATTTTTCCTATTTAAGTGGAGTTACCCTTTAACAAATTAATTTACTTAAATACAATTCCATTGTCTTCAACAACCCATTCTGGTTTCTTAGCGTAATTTCCAGGGCTGGATAAATCCCACGGTCAGGTGGCCAATCAGTCTCTTGGCTTCTTTGAATATCCTTTTGCCTCTTATATTGCATGAATAAAAACAAATCTTTGTAGAGCTGTCTGGGCAGCAAATAGTACCATCTTGTAGTGACTGAGCTCTTTGTTTACTCCTCTAGTAGGTATGTATGTAATTTGCTTCTTTTTCAGCTTTCAGCAATTAAATATAGAGCTTGCAACTTAGAATAGTTTGTTGGGTATGCTGCTCACCAAGCCCGATGCTGGCTATTGTACAGTAGCTGTGCTTCAGCTTAGCATTTGCCTGAACAAAGGTACATTTGGTCATTCTTAAATGATTTTCCACCTTTGCTCAGCCTTCTTTGAAGAAGGGAGTTGCACCCCCCAGGTCTCAGAAGCTGCTGACTGCTGCTGTCACTCAAAAACTTGGAAGTCCTTTCTCAAAACAGGTGTGTTTCTAATAATGTAATGCCTCTTGATGCGTAGGGCTGTTTTTGCATTACTGTTTAGTGCTTTGTAAAATTTTGGCGAGTGCCAAATTTGTTTAAGTTTGTTGGCCTTTGCATCATTAGCCAGTTGACACAGGCCCTTCCTCAGCATCGGAAACTTGCAGTATAATTTAAAAAAATTTAATGGCGAAGTTACCTTTTTATTAAACCATTCTGCCAAATATAATTAGTATGGTCATAGATGCAGGAATTTTAAGTTGTATACAGGTTGTGATTTTTTTCTCTAGCTCCTCCAGCTTTTCAAGCATTCGTGTTTCTTGTCTAATAGTCTCTGTGACTACTAACCAAGTTTAGATTTGCATATAACTTCAGCTGCCTATTGTTCTTGACTAAACTCGTCTGGTAGGGAGCTTTGCTAAGGTTGAGTATTAGTGATAGCTGTTGTAGTGGAGAATTGCAAAATTTCATTTTATGATTGAAGTAATTTGCATTAAAGATTTCCGGTGTCATCTTCTGCTGAGTTGATGGGTACAAAAGGAACCACAATTATCTCCACTTTACTTTGCTGTATATAGTACAGAAATATAGTCAATCACTTTATTGCAAATTAGAGATTTCATTGCAAATCCCAGGTAAACCCCCCCTTCCTCAACCAATCCAATCCAAAAAAAAGATTTACAAGGGTAGAAAGGAGATTGGTTCTTTTGCCTATTAAGTCTTTAAGGATGGAATTGAGATGCAAAACCACAAAAACTCTATTCAGGAAGGCAGCGTTGTACTTGTACTAGAAGGACCTTTTTGTTTTCTTAGGTGTTGGCTCATAGGTGCCCTGATGAGAGTCGGTTCTTGGATATCTTCTGCAGGCTCATATTCTCAGAGAAGTGACCTTTGGAGCAGGAGCCATTATCCGGTCTCTCTACTGAATGTGTCTTGTGGGAAAGCTTTTCAGGAATAACTGGAGGACATTGTTACTGTCTTTTTAATATATGATTAATTTCCTCCTCGGAGACTAATTTCTTTGCTTAATTAGATAGCCCCACTGGGTATCTTTTATCAATACAATTTAAACAAGGACTCTATCTCTATATACTAATGTCTCCACGTGAAATAATGTATTACCCAAGTATATTCTTAGGAGGTAGGCAGGGAGCCTCCTAGCTCTGTGGACAAAGTTCCACTGTTCTCAGTAGATTTACTAGCAAGTCCATAAGTTCAAATCCTCAAAGGCAAGAGAGGTTAAAGTGATAGCAACAATTGGATACCTGGCTTGGTGCTACAAACATTGGTCTTTAGCGTTGAATTAAAAAAAAAAGGCAAATCGCTTTTGATTGTGTGCTATATGATGTGGGTCGCAAAGCTAAATATTTTGGATCATCATGTGTCCAGAACCATTACAAGTCATCCAGTATATTGTTGCTTTTGAAAAAAGTGCCGTTCTAAGCCCAATATGATAAGGGTTCATATGATCTATGGAACCAATCTAATGTTTGCTTTTTCACTTTGTAACCACTAGTTGACATCTAATTGGTTGATGTGGTTAACATGAATTGTTTTCACTTGGGGGGGCTTCTAATCCAATTGGTTGGTTTAGTTAACAAGACTTTTGACACAGTGAGGAATTTTGACAAATTATCTATTAACATATTTACTAAGTACATCTTTGTGTTGCTTTCCTTTATCATCACGTAATCTGAATGTTTTTTCCTCCTCCAGATAGACATGTCTCAGTACTCAGGGATACACTTTAGTTTTGCAGAGTATTAGTAGAGATTTTTGACCAGTAGAGGGAAGTCGCAGCATTAGCAGTACGCTCAAAGTTGTGTTTGGTCATTGCACACTGCGTCTATTCTGCACCGTCTCTCTATATTTATATCTTTATATATTTTCCACAGTTTGTCAGTGTTACATTGAGTTACCTACTTGCTCTCTATAATTTGTTTGGGGGGGGGGGGGGGGCAGTTGGGTAGCTGTAGATTTGGCATTTAGATGAATACTAATATAAATTTGACCTTTAGGCCCCAAGTACTGTTATCCAACGGACACCATCAGACGAAGCACAGAAGCGGCTGGAAAGGATCTTCATGGCATCTGTAAATAAAGTTTTTTTAGTTTTTTTCTTTTCCATTACAGTCTGCATATCTAACGCTGTTTTCTAGCTTCTGACCATCAGTACACTCATTTGAGTGAAGCCAGTTTGCATGGCTGGTTATAATGTATTCAAGGCTTCAGACCTTGTGCTTTATCCTTTGTTGGCTTTACTTGTGCTCCCAAATTGTGATGGTGTATTTTGTGTCATCTCTGTGGTGTAAGAATCTTTCTATATGTGAATGCGTCACAGATAAAGACCTGATTGTTACACCTTGTAACCAATCGGATCCCTCCTGTATTGTTCTTAATGTAGCAAAGGAAGACTCTGGTTGTTTATTTTGTAAAACTTTCTGACGCTGTCATATATACTGCTGTGAATGTACAGTACCAGGCTCCATGCACACTAACGTTTTTTTTTAAGCTAAAAAAAGCTGGAAAAATCACGGGATAAAAAGCTCTGGCAATAGCTTTTTGTAGTAGCGTTTTTAGCAGCATTTTTAGGAGCATTTAAGAGCATTAGCATTTTATTGGCAACGTAGAGGTGTGTTTACAGGCTGAAAAAAGTAAAATGCCTTTTAAAAGCAGTGTTTTTTAAGCCCAATGTGCATGAGCCCTAAGGCTCGATTCACACCTATGCATGTTGCTTTTGAGCGTTTTTGGAGGGTTTTTTTTCATGCTTGCCACGTTTTTGAGCCGCGTTTTTGCCGCGTTTTTGCGGCGTTTTTGCCGCGATTTGCGTTTTGCGTTTTTTTTTTTTTTTTTCATTTTTTTTTTACAGTCTTAAAAAAAAAATTACAAAAAAAAAAAAAAAACGGCAAAAACGCATCAAAAACGCATCAAAAACGCTGCAAAAACGCAGCACTTGCGTTTTTGATGCTTGTCCATTGAAAACCATTACATGCAAAACGCTGCTTTTTGCATGAAAAAAAGTCCCCGACCCTTTCCAAAAACGCTGAGATACAAAAAAGCATTGATGTGAACATGTTCCATAGGAACCCATGTTAAAAAGTTCCCGTGCATTTCTGCAAAATGCAAAATGCATCAAAAAACGCGCTAGTGTGAATGGGGCCTAAAGGGTGCCTCCAGGAAAAGTGAACATCCCTTTTCTATTCTACATCCTACTGTGAGTCCCCCAATCTCATTATTCCCTGATATTCCCAGGGTAAGTAAGTTGTAGATTTCACTTTTACCACCTGCTTCAACCTGAAAATCGTAATCCTTTGGGGGAACAATAGCTTTTTTTTATTGCTGGGCCTACTAGTGGTAGAGGTACGTTATTCTCCCATGTAACTGCACAAAAGGCCTCTCAGTGAAACAGGAAATTTGCATTTTCCTTCAAAAAGAAGTATGGACTTCAATTTTTTTATTTTAGAAATCATACTTGCCTAGGTAGGGATTGATGCTGCATCTGTCCCCCGCTGGCTCCAATACTGTGAACGAACTGCACTCCTGTGATCCACAGGAGAAGTACAGCCAAACAAGCTTTGGCTGTACTTTTTCCTTTAGCTGGGTCCACACTTATGTGAACTGGATGTCGGTTTCCTCACATCCAATTTGAATAGCAAGAGATTGTGACTGTCTCTCTATGGAAGCTTCACAGCTCGGTGCCTACTGTGCATGCGTGAGCGGCGCTGCGCTCTGTGACTGGTCCTGAAGTCTTCCAGAACCTGTCATGTGTTCCAGAAGACTTCGGGAAGGAGAACTTGGGGGGGAGAAGTGGGAGCAGGTACCTGTCAAAATTGGATACCTGCCTCCTCCCCAAAAGCTCAGTTTCACAAACAGGAGTTGGGAAGACTTTCTTAAAGCGGAAGATGCACTTTTGGATAGAACTCTGCTTAAACAGCAATCTACAGCAGTGGGTCTCAACCCTGTCCTCAAGTACCCCCAGCAGGCCATGTTTTGGGAATTTCTCTTGGATAAATTAGCTGTCCAAAATACCAAGCCATTGACCTGTGCAAGATAAAGGAAAACCTGCAAACATGGCCTATTGTGGGTACTTGAGAACAGGGTTGAGAACCACTGTAGATTGCTGTTAAAGCAGAGTTCTATCCAAAAGTGGATCTTCCGCTTTAAGGCTTCTTGATCTACGGGACAGAAGTCCTGAAGATCTTTTGCAGTTCAAATGAGAAACTCATATGCCCTGTACACACGGTCAGACATTGATCGGACATTCCGACAACAAAATCCATGGATTTTTTCCAACGGATGTTGGCTCAAACTTGTCTTGCATACACATGGTCACACAAAGTTGTCGGAAAATCCAATTGTTCTGAACGTGGTGACGTAAAACACGTACATCAGGACTATAAACGGGGCAGTAGCCAATAGCTTTCGTCTCTTAATTTATTCTGAGCATGCGTGGCACTTTGTGCGTCGGATTTGTGTACACACGATCGGAATTTCCTACAACGGTTTTTGTTGTCGGAAAATTTTATAGCAAGCTCTCAAACTTCGTGTGTCGGAAATTACGGATTGAAAATGTGTGATGGAGCCTATACACATGGTCGGAATTTCCGACAACAAGGTCCTATCATGTGTACAGGGCATAAGAATGTAAAGTAACCCTGTTTTATAAAGAAATATTTTGAAGCAAGGCCATACCTGTAAAGAAGAGACTGAATACTTTCCTGATGTGTCAATTTCCTAGTGGACTCTAGTAGACAATTTCTAGTGATCCAAGTGTTCAGTCCCCTTCTTTACAGATATGGTCTTGATTAAAATACGATAATTATGATACAGGATCACTTTAAAGTAGTGTGTCCCTTCCCTCCAATCAGCTCTCAGCTCTCCTCACTCAGCTAGACTTTGAACAGAAGAGAAGACTGTAGATAAACAGGTACAACTTATGTAGAAGGATTTGTTTCATCTCTGTGTATCAACTGAGGCCAGTCACTTCACCGGGGATATGTAAGGGTTTAAGTAAAATAATTGTGGCAAACTATATTACTGTGTATATTCTTATTTGAGCACTGTCTATTAGTGTTATGTAAAATGTTTTTATAACTTGGGCTTGGTTCACACCTATGCATTTTTTTGTGCGTTTTCAGTTTTTCAGAAACACACTACAGTCAATTTAACATGGTTTTCCTATGGGTCAAGTTCACATCTATGTAGGGATGCACTGATACCCTTTTTTTTTTTTTTTTACAACGAGTACGAGTACCGATACTTTTTTTTTTTTTTAAAGTACACGCCAATACTAATTACCAATACCTACCGCAACTGTTTTGTTTTCACTTCAGCTGTCAGCAATGGTACAAAGCATTGAAAAGTTATTCATAAATTAAATAAATAGATTTTTAAAAAGTTTTGCGCTTTTTCAATGTAAATGTGGAAATATATGTTAATATATATGTGTAAAAATATTCACTAACAAAGCAAACAAAAAAAAAGTTTTAATTGTTTATTGTTTATAAAAAAAGAACCGAGCTTGAAAGAATCGGTACATTTGCACGGGTACCGATACTTGTGAAAAAACTCCGTATCGGTGCAACCCTACATCTATGCATTTTATGGAAAGGGCCAGAGGACCAGCAGGTTGTGTTTTTGGTTCTATAGACTTCAATGGATCAAAAACGTGTATTGAAAAACGCAAAGTGCACCTGCAATATGCATCAACTGCAACTTGCATAGGTGTGAACCAGGCCTAAGACAAAGGTAACACTGCTGAAGACTTGTTCCCTACCTTAAAAAAACATTTTGTCTTCAGTGCTTTCATATTAGTGCATTATAGTAATAAAGCCTGCTAGGCCCCTTTCACATGGGCATTAAGGCTAGATCAGTCTGCTAGTTTTTTCAGACCGACAATATATATCTATGGGTGGGTGGTTGTAAATGGTCATCTGTTTACATCAGCTCAGATCCGTGTCTGTTTAGGTCCGTGTTTTAAAATGTAACAAGACTGTGTCCTATTCCACTTGAATGGGTCTGAAAAGATGTAAACGGATGCCATCTGTTTACATCCGTCCTGTTTATGTCTATTTTTAGGCAGGAAACATTTTTATTTATACTTTTGTCACTTCTGATTGGTCTTTGCAAATAAGAAAAAATGGATGAAAAAATACATGTAAACTCAACTGAACTGAAGTGAAGCGCAAACTGATATAAACGGAATGTTTTTTCTTTAAAAAAAGCTGACTGAACGGATGGCGCCCGTGTGAAAGGGGCCTAAAGCTGAACTCCATTAATGATCTATTTTGCATACCTACATTGGGCAAGTATGCATATGTGATACCTGATAGGCCTCTGTGGAAGCTGTAAATCATTGTAGTAGCTGGAGCTACTTCATTGATGGCCATGGTCTCCCCGGAAACCTAGCTGCCCATCTGCATAGCCACCATTCAGAGAACGCCTTGCATTTTTTCAATGAATGTGTTCTCTGATTGGACAGAGGTAAAAAGTAGGAATGATGACATCACAATCGTTGCTCTGCTACACAACCTTATCTGGGAGAGCGGAGGACCTAACTTTTCTCTGTTGGGGTTGGGTAACACTTAGGGCTGGTTTGTGCTGTGGAATGAACAGTGTTGATGCCCTAATTACAGATACATACGCTATGTACAGTAAAAAAATACATGTAATGTTTTGTTGAATACAGAGCTGTGTTAATGTGCATCTTTGTTATGCTTGATATTCAGCTTTGACATCAGGGATATAGGTGTTTGGGAAATGAATGGTTTGGTAAGGTCCAATCATTGTAGGCAACATAGCTCAATACCTCGCCCAAAGAATGCAGAAGTGTGTACTGTGTTGTTCGGATACGTATGTCCTTTCAGAACTTGCATTGAGGGGTACTTCGCAGGTGTTTTATCATCTGTATGAACTTCACCTAAAGGTTATTTAGACATGGGGTCTGCTGTGCTTAAGCTCTTAAAAGTGGTATTAAACTAAAAAAAAAAAAACAAAAAAAATTCCCCTGCAAGTTAATAGCATGCATATAGTGCAAGTATGCATTATGCATCGCATACTAAAACATTATAAAAAACACTTACCTTAAAAGGAAGCCCTCCAGTGGCAAGCTGTCACTGCTGACAGGGCCTCCATCATCTGGTCTTCCTTCTGGGTTCACAGGCTCCAGCTGTTTGAATGGCCAAGCTGCGATGACCTCACTCCCACTCATGAGCACAGGAGTCACAAAGCTCTAAGACCCCTTTCACACTGGGGCGTTTTTCAAGCGCTTTAGCATTAAAAAAAGCACCTGAAAGAAGCCTCATCTGCAATCCCAATGTGAAAGCCGAGTGCTTTCACACTGGGGCGCTGCGCTGGGAGGGCATCAAAAAAAGTCCTGCAAGCAGCTTCTTTCATGTTTTTGCCACCAGGCTGCGTGCGCCAATGGCCCGAGCCCTTTCACACTGCCAGCGCCCGAAAAAGACCTGAAAAAAACGCCCCAGTGTGAAAAGGGTCAGACGTTTTTGCAGCGTTTTGGCACTAAAAATAGCGCTATTAAAACGCTCCTCATGCATCTCAATGGACCCTTTCACACTGAGGGATTGCGCTGGCGGGGCGCTGAGAAAAGTCCTGCAAGCGGCATCTTTGTAGCAGATTTTGGGCATTGAAAAAAGCGCTTAAAAAACGCCCCTCTCCATTGAAATGAATTGAAAGCGCTGTAAAAACGCCTATAATCCACCCTGAGCTGTAGAAAAGTCACATGATCTCACAAAAAGGTAAATGTGCAAGCAGAAAAGAGAGCATCTACAACAACAGGACTGAAATTGTGATGTAGGGTGGAGGGATTGTTCTTTGACGCCCATGCTTCAACAACGTTTGAAAAACGCTGTTAAAACGCCCCAAAAATGTGGTAAAAACGTGGTATTAGCGTTAAGGCCTTTTAGGGCATTTTTGAAGCGTCTCAATTTGAAAGGGCTCTAAAGGAATGCCGTCCCTTCACAGCGCATTGCTCATGCGCTGGTGACGTCACCGGCTGCAGAAATAGGGACTATCTCCTGAATGGTGCACGTTTAGGAAATATTCCTTGTACCTACAGGTAAGTGTTATTTTAAGTTTACCTGTAGGTACAAGTCACCAAGCTGTGTTTATTACCGCTTTAACTACTTAAACTCCAGTTGAAGCAAAAATGTTGTTTTGGGGGAATTTGAAGATGAAGTTCTATCCTTCCTAATTTATGTTGATCTTCCATTGAAATCGTTTTAAGCCTCTGCTTCTCAATGCTGGAACAAAGCAGAGAGGCAGACAAACCAGAATTGTTTATTAATGGTACACGTTATGTGCGCTGCATTTCATGTGTATTTTTTTTTTTCCCTAATTTAAAATTCTGCATTGGACTACAGGATTATAGGAAATCATAAAAGCTGATTATGTTGTCACTCAGCTCTGAAAATTTGAATACCCATAGCTTGAATGAGTTTCATGTTTATGCATATGCGCCATCATCTGGCCAGATCGCATCTCTTGGATTCTGTTGTTGGAACCTCACGGAATTTCAAAATTTAGCCAACTTAGCTTTAAAAGAAATGGGTAACCAAATTAGCCAACTAATATTGTAGCATATGCAGTAAGCATTCGCTCTAATAGTCGCATATTCAAAAAACTTAAATATTAATATAAGCGTTTCTTGATAATACAGTTATTGCCCTGGTTGGCCTGCTTTTGGCGGTTCATGAGTTATGCCGGCATTTATTTTTATATGCATCAACAGCTCTTACTTCAGCGTTTAATGTAATGTTTGGTGACAGCATGCTCTGAAAATGTTGATGACTCTTTGTTATGGCTCTATCTATAATAAGTGTACGTCTGTTTATCTGCTTTTATATGGAAGTTGTTATTGCAGGCCTGTCTGTTACAGCTGTCTAAAGAACGGATTCCATATACTTAGCATTGCAGTACTTGGCTCTGTTACTGTCCGTTTGCTGCAGCTTGAATGACTTTAGAATGGGACATGCTGCTTACTGTGTTGTCACTTCACCATCGTTACAGCTGGACATAAGCTGCTTATTCTTTCATGGTTTACAGAATACTTTAATAAAATAACATTGTACCTCTATTGTGATATAATACATGAAAATAACCAATAGCAACGCAGCCCTTGGCAGTTTGGCATGTAGAGAATGCTGAAAGGTTATTTCTCATTTATCCGTTGTGGGTTATTGTATATGTCTGCATGCTCACGGTTACACAATTTCCACATAATTGTCTATAATGTGTCAGTTGTGACTTTGAAGCTTCTGAAAACTGTAGCTGAGACCTTGGCTTGGCCATCTCTAGGTGGTCTTGCGCTTTTGGCTCATTCTTTATTTGTTTCAGAGAATACGTTGTACATCTCAAGGAGTGGGACTGCTTCTCTTGGCTCCATAATGGCCCCTTTGGGTGACCAAAGCGTGCAGAATGATTAGAACTTCTGTCGATATTTTATTGCTGTCCACGTTCCCCTTTGATGGATGTTTATAGAACAAGAAGTAAGGGGAAGTTCTCCCAGTAGAGACACTAACAGCATTTAAAACCTGACAGACATTCTACCACCTCCCTACTACAGTAAAACCTTGGTTTGAGAGCATTTTGCAAGACAAACAAATTTTTGTACAAAATTGTGACTTCATATACAAGCGATGTCTTGATATAAGAGTAGCGTCATGTCACTGAGTATACTGAGTATAAAAGAGAACAGAGGAGCCTCTAAGTGTAGCAATATGGTTACATTTAATGAAGGTACAACATTTAGAAACTCACATGGTTGATGATTAAAACAGGCACATCTAAGTATGCAGGCATCCGGGGTAAAGCTGTCCACAGACCATCCTCCGCACTGCCATAGACTTCGTCCTTTCCTCGCTCTGCTCCACAAGTGTTTTAAGCCTCCTTTTTTAGATCGCTCTACTGCAGGGTAGTCTTCCGGTCATGATTGCAGACTGACAGCAGTGAGAGCCGGTCTATGTGAACTGCTTTACCCCGGATCCCTGCATACTTAAATGTGCCTCTTTTAATCATCAACCATGTGAGTTGCTAAATGTTGTACCTTCATTAAGTGTACCCATATTGCTACATTTAGAAGCGCCTCTCTTCTCTTTTACACTTTGTAGCTCCTGCTGGATTTTGCTTCTAATCCCCTTGTGGAGGCTTCCACTTGTGGATGGACATCTTATGGTTACAAAACCTATCGCATTGCTAGAATCTTTTTTTTGTGGAGTATAAACTGAAGGATTTATGAATAAATGGTTGTGAAACGAATCATTTGAGTTTCCATTATTTCTTATGTGGAGATTCGCTTTGATATACAAGTCCTTTGGATTACAAGCATGCTTCCGGAACGGATTATGCTTGCAATCAAAGGTTTTACTGTATATCCAAAAGAAAAAAAAATAATAAAAAAAACATTTTGGCTGAAGTGGGACTTATATTCCAGTTTTTAATTATTTTAGCTTTGAAAATGCATCCATACTTCAAGGTCCTGCTTCTTTGATATCAGATGTTATCTGCTAGTAGTGTAGAGAAGAAGACATCCCTTTCTCTGATTTAGATTAAAAATGATGGTGCATACTTGTGCTTTCCTGTACCTCGTAAATAGAATCACACTTGCAGGTTAATGTGATATCAGCATTCCTGGTAATAGTTGTCTACAGTGTTCCATCTGCTGTTCTGGTATCTGATGTTTTCTCTGGTTGCTCATCTTTGCTTTCTTTCATCTTCTTGCTGCCATAGCTGGAACCAGCAGCCTCTTGCTCTTCTCCTCAGAGCCAGGTACTGTACCCCCAGGATCTGTCTGCCAACCTAGCCTCGTCTTCTGTCCACATCTGGGCTGGTGTCTGTGCGCGTGTGTCATGCTGGAGTGTAAGGCTCTCTTCACATGTCCTTCCTGCCCATGACTAACCTCCACCTACATCCCAGCCTTTCCTTTCTGCATGATGTGCATGTGTGCAATCTAACCCTCTCCTGGTGACTTGGGGCATTCATTGATGACACAGTGCAGAATCCAACAAGAACTTTGCTTTGATGTTGCTGAAATTTACTGCACATTATTGCTATTTCTGAAAAATTATTAAAGAGTCTTCTACTGAGAGAAATATGGGGTCTGCTATTGCTGAACTCATTAGAAAGATGTGCTTATTTGTTCTGTATTCAAAGCCATTGGATCAGAATGATGGCCAGACAACCAACATTTTGAGAAGGAAAGACTAGCAGTAGCAGCCTACATATTCTCTCTGTATGGATTTCATTTATATCAAGTCTAAGGCCTATTTCATACTTGCGAAAATGAAAAAGCCACATTTAAAGCAATAAAAATACATTTTCAAGGGGGAAAAAGCTACATTTGTAGCCTTGTTGCATTTTCTTTCCCTTTTTTTTTTGTATGGATTTGAACATTGGTGCATTGTTGTCTATGAGGCAATGCATATAGTTGCGTAACGATCTATAATGCAGCAATGCATTCAAAGCCGTAAAAATAAAAAAAATTAAGAAAATTTAACGTTTGAGTGCAGTAATTAAATCCTTGCAGTAGGGTGAAGAGTTTTACATATGTATACGTGTATATACGTATCATAAACTTGTATTGTTTACTCAGGACCTTTCTGCCAGTAAGATTCTGCGTAAAAACATCAGTAAATTATTACACCCGTGTATAAGAGGCCTTATATGTACTATACATGGCCTATAACTTTTATTCCTATATAGATGGTCTAGATTGACTTGCAGAACTGTGAATACTAAAATGTCACCAAGTCATTTATCATAAAAAAAAGCCTTGTGCATGCCTGTGTTTTAATAATACTAAGAAAAGAAAAACAAAATGTGTACTGTTGCATACTTATATGGTCCATATTCACACAAACTTCTGACAGATATTCTCAAATTCGTTTTTATGGTCAGTTTTCAATGGTGGTAGTTTAATTTTCCCAATAAATGCAGACTTGTAGCCTTTCTGAAACATACATCTGTTTTAATGCTCTTAGGTGGTCTAGAGTGGAAACACTCATATTCTGCTCTTTCCTGGTTCTCCTCTTATCTATTGAAGTGCTTCTTCCATGTCAATTACAACTCTATCTCCCCATCTCTCCTCTTCATAGGGGACCTCCTCAGACCCCTGCTCTTCTCTTATCTACATCTTCTTGCATGGATTCCAATACCCCCTCCTTTGTGATGAAATGCAAATCTATCTCTCTACTCCCCAGCTCTTCCCTTCAGTTTCACAAATTTACGAACTGAAATAATGGTGTGGATGTCAAACCACTTCCAAAACTAAATCTTTCTAAAACGAAGTCTCTGTCAGCACCACCCGATTTTTGACAAAAGTCGATTGTTCAGTCGAATTTTGTGGAAGGAGACAGGTTGAAAATGGACTAATCAGTGACTGCATCCAGTCAGATGCAGCCACTATTTGGGTATTTTGACAGTTGAGTACAGGCTGTCAGAATACAATAGCTGGCAGAGGGCAGATTTGTGCATCCATGCTGTTTAGCGTGGATTGAGGATTCGGTTAAAATTCCTTTTTGTTTAGCAAATAAAAATCGGTGAGTATACTGGTAGCTTAAGAATCACATTTTTGGAGTGGTCCCAAAGCTGTAGTAAGGTGCCCATTCTTGAAAAATGGCTACATAATATATCTAAGGACCTCCTGGTATAACAACAATCAATCTTCTGTTTTATTCATGTATTTCCATCTGCATATTTATATTTAGTTCTATTTTTTTTAAATTCTTCATACATCTGATTTACTCCCTTTATATAAACTCTTCACCATAGACTAAGTAATGTTATCATGTTGTAGTTGTTTTCCCGTTTGCTGCAGTGTAGATAATACAAGCTGCATTTCAGCATCGGTGAAGTTAGAGTCATCACTAGCTTTTTGTGGCTCCTGGACTGGCTATGCAGTAACCACTAACTAGACTTGCTTGCCTTCCTGTTGCCAGTCGTCCTCACATGGTGCCACGGAAGATGCCCCAGCTTCGCCTCTGAGCTCACCCGGTGCTCTGCCTCAGGTTGGCTGGTGATGTGTTATGCTGTTGTTTTGTTGTGTGTTAATGTCTTTCCTGAAATTACCTGATCCATGATAGCAGGTTAGTCGTCACATTATCATATCCATTGTCCATTTTCCAATGATTAATCTAATATACATCCGCACAATGTACTATTCCTTTGCAGAACTGCACAAATATAAGCTCTACAACTATTTCAGGCTGAATTTAGCACGCAGGATGGTAAGGAACTTAAATGTGCAAAATCAATAGGATTTAAAGACTACAGCCAACCATACATGGACTGAAATTCGAGCCGGTTCAGCAGGGACTGTTCGTATTTCAATTCACATAAGGTCTAGCTGGTTGTACACAAGCTGATTAATCAACTTGCATACAACCAGCCTGTCAGGTGTTTACCGATCAGTGCCGCTGACTAGCCGGCAACACTAATTATTGTATTTTGCCAGTGGGGAATGCTCACCACTGGCAGAATACAATAGCTTAGTGGGAGTGAATCCCCAATCCACTATGGCCAGCCAAAGACTAGGTTTTACACAATTCAGTTCATTTAGTCATCAGTCAGTCATATGAAGCAGGTTTGGAATTTTTATTTTTATTTTGCTGTCCTTTTTAATACACCAGACTCTCAAATAATTTGAATGTGGTGTGTTAAGGACAAAGAATGAATGTTCTTCTGCTGTATTTGATATATAGTGCTTCCTGCTCAGCCATGCTCAAAGGTGAGTATAAGGTGTTTTTTTTTTTTTTTTTTTTTTTTTTTTTTTTACTTCTCTTTTAATGTGGGAACAGAGGTCACCTGGTGCCACACCTTGAACTCTTTATCATAAACCATAAGCATTATAGGTTAGGCAAACCATTCTCAACCAGGGTTCCTCCAGAGGTTGGTAGTTCCTTGAACTGTAGCTAATTGACCTCCCATCTGATGGTGCCTCCATAATATCAGGGCCAAAACTATTTTGCAGAACCAGTGGCATGAAACCTACAATTGCTTTAGCTTTCTAAAAGTGTTCTGACCACCAATGCAGGGGGCGTTTTTCCCAGTGCCCTTGATGAATTGGTTTTAAGGGTTCCTTTTATAATAAAAAGGTTAAGAGGCTCGTTTAGACAATAGAACACAGCTAGCTGTAGTGTCCTCTGGGTTCACTCTGCAAATGTCCAATTACTGTCTGAATTGTGTTTTGTTACTCGGGTTAAAGCTGGCCATACACTGTTCAAATTTCGACCAGTTCTTGATGAACCAGCCAAAATCCACTTAGTGGATAGTCCTGTCAGCCGCCTGATTTCCTATCCGATGCAGACACAGTTTGGGTATTTTGACAGTTGGCAGATGTACTGCTGTCAAGCCACAAATGCATCTCTGTTCATTGAGTCACCCTTTCATAATAATAACCTAAGCTACATTTAGTTCTGTTACTATCCTGCTTGATTAAAATGCATTAAATTGATAGGTTATTGCATCTGCTTTTTCCTAAATGCAGTCAGACCAACACTTCGTTCTCATTTCTGCATAGAAAATAAAGAATAGGCATACATTTACCAAAGCTTTCCATACAACCTAAGATTATGGTTGGTAGGGTAAGGGTTGTTTTTGCCCCCAAAGAAACTTCTACTTGTCTGATCTCTCCCAGTCATTGCAGGATGTGACTAAATTAGGCCTGTACCAGACAATGTGCCTCCCTTACCTTTCCTTGACCAGACAATGTGTAGTTGCCCTTACCATACAGATCATCATCTTAAATTTATTTTTCTCAGAACTACCTGCTGCCATGTGCTGTTCTTCCTTACGATGTGCTGTGTTTGCGTGTTTAGTGCATGCCAGTGTTTTTATTATGGTAACTTGTTCCATTAAAGGAACAGTAAACTGGGATTGAATATAATAGGGAAGGGAGCATCGTCAGGTTAATATTACTTCGCAATAAGAAGAAATGGCCAACACACTAGTAAATAAGGATGCAAAGACAAATTAATTACAATCACATGCCATAAAACCCAATTACGTGCCTTGCTGTCCCCGAAATGTCGGTACTTGAGTTTTATGACACATAATCTAAAGTAAGTCTTTTTGCAGTTTTTTTTTTTCTGGAATGCTTTGAATGCAAGGCCAGTTTTTCTCACCTGTGATGGAACTGGTGCACAAATTTATACTTGCTTAATCAAATCTTCTGTAAGTTTTGATTTTTAATAAAGATATTTAGATTTTTTTTTTGTGAAGAGGCAGGGTTCGAGTAGATTTGTTTGAGCTGTGTGTGTGTGTGTTTTTTTTTTCCTTTTAATAATTTTAGGTATGTGTTTTGGTATGTGTTATCACTTTATTATGCATGTGTTTGTGTATTTTCATGAGTGTGCAGTGCCTTCATGCTCATTCATGTACATTCTCCTTGATTGTGAAAGGGTTTTCCCATTGTGTGTTATGAAATCAGGCTGTGCTAAGTTTCGGAGTGTGTAGCATCTTGTAAGACTGGCCTTTTTTTTAATGAATTCATAATAATGGAGATTGTCTTTTCCTTACAGGCAAAAACAGAGGAACAGATCTCTGCTGAGCAGAACTGGTATGAGACCGAGAAAGTGTGGCTGGTTCACAAAGAAGGATTCTCTCTTGGTATGTTATGAAATTTTGTTTTGATTCCTCTCCCCTGATACCACCTAATGCAGGAGGGAGTTAGTGGGGTGATTTACTAAAACTGGAGAGTGCAAAATCTGGTGCAGCTATGCATGGCAGCCAATCTGCTTCTAACTTCAGCTTGTTCAATTTAAGGTTTGACAAAAACCTGGACTCTCCGTGGTTTATGTGCAGAGCTGCACCAGATCTTGCGCTCTCCAGTAGTAGTAAATTGACCCCAGTAAATTGCTGTTTTCCAATTCCACCTCCTGCCATTAGTATATAAGTATGCTGAGAGCGTTCAAACCTACAAACACTTTAAGCCTACATCAGGGCAAAGAAACTTCAGCTGGAGACGTGAGCCTTCAGTTGATAGTCTCTGATCACGGCAGCAACTTAATTTAGTCTCCGATGGCCCATGAGCCTACTGGGTATATTGGGCTTTATTAGGAGACCATTGGATCATCAGAATATCAACAGCCTATATTTTCAGGCATATTTTCAAACAGAATATTGTCACTAAAATCGGCACAGTTCTGAGAAAACCAAGGCAGTTTTTGAGGCTGTAAACCCTTTGCAATTTCATTTGACCTAAACTTATAACTATGTATTGTTTTTCAGTTACCGAAAACAATGCTTTTAATGCTTTTATTGCTTTTATACAATACGTATTCAGTACTGGTGTATTACACATTACTGAGTACATAAATCTTTTCGCCTCAGTCCCTGCCCCCCCAAATAGCTCACAATCGAATATCCCTACCACACACTATGGCCAATTTGGGAGGAAAACAATTAACCTACTTTTTAGGGTTTTGGATTGCAAACTTATGGGTTTATAATACAAATTTCATGCAGATTTCCTTGGTTGATTCACACCCAGGACCCAGAGATGACCACTTTTCCACTCTGTTGAGAAAAAGATGGTTATTGGTGACTTAAAATCATATTTGAAAAAATCCTTACATTTCGTAATTCACATGCAGATCCTTCATCTAATGGCAGGGAGTCTGGATTCTACTCTCGTACGCAAGAAGGAGGTTTCAAAGTGTGTCCCTAGGGGCCCACAGTGCTGATTATTATCATGAATATTACTGTAAATATGTTTGCCTTTGTCCCTAGGAGTGACTTTGAAGCAGAAGCAGTACTTTACTGATGTGTTATGGTAATAATGGCTTATAAATGAGTTGAGGACTTTTATATTGTCTGATATTCTGGATCTCATTTTCAGTAGTGATCCTTAATGAGACTTGGCATGATTTTATCAAGCTGTTCTCAATACAAATTTTACTATCTGGGCATTCAAATGAATATGTTTCATGCCCCATCACCATAACTTTAAATAGCCAAGGCTGTGCCTAGTGAATCTGAATACAAAGTACTTTATTAACTACGTATCATGTTGCCTGGAAGGTCTATACTAACTAATTCTCTTAAACATATTAATATACATGGCCTGTTTGTGGAATGAAGTCTGTTTGTGCTTGAAGTGTCTGTTTGCAGATATAAGCTTGCCAGGGCATTTTAATGGAAATTAAGTTAAAACTGATTTGTGCTGTGAATTTGTCCTAAAACAGTTTTTTTTTCTCATTTATGCCCCAACTCTCCTGTGGTGCAAATTTGTTATTTAAAAAAAAAAATCAATTAAATTGTATCTAAACCCAAGGACTACAGAATTTCCTTCTTCCTTGGCTCCTTAGAGCTAAACTTCAGGAATAATAATTTTGCATTCTTCAATTGGACCATCTTGGCTCGATCTGCTATCCAGAGGGTCACTACGGATTATGTAAATTTTGTAGTAGCCCGTGCCATAGAAACAAAAATTGATGCTGGATAGCCACACTCCAATATTCACCTTTATTTTGTAAAAAGTAGAAATCAAAGCATTATATGTAGATACAGACCAACTGCACAACTAACGCGTTTCACACCATATATGGTGCTTAATCATATGATTAACCACTTGCCGACTGCTGCACGCCGATGTATGTCCAAAGTTTGGCGGCAGATATCGTTGTTATGGCAGCAGCTAGCTGCCCTAACCCCGTTTTCGTGCGGCAGTCGGCTTTCAGATAAAAGTGGTCTCTACAGGGGATTCGCCGCGAGATCACTTTTATCGGTGGCGGGAGAGAGGCAACCCCTCCCGCCACGATCTGGTGCCCTCCGCCGCTTACCGGAGCCGTCGGTAGTGGCGGAGGCGATCGCGTCTGTCTCCCTTCTGTGCCTGGAGACGAGTGAGGCTAAGATGGCACCCACTCGTCTCCATGACACTGCTGGGCGGAAGCGACGTCAAAACGCCACTTCCGTCCTTACGTCTTAAAGGCACATTTTTTTCAATGTCATTTTTTTAAATGACTTTTTTTTTTTTTTTAAATTGCATTTTAGTGTAAATATGAGATCTGAGGTCTTTTTGACCCCAGATCTCATATTTAAGAGGTCCTGTCATGCTTTTTTCTATTACATATTACATTCCTTGTAATAGGAATAAAAGTGACACAATTTTTTTTTTTTTTTTTTTTTAAAACAGTGTAAAAATAAATAAAATCATGTAAAATAAATAATAAAAATAAACAAAATTTTTTAAACCCCCCCGTCCCGACGAGCTTGCGCTCAGAAGTGAACCCATACGTGAGTAGCGCCAGCATATGAAATTGGTGGTCAAACCACACATGTGAAGTATCGCCGTGACCGGTAGAGCGAGAGCAATAATTCTAGCTGTCAAGGAAGTAATCTGAGGACTGACGATCCTGCCAGTAACAGTCATGGTCGCGGCAGGCGCATCCCCGTGTGCATGCGCGCACGTGGGCACGCGACAACGGGGACACGCAGATGCGTTATGGCAGGTGCCCGCAGATGCCCGCACGGGCGCGTGCACAGTAACAGTGTTTGGCACCCTCTGGCCTATTTAAACCTGCTGCAGTGGTATGCAAGTTGCTGGATTGTCATCAGCTCCCTGTGTTCCCAGTACCTGCTACCTGTATCTGATTACCTGGTTCCTGTTACTTCTCGGCTTGCCTGAGTTACCCTGATTTCCGCCTGCACCGACCCCTGGCTTGGACTCGACTACGCTTCTGTCTGTACCCCTGTACCTTCGCTTGTCTGAACGGTCTTGACTTCCGGCCTGGTTACTGACTCTGTTCCTGATTAACCCTGTTGTGCCTCTCTCGGTCTGCTCCTATGGTACTTGACCCTTGGCCTGCCTTGACCTTGTTCCTGGTCTCTCCACTGGAATACTTCCACGCACGGTTGCCCAACGCACCCCACCAACTCTCAGCAATCCGGCCATCAGCATCCGGCAATCCGTGCACCTTTGGGCATCATACTCCGTGTCTCACTCCCAGGGTTGCGCTGCACTTAGTCGCAAGGGGCGCCCTCTCAGCAATCCGGCCTCACACCGAGAACTTGACACTAGCCCTAGACCTCCTCTGTAAAGCAAAACCTGCAACCTGTAGAATTTTTTAAACGTCGCCTATGGAGATTTTTGAGGGTAAAAGTTTGACGCCATTCCACGAGTGGGCGCAATTTTGAAGCGTGACATGGGTATCAATTTACTTGGCATAACATTATATTTCACAATATAAAAAAAATTGGGCTAACTTTACTGTTGTGTTATTTTTTTTTATTCAAAAAAGTGAATTTTGCAGAGGGGGAAGCCACTTGCACAGAACCCATAAGTTTGCAGCTCTCACTGTATGTAGTGACAACTACTACAGTGATTTTCAGCATCCCCAGTGCCCCTTTGGATATCAGATATGTGAGCTTACATTGGGCCAGCTATGCTCCCTCACAGCTTCTTGCTCCTCTACAGCCCCTGCGTATAGACTTCCAGGAATTCAGCTCCCTTGTGTCAGTACCCAGGCCTAGCAGCCAACCAGTAAGCCTGAACACTGTCACATGACAGGTGGCGTGAAATCACCACTCCCCTGGGTTACTTTTCACAGCTAATCCCAGCACTGACTGCAAAGGAGCAAAGAGCTGTGAGGCACCACAAGGTAAGTATATAGAGAACAGGGATGCCATCTCTAGAGACACGGTCACTTTGCCCTTCATGGGCAAGGACACAATATTTTGAAGGGTTACTAAACCCACAACAGTTAAATCAGTCTGTATATGCAGTAAAACGTGCTTGTTATACTCACTATGGAACCTAAGGGATTGTCTGCATTGAGTAAAAAGGCTGTTTGATCTTGTCTTCTCTGATCCTCCCCTTCTTTCACAGTCCCCAAAGCATTTGCTGATAGAACAGAGCCTTGGGGGCAAGCTGCACATGCTCAGTTTGGTGTGTATTGCTAGAGAGTTTTTTTTGTTTTGTTATTTTCTTGGGAGAGTGCATGTGATCAGCACAGGGCCAATCAGCACTGCCCAGACAGAGGGTCAGGGGAATTGCAGCCTCATAGGACAATCAGGGGAGAATGAAAACTCCTACAAGTTTTAACCAGTGCTCTGCTGGACACTGATAGAAGTCACAAGACTGCTATATACTGCTGATGAGAAAAGGTATTTAGCCGTTTATATTTACTAAAATAATTGCATTTCCATGTTCTGTGTACTGTGGGAGACCAGATATAGTGTATGCAGGGTCCTGGGTTTAGTAACACTTTTAGGTGTACACCTTTTTCCTGTTGCTACCCTCCACCTATTGCCTGTATTTTGGAGTATGTGAATTTAGGGTACTTATAATCAGGCCAAAATGATCACTGCAATCTGGTTGGTTTGATCGTTCAGCCTTCATGTGAAGTATATTTCTTTAGACAGCACTATGACCATCTGCAATGTGTGACTGTATTATGGCTTGATTCCTTTTCAATCATCATTATAGTTGTCACCAAGCAGAAAATATTCTAATCCCAAAATCCAACCGCCTATATGAAGATCACTCAAGTTCCCTGACGAATTGTCCTATAATCATAGGTGAAGGTAGTGCAAATTTAGCATCACCTTACAAATAACTGGACACAAACATGCAGTGAAAGCACCTCCTAGATAATTTCATGTTACTTATTTGGTATAACTTCATTGATATTCATCTTGTCTTTTTCTTGCAGCAAATAAACTGAATGCTGAAAACGGCAATCTACCTGAAGGAAAAGAAAAAATTCGACTGGAGCATGATGGGAGTATACTGGACGTGGATGAAGATGACATTGAAAAGGTAGGTTTTTCCATGTAAAGTACATACATGTAATGCATACAACTGGTTACATTATACCCTCATATTGCCATATTATATCGTATTCAAACTCCTCCTGTATCACTTTCCTAAGCTAGGGCATGTCCCAAAAATAGGTAGCACGAGGTGTCTGCATCATTGACTAAACATTTGTGTGCTTTGAAAGCCAGCTGATCCTGGGTGCACAATGCTTACTTGTAATTCTATCAGGTCTCCCCTATTGTTCTATTGTCCAGCGAGAGCATGATTAGCAATGATTAGGAGGCTCCTTGAATAGTATTGCACAGAGAGGAAGTTGAACGAATCCTAGTCTGAAATCAACTAGGGAATTCTTGGATCAGAAGGCTCCCTGGGCACACAGAAATGCATTTATTTAAGGTGGTTGCTTTAAAGTAAAACATTTCCTACTACCTGTTCCTTCCCCTCTCTCTCCCTAAACATTTACCTGAGTCCTCTCTAGATTCAGTGTGGTCCCTGTCTGCAGCAGCACTGCTCTTTTCCTCTTCTCAGTCACAAGATACATTGAGAGCAATGGGAGCTATTGGCACCTGCTGCTGTTAGTCAAATCCTGTGTCGACATAGCAGGCACGTGGCACAGCTGCGCTGTTTATGTCTATGGACACCAGGGCCGCTGATAAGGCAGTACAGGCAGCTGGGCCTGGGCCTCATCAGTTTAAAAGGGGGGGGGGGCTCAGGCACCTGCTGAGCAGGAGGGCTGGCTGTACTGTCTTATTGCAGACACCAATCCTCTTCTGCCTCCCCTGCAGCGCTGCCAGCTTCTCCTCCTCTTCCTCCATTTGGCTGCATTGCAGGGGGATTGGTCCTAGCACATGTGCCCCTTCTATCTGCTGTCCTGGCCCCGTTGTGTGCTCCTTTTCCCCACAGCGCTGCTGGCTTCCCTCCTCTCTTGCCGGTAACTGCTGTGGGTACACAGAGGGGTGTTTCAGAATGGAGAGCAGGGGAAGGGGCCGGTAAATGTCATTTACTGGCCCCTTACTTTCCTGAATGCACACAGTGAGCAATCAGTACCAGTCACTCCTGTGTCCACTCATCACAAGCATAGTAAACTTTTTACTTTACTATGCTTCAGTTTGTGAATGAGCAGGAAGCATCAGAGCAATTCATATTCATTAATTTGTGCAGCAGAGAAAGGGACTGATAAATCTATGTCCTCAGTCACTTTTGACCGGCGGGGCGCTGTCAGGTAGGCTGTATCGGGCCCCGTGATTTCTAACAGCAGCCCTGATTGATGCACACAGCCTTGTCTGGGCTCACACCCGCACGAGTGCCCCCTCAGCACAGGGCTTGCTATTGGGGCACTCGGGGAAGAAGAGGATCTGAGAACGCTAATGGGGAAATCCAAATGTGGAGGTAGGGGACCGCTCTGTACAATGCCGTTGCACGAAGTAGGTAAGTATAACATGCTTTCTATACTAAGAAAAAAAACTGCTTTTAGAACCACTTTAAAGCTGGTATCTGGGCCAAACAAAGATCATCTAAATACAAGAGGCATGTGTATTCTTAACTGACTCTTGGTACCCTTTGTGTATTTCTTCCAGATCTGTGCAGTAATCCAGGATAATAAAAACCCTGCACTTTGACTCTGTGCTGGAGTTTCCTGTACCAAAGACCGGTCACTGTTGTTATTTTCAGCTTGTGCAAGGTGACTGGTCTTGTATCCTCTTACCTTTAGTGATCTGCAGTCAGTCTGTAATGGGTGGGTCTGCTGGACAGCAAAAAGGAGGTGTCCACATTATGCAGGAAACCCAAAATGAAATGCCCATGGGACTTTTAAGAGGTACATTTACACATCTATATATAAAATCTTAATTTGGCTTTCATGTAATATAAGGAATGGAGGTGCGTCAGTCTATATATGAGACTGAAACTGAGATCCACATCATGCGGGCAGTGACGTGGACACATGAAAAAGGACCCTACCTCATGTAAACAAAAGAGGAGAGAAGACTCAGGACTGGAGCATCCCATGACCACGGCTTTAGAGACCTTGTACTCTTTCAAATGTTTTTGATCTTTTAATTAGGGATTAGTGTAGTTGTATTCCTAATGTGTTTGCCGGTCTTACCTTGTAACGATGGACTCGTGTTGTGGCTGCAATTTGTAGTGTTATGGCTAATAGATTCCCTTATGTCCATGTATTCATTCACCTAACTTTTCCCTATTTGCTAAAGGAACAGGCAACTTCTTGTTCCAGGTCACACAGCATCCAATCCATGCCTCTGCATTTCCTCTGTGTTGCATCACAAATCTTGGAGTTCCAATGTGATAAAAACACATTTCTTCCCTTCATTACTCTGCCTGCTTGTGTTTGATCTAATTACTCCAGAGCACTAGACTGAGAGACCCAGGGATTGTGGGATCTGTAGTTTCTTCACAGGAAATGTTAGTTCTCAGACCACTGACAGAGGCCATGCAATAACCTGTGCCATTCCATTTACCGTGCCTCATGTTTGAACACAAACAAATCTGACAAATGAATGTGAAGATTTCCTCTACAGTAGACTGTGCATATTTCTTAGTGGATTGAGCCCAAGTATTGAGTTTACCGTGTAACTAAAGAGATGTTTAATAATGTTGGTCAATTTGAACACATTTTCAGGGGAAATTCTAAAAATCTTGAAACCATCCAGGAAGTCAGGGATAACTGTGGACTATTGAGGTTACAAGAATCATCCCCTATATAATAGTTGGAACAGGCTTCGAAAAGGCCCTCATTTCCTCATCTAGGTCTTTTATATTGACTCTCATGCTAGC
The DNA here is from genome assembly GCF_042186555.1 of Aquarana catesbeiana. Taxonomy (NCBI): domain Eukaryota; kingdom Metazoa; phylum Chordata; class Amphibia; order Anura; family Ranidae; genus Aquarana; species Aquarana catesbeiana. The sequence continues at coordinate 692,246,825 of NC_133325.1, read as the reverse complement.
ATCAGCCATTAGTCCTTATAATTCTGCACTGTATTCTGTACAGGAGAATTACCCTTTAAAGCGGGGGTCCACCTATCTATCGCTTTTTTTTTTTTTTTTGGAGTTCATTCACAAACTTTTCTTCTCATGATTATCTACTCACATGTTCTGTGTAATAAGTCCGCCTGTGTCCGATTTTGTTGTAAAGAATAACTTATAAAATTCACTGAAGGCGGTTTCCATCTTCATTGTGGGCATTTGAAGCCCACAAGCATGTATTTCCTGGATGCAGTGAATGCTGTGCTCCCAGCATTCACCGAGATGTTGTGATGACGCTGTTGCACAATGCATGCTGGGAAGCCTGAGACTAGCTCCCAGGGAACTGTGGGAGGTCTGGGAGAGGCTAGAAACACGCCTACTCCCATGGGAGGAAAACCAGGAAGTGCTAAGAAGATTAGAAAAAAAAAAGGTAATTACGGCGATTTAAACTTTTTTACACAGCATGTCAGCATCTAGGCAAGGAAGAGAACGCATAGAGATAATGCTCAAAATTTGGGTGGAACCCCGCTTTAAGCTCAGACATTTGTTTCACCAGAAACCATTCTGGAGGGCCGTCTTGTTTGTATACAGTGATTTTGAATGAGATTAGACACCTAAATATTTTGTTTATTTTTTTTACAGGCAAATCCTCCATCCCATGATCGAGTGGAAGACTTGGCAACGCTGGTTTACCTGAATGAGGCTAGTGTACTGCACACTTTACGGCAACGCTATGGAGGCAACCTGATACATACCTATGCTGGACCTGCCATGGTCATCATGAATCCCATGAGTTCACCTTCTATATATTCTGAGAAGGTAGGATCACACACAGTAATTATTAAAGTGATACTAAAGTCTCAGGTTTTTTTTTTAGCTAAAAATAACAAACATGTTCTACTTACCTGCCATAAAATAATGGTTTTACCCAGATCCTCCTCTTCTCGGGTCCCTCACTGGCGGTCCTGGCCCCTCCCTCCTGTTGAGTGCTCTCACAGCAAGCAGCTTGCTATGGGGGCACCCGAGCCGAGCCACAACTCAGTGTGTCTGTTCAGACACGGAGCCGTGGCCCGCCCTCTTTCTCTCCTCATTGACTGACTTTGACAGCAGCGGAAGCCAATGGTGCTACGCTGTGTCTCAGCCAATAAGCAGGGGAGTCCAGGGCAGCTGAGACACTCCTGTAAAATCGCTGGATGGAGATGGGGCTCATGTAAGTATTAGGGGGGCTGAAGGGGGCTGCTACACACAGAAGGCTTTTTATCCTCATGCATAGAATGCATGAAGATAAAAAACCTTCTGCCTTTACAATCACTTTAAGTCTCCTATTAAAAATGGTAGCTAGCAGTGGAAAGTGTAACTGCAGCCAAGGATGCTCAAATTGTCAGGATTAGAAGGATTAGAACTTCTGATTGTGTTTACCAATGCCACTACAACAGATAGCACTCTAAATATTTACTGCTTACACTGACATGGGAAGTGTGGAAAAAAAATCTTCCAGTGTGGACACCTGGTCTGGTGACTGTCAAAGCTAGGCTCTACACACACTGTGGACACAGAATTTTCTGTCACTTGAAGTGGCAGAATGGATCCCAGCCAACCCCTACAAAAATAAGTTTAATTTGCAAAACTAAGGTGCATTTGTTTTTATAGTAAGACTAGGTGGTATTTAAGTTTTAGTTTGCACTGGAATTACGTATATATTGCTCCACCTAGTGCATAACTTGAGAATTACATGGCTTGATGGATAAGATTATGGATCTCAATAACCACTTGCCACCCAAGCCGTTTCTGGCATTTCACTCCTACATGTAATGCCCCGTACACACGGTCGGATTTTCCGACGGAAAATGTGTGATAGGACCTTGTTGTCGGAAATTCCGACCGTGTGTAGGCTCCATCACACATTTTCCATCGGATTTTCCGACACAAAGTTTGAGAGCAGGATATAAAATTTTCTGACAACAAAATCCGTTGTCATTTCCGATCGTGTGTACACAAATCCGATGGACAAAGTGGCACGCATGCTCAGAATAAATAAAGAGATGAAAGCTATTGGCTACTGCCCCGTTTATAGTCCCGAAGTACGTGTTTTACGTCACCGCGTTCAGAACGATCGGATTTTCCGACAACTTTGTGTGACCGTGTGTATGCAAGACAAGTTTGAGCCAACATCCGTCGGAAAAAATCCTAGGATTTTGTTGTCGGAATGGTTGAACAAAGTCCGACGGGACATTAAATCATCATTTTTGTGCTAATAAATTACTCAGAACCCCACACACACACACACACACACACGCATACAGTGCTTTGAAAAAGTATTCACACCTCTTGACATGTATCACATTTTGTCATGTTACAACCAAAAACGTAAATGTATTTTATTGGGTTTTTATGTGATAGACCAAAACTAAGTGCCACATAATCGTGAAGTGGAAGGCTACTTTCACACTGGGGCGGGTGAGCGTCGGCGGTAAAGCACTGCTATTTCAGACGAAAAAAGTGTTAAAACCGCCCACAAAGCGCCACTGCCCATTGATTTCAATGGGCAGGGGGGTGCTTTAGGAGCGGTGTGTACACCGCTCCTACAGCGCTGCAAAGATGCTGCTTGCAGGACTTTTTTTACCGTCCTACAAGCGCACCGCTCCAGTGTGAAAGCACTCGGGCTTTCACGCTGGAGTGAGAGGAGAGGCTCTTTACAGGCGATATGCAGGCACTATTTTTAGCGCTATTGCGCCTGTAAAGCGCCTCCAGTATGAAAGCAGCTGAAGGAAAATAATAAATGGTTTTCCAATTTTTTTTTTACAAATAAATATGTTAAAAGTGTGGCGTGCATTTGTATTCAGCTCCCCTATATCAATGTCTATGTCAATACTTTGTAGAACTACCTTTCTCTGCAATTACAGCTGAAAGTCTTTTTTGGGGATGTCTCTACCAGCTTTGCACATCCTAGAGTGAAGTTTTTGCCCATTCTTTGCAAAATACCTCAAGCTGTCAGATTGGATGGGGAGCGTCTGTGAAAAGCAATTTTCAAGTTTTGCCACAGATTCTCAATTGGATTTAGGTCTGGACTTTTTTTTTTTTTTTTTTTTTCAAATTTTTATTTAAGGAGTGCAGGTAATACATATAAATGGACAATACAATATATCAGTTTGTCTGCTTCTGTTAGCATTTTTCACACACAAGAGATAAGAGAAATTAAAATTATGTAATGGTATAACCGCAAGCAAGGTTCCTTTGAAATGTGCTATCGAGGCAAGTAGTCGTATGTTAGTGGTTCCTTCCTCTACGCTAGGGAGAATGCCCTCTATCCGCGATTAAGTAGTGGACATAAACTATGCATAATTCAAACGATGGTACTCTGACAACCTAGTGTAGTGCCTTCCCGAGGGGCAGCGCTAGCCTATCCCTCTGGTCTAAATAGCACTCTGTTTTCCTGTGGTGAATTAATACTATGTATTGCATTATGTAAAAATTATAGTGCTCATTCCCATAAATATAGGAGTGGCACCAAAATGGGATACTGCAATCCGGAGTTATTTTTTTTTGTTTTTTTGTTTTTTCTCTCTCCCTCCCCCTCACTGGTGGGGAAAAAGAGAGAAAGGACACCAGTGGTGCCAAAAAAAAAAAAAAAAAAAGGGAAGAAAGCAACAGGAATTAGAGGAAACAGGAATAGATAGGTATGAAGAAAGGAGGGGTGGGTGTAGGATTCCGGCGAGGCCGACGACCCGCGGCCCTGGAGCCCCCAGAAAATGGGCATCTATGTGTAAGAGTTGTATTCGTCTGAAAAGCGGAACATATTCCAATATGTCCAACGGGTGTCATGTTCTTCCTCCTTTTCCCTAAGAGCAGCTGTGAGGCTCTCCATTTGCTGAATATCACAGACCCTGCCAAACCATTGTGTCACTGTTGGGGGGGACTGCTGCTTCCACATGCTGGGAACACACGCCCTGGCCGCGTTCAACAGGTGTTTCAGCAGAGATTTGTAGTACCGCTTACTAGACATCGGAGTCAGATTCAGGAGTACTGCCGCTGGATTGTTCTGAAGATCCACATCAGTGAGTTTGTGAATGATTCCTAAAACCTGTCTCCAGAAAGGAGTCAAGGCCGAACATTCCCAGAAGATGTGGATTAGTGTACCATTTTGTGTGCCACATCTCCAACATAGGGGACTCTGCCCCGGGAAAATGGATGCTAACACCGAAGGTGTCCTGTACCATCGTGTCAGGATTTTGAAGGTAATTTCTTGGTATTTGCTACATAAAGAGGATTTATGTGCAAAGAAGAGAATTCGTGTCTTCTGGTCTTCTGTAAACGTGGTGTTCAAATCTCTCTCCCACTTCACTAGGTATGAGGGGTCCTGTTGGGACGTATGAGACAATAAAATGTTGTAGGATTGGGAAAGAGATTTCCGAATTGGTTCCTCGCCCATGCACAGCTCCTCAAAGGGTGTGGGTTGTCTACAGAAACCGCTGACCTCTGGAAGAGATCTGAGAAAGTGTGACAATTGCTGTATCTTCCATCTGCCCAGTATGGAGGAGTTGAAACTAGAGTAGATGTTAGAAGGGTCCTTCCATTCAAGAGGCCCACAAAAAGAGGAGGCTCTAACTAATCTCCGGTCCGAGTGGAGCCGAAAGGACCTATCGGAGAGGCCTGGATGGAAATCTGGATGTCCAATTATGGGTGTCATTGGGGAGGGAAAATTAGGTGTCTCTGCCAATTGGAAGTATCTACAGAGTTCCTCCAAAGTAGGTTCCAGCAATGGGTGGGAAGGTGAGAATCTGGAGGGGTGAGTTCCATTCCATGGTAAACCATCAATGGGAAACGTGATTGTTTCCTGTTCTAACCCAATCCACAGCTTATGTGCTGAGTGCCTGCACCAGTCTACTACTCTGTTCATGTGGACTGCTGTGTAATACAGTGCTGGGTCAGGGAGGCCAACGCCTCCTCTCAATTTTGGTCTTTGCAATAGGGATCTCTTGAGCCTCGGCGGTCTGCCCTGCCAAACATATCTAACGAATATTGATCTTATCTTACGGAAAAAATCCTGTGGTATCCTAACAGGCAATGCCTGAAGGAGGTAGAGCAGTCTCGGCATGATGTTCATTTTTAAAACATTGCATCTACCGAACCAGGACACCGCTAGGCCTCTCCATCTGTCTAAATCTGAGGATAAAACGCTCAGGAGTGGTTGAAAGTTGAGTTGATAAATGAGGTGTAAATCTGAGGGAATTTTTGTACCTAGATATTTAATGGCCTGGGGAGACCACCGGAAGGGGAAATTGCCGCTTATGGCGGCCCTGGAGCTAGGGGTAAGAGTGATATTTAGCGCCTCTGACTTTTGGAGGTTGATCCTGAAATCCGATAAATCCCCGTATTTACGTATTACCGATAGTAAGTTTGGAAGAGTCGTGTGTGGGTCTGAGATGTAGAACAACAGGTCGTCTGCGTATGCGGCAATTTTATGATGATAAGTGCTCGTTACGATTCCCTTGATGTCCTGGTTGAGCCTTATATGTTGTAATAGGGGCTCTAATGAAATTATAAAAAGGAGCGGGGAAAGTGGGCATCCCTGTCTCGTACCGTTGCTTATCTTGAAGGGGTTAGAAGTAGTCCCATTTACTCTAACAGTTGCTGTGGGAGAGGAGTATATGGCAGAAATCCAGGATAAAATGGGGGCTGGCATGCCGAGGCGTCGCAGGGTGGCCAGGAGGAAAGTCCAATTCACCCTGTCAAACGCCTTTTCAGCGTCCGTGGACAACAAAATGAATGGGATGTTAAGGCGTTTAGCCCTAGCCACCACATTTATCGTCCTGATAGTGTTGTCTCGAGCCTCTCTGTTACGGATGAAACCTGCTTGGTCTAGAGGTATTATGCGTTGTAGGACAGAGCCCATGCGCTCAGCCAGAATTTTTGTGAATAACTTCAGATCACAATTAAGAAGGGAGATAGGCCTGTAACTTGCGCACAGCAGCGGGTCTTTCTCAGGTTTGGGGATGACAGATATGCTGGCTTGTAGGATATCTGCAGGTATGGCGTGGTTATCTAGTATGGCATTGAAGGCAGTAACGAAGTGAGCTGCTAGTTGAGGTTGGAAAGTTTTATAGTAGGTGATGGTAAAACCATCGGGGCCGGGTGCTTTCCCCGTCGGGGTGTTGGCTAGTGCTTTTGTGAGCTCATCTGCGGTAATAGGCTGTGAGAGCAGGTTTATCTCTTCCTCATTGAGGGTAGGTAGTTTCGCAGCCGCAAGATACGTTTCTATAGCTTCTAGGCTATTCTGGTTCCGCTCTCCCGAAGGAGAAGAATGTAAATTGTACAGGGCTTCATAAAATACCCTGAAAGATTCAGACATTTCTGCGGAATCGTGAATTTTGGATCCTGTAGGGGAAGATAATGCGGTGATGTAGGAAAGATTACGTTGAGTCCGTATGGCGTTTGCTAGTGATCTGCTACACTTATCCCCGAATTCATAAAAGGTTCTACGTGTCTTCAAGAGATTATTTTTAGCGTGAAACAGAGAATGTTCTCTAATCTGCTCTCGGAGCCTGGTTACTTCTGCCTCTGTGGCCCTGTCTGGATGATTTTTGTGACGTTTTTCACAATCGTGTAATTTTACGAGTAACTCCGTTAGCGTTTTTTCTCTGGCTACTTTGAGTCTGTGACCATGTTTAATAAATATTCCTCTTATATAACATTTATGTGCTGCCCAGGTAGTTAGAGGGTTGGGGACCGAGTGTTTGTTACTCTCAAAAAAGAGGTTCAGTTCTCTCAAAATGTCTGCTCTCACCTCAGAATCTTGAATAAGAGATTCGTTTAGGCGCCAGGTGGCTACCTTGGGAGCCGGGCGTTGTAAGTTTAGGGTCAAAGAGATCGGTGCATGATCTGAGAGCGCGATGTGCCCAATCTGTGCCCCCGAGACAAGTGGGATCGTAGCATGGGAGACTAGGAAGAGGTCAATCCTGGAGTACGAGTTGTGAACAGCCGAAAAAAAGGTGTAGTCTCTCTCTTGCGGATGAAGAATCCGCCATATGTCAACTAAGCGATAAGAATGCAACAGTTCCCTGATTCGGTTACGGTAGCGCGAGGATAGGGCCGAAGATCCCGACGATGTGTCTCTACGGGGGTCAATGGTAAGGTTAAGGTCTCCCCCTAGGACTAATGTTCCCTCTGTGAAGGAGGCCAGGGCGTCCAGGCATGATTCAAGTACCGGTAGTTGGTCTACATTTGGCAAGTACAGGTTTGCGAATGTGAATGTCTGTGACTGAATAGTACCCTTGACAAAGAGGTATCTACCTTCAGGGTCAGCGTGGAGGCCCCCCAGCTGCCAAGGCAAAGTTTTAGCCAGGAGGATACTTGTCCCTCTAGATTTTGAGGAGGGTGAAGTACTGTGATACACTATTGGGAAATGCTTGCTGTAGAGTTTAGGGATACAATCTGTTCGAAAATGGGTCTCTTGTAGAAACACTATCTGGGGTCTCTGTCTCCAGAGATCCGAGAGGCAACTGGAACGTTTCTCTGGAGCATTTAAGCCCTTCACATTCCAGGACACGAACTTCAGAGTCATGTTTGAAAGAGCGGGCCCGGGTCGTCAGACCTCGCCAAAAAATGGAGCTATAGGGGAAAAGGGGGGAGGAGAGGAGAGAAAGCGCTTGGCGTGAGGGAGTTATAGAGAGTGGGTGGGGAAAGACGCAGACAAGGGTAAGAGAAGAGAAAAAAAAAAAAACAAGAAGGGAGAGGTAAGAACAAGCTAAGTCTCCAATCGGAGGACTACTGCCTATTTGGGCAGTTAGGGCCTAGTGAGGGGAAAAGGTAAGGCACTTCAGAGGTCGGGCCCCCGGAACGCGAGCTCCCCACCAGCCCACTTCTTAATAGGTGCGGTCCTGTCAGGAACCGCGTTATTATATTAGGCTTCTTTGAAATAAGATTGCTCCTTAAAAACCCATAACATATAACTTTATGATATTCAGTTTGACATAACACGTCTTAACTTTATAACCGGCAATAATAAGACATTAAGTAATTCCTTAAATGGGATAATTATGTCAACTTCTGATCTCTTGTTATCAACTCCGTCTGCTATATAAACCAATTCCACTGGATCTGCATCAATTGAGAGCGATCCACAGCCCCTTACCCAACTTATCTGTAAGGGTCAATTTCTATCCGGAACAATCTTTAGGTCTCAAGATAGGCTAGTTGGCAAAAAAAAAAAAAAAAAAAAAGAGGGGGGGGGGGGGGGGGGGGGGGAGAGAGGAGGGGGGGAGAGAGAGGGGGGGGAAATGAGGGACGGGGGGGGGGGAAGGGGAGGGTCAATGCGGGGGGAGGGTGGGGAGGAATGCTGGGAGGGGAGGAAGGGGTAGCAGGGGACCATTAATAGGGTAGTTACATCTCTAGTCTGATACTCATCTCGGAATGTTATTAGAGTTTCCACTATTGTTACTGACTAGCCCCCCTGAATCTTGTCATTAAAATTAAACACATTTCAGTGGTAAGCATCTATACGTTTAGGCAGTGTGAATTATGTATATCCAGTTCTGCGTCTTGTAGTGCTGTACAAGTTGGGGGGGGGGGAAGTATGGGCCCAATAAATGGGTGATTGCTGAACATCTATTCATAGAGTCCGATATCTCTAAGTTATAACAGTATTGTCAGTTGTACCAGTATCTTCTCGAGGGTGATCTCAGGTATGGGGCCCGTTTACCAGACTGTATACTTTCCCTCTGCTCCTGGTCAAAAAACAGTTATCCAAAATAGTGGAGACTTGCCGTGTCTCTATGAGACCACCAGACCGGTAAGGTAAGGAAGTCAGTCCAAATAGGCCAGAGGTTAGAAAAAAAAAAAAAAAAAAAAAATTTTTCCCCCCCACAACCCCCCCTGATCAGAAAAGAGGAGGTAATGTACCAACCAGATATGGGTGGGGAGTGCTTGTAGCCAAAAGGAGACAACAAAAGAAAGGCGAGTAGCCATGTCCAGGCTTAATAGTACCTTATCTCTATGTATTCAAGGCTCGTTGTCCTGAGGGGCCAGCGGTCTTCTACGTTGTGATCGATGATTGCGTCGAGGCCTTTGAGGTCTACCCGAGGGGTTCACCGTCGGTACGTTGGTAGTGGGAGGCAGGACAAACGCCAACCAATTAGGCAGTGACATCGATGGTAGCCCGAGCGTGTTGAGAAAGGTGGGGACCTCTCTAGGGTGTCGGAGGGTATATGTACGACCTCCCTTCCTTGCAATTAGATGAAAAGGATGACCCCACTTGTAGGTGATTCCTTGTTCATTAAATTTCTCTAGCAGAGGCTTCATGCAGCGGCGCATCTGTAGAGTCCTGCGGGAGACGTCTGGCAGGAGAGAGATCTGGGCTCCATCAAAGTCAATTTGTCCTCTACGCCAGGCTCTTTGGAGGATGTCTTCTTTGATAGAATAGTTATGCAGGCAACACAGAACATCCCTAGGTCTGTCCTCTGCAGGGTTTCTGGGGCCAAGGGTTCTGTGGACCCTGTCTATGGCGATAGGTGTTTCCGTCGGGCGCTCTAAGCATTCGTTAAATAGCGCAGTCACCGTCATCTTTAGATCCGCTTGCTGCGTTGCTTCTGGCAAGCCGCGGATCCTTATATTACGCCTGCGGCTGCGGTTTTCCTGGTCGTCCAGTAACAGGTGTAGCTGTGCGATTTGGTCTGCCATCTCCTCTTTAGTGTCATTTAACTCTGTATAGCCCTGGTGCAGGGTTGCAGTGTTTTTCTCAATAGAAGTGACCCGTGAAGTGACCTCTGCTACAGATTGCTTAATTCCAGCAATCTCTCCTCGTAACGCCGCCTCCATTCTGAGTGCTACAGAGTCTAGGTCATCTCTAGTGGGCAGCTTCTGTAGCAGAGCCCACAGAGACTGTTCTCCTGGAAGCATAGGTGGGGGCACATATGAAGGTAGAGTCAGTGGGGCAGATCCTATTGAGTCCTGTAGTGTAATGGGCAGAGGCACACTAGGGGTTAAGCTCTGGGGCTGAGAGCACTGATTGCCTTGTAAGTCCCACTGCTGAGAGCAGCTGGGCTCTCCCCCTGGGCTTGTCAGTGATGCAAGGGATAATGAACGGGGGAGGCAGGGAGAGAGATCACTATTAGGGGAGAACGGCAGCATGTCATTACCCTGGTCATGACCTCCTCCTCCTCCCGCTGGCGCTCCGTGTTCCTCTCCCATGTCTGAGCGCGGCGCCATCTTGGAAAAGTCCGGTGTGGAGGCCGCCGGCTGTTTTGGCACCAGAAATCTCTCCATCTATCTCCCTCCTTTGTTATGACAGAAATTTCGGATTTTTCTGTGCTGGTAGGCTATGAAAGAGCCGCGGACCGGGAGCCCTCTGAAAAACGCGGCTTCACTCCTCCATGCCGAGACCACGCCCCTAGGTCTGGACTTTGACTGGGCCATTGCATTGTAGCTCTGGCTGTATTTTTAGACTTGTTGTCCTGCCGGAAGGTGAACCTCCTCCCCAGTTTCAAGTCTTTTGCAGACTCTAACAGGTTTTCTACTAAGATTGCCCTGTATTTGGCTCCATCCATCTTCCCATTAACTCTGACCAGCTTCCCTGTCCCTGCTGAAGAAAAGCATCCACACAACATGATGCTGCCACCACCATGTTTCACGATGGGGATGGTGTGTTCAGGGTGTTCCGCCACACATAGCGTTTTGCTTTTAGGCCAAAAAGTTCGATTTTGGCCTCGTCTGACCAGAGCACCTTCTTCCGCATGTTTCCTGTGTCCCCCACATGGCTTCTCGCAAACTGCAAACCAGACTTTATATGGCTTTCTTTCAATAATGGCTTTCTTATTGCCACTCTTCCTTAAAGGCCAGATTTGTGGAGTGCACAACTAATAGTAGTTTTGTGGACAGATTCTCCCACCTGTGCTGTAGATCTCTGCAGCTCCTCCAGAGTTACCATGAACCTCTTGGCTTCTTCTCTGATTAATGCTCTCCTTGCCCTGCCTGTCAGTTTAGGTGGACGGCCATGTCTTGGTAGGTTTGCAGTTGTGCCATACTCTTTCCATTTTCAGATGATGGGTTGAACAGTGCTCCGTGAGATGTTCAAAGCTTGGGATATTTTTTTTGTAACCTAACCCTGCTTTAGACATCGCCACAACTTTATCCCTGACCTTTATCACCTGTCTGGTGTGTTCCTTGGCCTTCATGATGCTGTTTGTTCACCTAAGGTTCTCTAACAAACCTCTGAGGGCTTCACATATCAGCTGTATTTATACTGAGATTAAATTACACACAGGAGGACTCTATTTACTAATTAGATGACTTCTGAAGGCAATTGGTTCCATTAGATTTTAGTTAGGGGTATCAGAGTAAAGGGGGCTGAATACAAATGCAAGCCACGCTTTTCAGCTATTTATTTGTAAAAAAATGTTGAAAACCATTTACCATTTCCTTCCACTTAACAATTATGTGCCACTTTGTGTTGGTCTATCACATAAAATCCCAATAAAATACATTTATGTTTTTGGTTGTAACATGACAAATTGTGGAAAATGTCAAGGGGTAAGAATAGCATAGACCCTAGTGAATAATGTGGTGGTTTCTGATTAGGAGAGTATGCTTGCTCTTGTCATCCTGGGGAAAAGCGCTCAATGTATGGAGCATCTTTGCTTCTCAGCAGGACAGGCTGATTGTTTACAATGAGAATTTATCAGCCAGCCCTCGAAGGTGCCTGCTGCTCATGTCCTACAGGTATGGCCTTTAACCAGTTGCCGTACACCGATATACATCGGCACAATGGCAGCGGTGGGCAAATAGATGTACCTGTACGTCCCCTTTACGATAAGGGGATAGCAGGCGCGTGTGCCACCACGTACAGCATGGCCGTGCCCGCGGAACCAGTAGACTCTATGTCCGCTGGTCTCCCCCGGCGATCGTGTCACGGAGCCTCAGAACAGGGAAGTGCCTATGTAAACAAGGCACTTCCCCGTTCTGGCTTGTGTCATGACAGAGATCACTGCTCCCTGTCATCGGAAGCCGTGATCGCTGTCATGTGACTAGTAGCCCATCCCCCCACAGTTAGAATCACTCCCTAGGACACACTTAACCCCTTCATTGCCCCCAGTGTTTAACCCCTTCACTGCCAGTGTCATTTACACAGTAATCAATGCATTTTTATAGCACCGATCACTGTATAAATGACAATGGTCCCAAAATAGTGTCAAAAATGTCCGATATGTCCGCCATAATGTCGCAGTCGCGATAAAAATCACAGATTACTGCCATTACTAATACAAAAAAATTAATAATAAAAATGCCATAAAACTATCCCCTATTTTGTAGACGCTATAACTTTTGCACAAACCAACCAATCAATATACGCTTTATTGCGATTTTTTTTTTTTTTTGCCAAAAATATGTAGAAGAATACATATCGCCTTAAACTGCGGAAAAAAATAGTTTTTTATATATATTTTGGGGGATATTTATTACAGCAAAAAGTAAAAAATAATGCGTTTTTCAAAATTATCGCTCTTTTTTTGTTTTTAGCGCAAAAAATAAAAGCCGCAGAGGTGATCAAATACCACCAAAAGAAAGCTCTATTTGTTGGGAAAAAAAGGACGTCAGTTTTGTTTGGGTGCAATGTCGCACGACTGCTGTATCGCAAAAAGTGCTCTGGTCAGAAAGGGGGTAAAATCTCCTGGGGCTGAAGCAGTTAAGCAACATTTTTCTAACCTGCACAGTTTTTTTTAACTACTGCCCTAAAATGTCAGTTCTAGTCAGCGTCCGCTTTGAATAGAATTTTGTTTTGAAGAGAAGATATGTTTTATGATTGGACTGCGCTATTGTGTTCTTGTTTTTAGTGCAGTCCTTTACAAATGACCAGATACCGTTTATGTCAGGTGTACTTTTCATCAGTAAAAATTCCTGCTGCCGCATTGTTCCTAACAACCCAGTACCAGCCTTTCTCTTAGCTGCTCAGTGTTGCAGGAGCCTCTCTAGCGTATAAATATCCCCCCAAGGCATTATTTCCCAAATTCCTTGCACAACAGAACTGATACAGCCTACAGTAAACAGGTGGCATTGATCACTAGGTGATGGGTATATCTGAAGCTGGCTCCTGTTGTGTTTTCCTTTAGCTTTTTATGAAATACAGTAGTAGGCCTCCGGGGATGCCATTCTGCTCCTAAATTACCCTTCCTCTTCAGCAGCACAGACCCCTTATTTTCCAGCACAGAGATATCAGCCTTGTAGGGTTTCATTATAAATTTACTCTGATGTGAGATACATCAGGGCAGGCCAGGTCATTCAAACCCCGTCGGTTCTTTTTCCGGTTTCCCAGTTAAATGTTCTCGTAGTTGCCATGGCAACAAAATTTCCCCAGAGCTATAACTGTTCAGGTACATTCACTCCTAATTATGGTCGCAGTCAAGTTTCCTAATAAAATCATCCCTTATCTTCCATCAGCTCTGTCATTTCTGAAAGCCATTTCTATGAAGCACTGAAAGCTCTCTGAGAAGTTAAGATTTAAACAAGAGAAGGCTAGATGGTTTTGTGTCGGGTACAAACTGCCGCATTTGCTTTCAGTGACCTACAGCTCCGCTATTCCATGCTGAAAATGTCATCACTTTACTTATTTTCAAGGAACAAGACTGACGCGTGTGCTGTAATTCAGAGAAAATCGAGTTGTTATGGCCTAATAGCAGTTTTAAATCTTACCTTTTAAAATCCTGTAATAATATAGAAAAAGTCAAGATGTTTTAGTTCTGCCCTCCTATGTCCAGCTCTGCCGTCATCCTCTCCAGTTCTGCTATGAAGTACTGGTCTAAGCGCTGCTCTTTCCTTTGTCCAGTGGAGGAAAATGGCGGTATTACTCATGGTATGAAATTCAGTTGGAGCATCCTTTTGAAAATTTTAGAGAAGTAAAGCCTCTGATTAATTAGTATGTGTAAAAGCTTTGGAAGGGGAGTGAGCCCCATGCTCCCCATAACTGGAAGTACTAAGTACATCTGTGTTTTTTCTCTGGGCGCACAGTATGGAAGGGGGGGGGCATAAAGTAAGTAGTAGCAGCTCCACAAATACGCAGAGGTTGACCGCACACCAAATTGTTAGGAAATTCAACTAACTTTATTGATGTAAATCCATACAGAACAAACAGACAGGGAGCAAGATGTTAAAGAGGAAGTAAACCCTGATGGGTTTTACTTCCTCTTTATTCCCCTGCAAAGTAAAAGCATACTGGGCTAGCATGCATCGCATACTAGACCATTATGTGGCACTTGCCTGCAAACGAAGCTCAAGATGTCCCCCCCTGGTGGAAGCATCTATCTTTGCCCCTCTTCCTTCTGGGGCCGCGGACTCCGGCTCTGTGACTGGCCGGAGTCACGTGACATCACTCCCGCACATGCATGCGGGAGCCGCCAGTCACTGCACATGCTGGGGAAAAAAGGGGACAGAGGGTCGTTTCTTCACTGCACATGCGCCGATGACATCGGCACACTACAAGTTAAATATCTCCTAACCGGCGTATTTAGTAGATATTTTCAGTACATATAGGTAAGCTGGCTTACCAATATGTAAAAATGTCTCAGGGGGTTTACAACCACTTTAAAGGATAAGTTCACCTTTAAAAATTATAAGTGCACATTTTTTTTTGCAGGTAAAATAAAAAGTGCATTTACTTTTTTTTTTTTTGTGTAGAAGCCTGGAAAGCATTGCACCTACAATCAGTAGATCGTGGGTGCAATGCAGGTCTCTTGCAGACTGTCAGTGTAAGCCGTCTGCTCATACCTTGCACAGTCAGGCAGTTACTCGGTGACCGTAAGAATCAATTGATTACTTGGAGCGCTCAACAGCGCCCTGGTAGTTTGAGAATTGCAAGCCGTCGGCTGCAAAGGCTATTGGTACTGTGAATGAATGACACAGCCGCATGGTCAGAGCCCTGCACAACCGTGCTCTATTCAAATAGTGACAAGGGAGACAGGAGAGTGATTGGGGAGTGGCTGCAGGAGCAGGAACATGTTACATGTTCCACCCTAAATACGGGTGGCACATGTAATGTGTTCCCAAAGGCAAACTTCTCCTTTAACTTGTTAAACACAACATGCGCTTAGGCGCATGTTGCATGAAACGCTTTAAGATTTTGTTCTCTGCCTGTTTGAGCTATGATGCCTGCTATGTCTTTTTTCATAATGGATTTACATCAATAAAGTTTGTTGGATTTCCTGTCATTTTGGAGTGTGGTCAACCTCTGTGCATATTTGCCATAAACTGCCAAGCTCTCATATCACTGTTCATTTCTCTGTTATAGTAATCCTGTCCAGTCATATTACTTGGTTTGCTTTCCTCTGAAATAACAATTTCTCCTCTTCCAGGTGATGCATATGTTCAAAGGATGTCGAAAGGAAGACACATCTCCTCATATTTATGGCGTGGCCCAAGCTGCATACTGGAATATGCTCATGACTCGCCAGGACCAGTCAATTGTCTTACTGGGAAGTAGTGGTTCTGGCAAGACCACAAGCTGTCAGCACCTTATCCAATATCTGGCTACAGTGTCCGGCAGCACAGGAAAGATTCTGTCAGGTATTGCATAACTAGTAGATATATCTAATGTTCCTTGCTCTTATTGGGTATAATTGTTTCAGCATTAAAAAAGATCTAAACATAGTTACCTAGTTAGGCAGGTTGAAAAAAAAAGTTCATCACACCAAATGAATGACATATAGGGGTTCATTTACTAAAATTGGAGTGTGAAAAATCTGGTGCAGCTCTGCATAGAAACCAATCCGCTTCCAGTTTTTTTTTGATCAAAGCTTAATTGAACAAGCTGAAGTTAGAAGTTGATTGGCTACCATGCTCAGCTGCATCTGATTTTGTACTCTCCAGTTTTAAACACTGATGCCTCGTATACATGATCAGATAATCGGATGATAAAACTCGCTTTCGGATTGATCGCACGGTAGTCTGATTATTAGTACACAGCTTTCGTCAGCCGATCACGACAGTTCGTCCAACAATATCCGTAGGGACAATGTCCGTAGGGACATAGGGACAAATATTTTGCTCGGACAATAGCCCAGCGAAGGACAATCATTTAATCAGTACAGTATGCGTCCGCGCATGATCAGAAATACGAAAATAACCAGGAAGGAGATGGGAGAACGTAAACCAAAAAGTGTGGCAGACACAAGGGGTCACACGTATTTTACTTTGTTTTCGATACGTAGCTACACAAACAGGAAGGTTTTCCAGAATCTTACAAAAAAAAAATATATACGTTTCGTAGAGCGCAAAATGCACTGTTAAATTCGATATTAGTATTATGCAACAAAATGCAAACTATAAGTTGTACGATTATCTGATCGTGTGTACGAGGCATTAGGCCCCTTTCACACGGGCGCCTTCATCTTGCGAATCTTGCTTGCTCAGCGAGGGATCGCTTTGCTGATCCCCGCTGAGCAAGCGGATGACAGGTCCTGTCCGCTCCACTGTGCAGAGAGGACACGGACACAGTCCTGCTCTCCTCTATGGGGAAATCGGGTGGAAACAGACCGCCTGTCTGTTTTTCATCCGATCCGCCAGACGGATGGAAAATAGGACCACAATCTGTCTGGATTTTGCGGGCAGAATCTGATCGGGTTGCGGCGGGTGTCAGTGGACATGTGTCCGTTGACATCCGCAGCTCCATAGAGAAGACTGCATGGTCCAATCAGGTTCTCCTGAAAAACTGACAGGTGGACCTGTTCGGAGAGCCCATGTGAAAGGACCCTTAGTGTGCTAAAGCTCTGTTTATCCTAAACAACTGTCATTTTTTACCCCATAAATTACAAAATGGTTTACAAAGACCATTTTTTTCCCCTCATTTGCATCTCAGTACTGCTGCTTTCCTCAAGCCTCTATCATGTACTTGTCTGCATCCACTATATACAGTATGATTGTATTGGATTGGCTTAATAGTGTCAACAGTATACCATTCCTATGAAGTGTGTTGGTATGGTCATATGTATTCTCAAAAAAGACTGCATGTAACAAGGTTTCAAAACAGAAGCACCATAAGGAAACTGATGTCACCCCATAAAAGGAAGTGCTTGAATAAAGAACTTTATAGCAGGAGTATCATCAAGTATTATTTTAGTGAAAGCTGCTGATTTAAAAACACCAATCTATACTGCCTAGCCTGTATTAAAAAAAAAAAACCTGTATAATTACCTATTTTTAGTCCGCTCCTGCCTGTCATGTAATCCCGCAGTTCTGGCTCCTCTGTGTCAGTGAGTGGCTGCTGCAAGGGACAGGAGGGAGCGCTCCCTTACAAAGAGCTGCCGGATCATGTGACCAGACTGGAGTGGATTAAAAATAGATCATTTATACAGGTTAGGCAGGATAGGTAGAAGAAAAGAACATTTTTAAGAATAATTATATTTAGACTTTTCTTCCACGTTGAAGCTTTAGATTTTAGTGATTTGGTTTAGTTTACTTCCTAACGTTTACTGAATAACGTTCATCATGCATACAATAAAGGGAGGATTTTACGTTGAATTTTATATTGTATACTATAAAAGCACACTGTAGTCCATAAATTAAGGTTAAATGTAAACTGACTCAGAAGAACCAAGCTTCCCCCCATCCCATCAAATCTTCAAGCTGGTTTTCTTTTGTCTCTAAACATCAGCTTGTGAAAATGCAGGTGAAGTGTTCCGTGATTACGAGCACAGTTTGACCGTTCTCTCCAGTAGAACACACAATAGTATTATATTTTCTGGTACACTCTTTTGAGCAGTATATCTCATAACCACTAGGTGGCACTATTTTATTATGTGTGTGGCAATACTATAATAGTTCTAACTACAGTATAAAGATTTTTTTTTCTTTTTTTTTTTTTTAACAAGGGCTTTTAGATTTGCCAATGTAATACTCTATGTAACACACTCTATGCTTTACTTGAAATCTGTAGTCTTTTTTAGATTAATATGTTAGCTCAGCATAATGTAAATGTCAATTTTATCAATTTGTGTTAAGACTTGCAAAACCTTTCTGTGCATAGTGTGAAATTCTGTATAAACATGGGAACAGCCATACTGTGTTTGCTAAGTACATATGCAGGCTCTGTTACGGTTATGGTTCCCTTATCTTCCTTCAAGTCTTTCTGCAGTTTATAATGATGTGCAGCACCCATAATGTGAATTATAGTGAATACATTGAAGTTTTTTTATTGTACATCATGGGACACAGAGCCATGGTAGTTACTATGTGGGTTATAGGCCACCTTCAGGTGATGGACACTGGCACACCCTAAGACAAGAAGTCCACTCCCTATATAACCCCTTCCACTACTGGGAGTACCTCCGTTTTTTCGCCAGTGTCTTAAGAACTCCACATTTTTGCTACCCTTAACTGAGTCGGTCGATAAGCCCACTTCTTGTTTGGGTTCGCTAAAGCCTCCTCAAGCTGCGCATGCCTTTCCTGTCCATTCATTGCTGGAATAGCTTATGTGTTCTAAGTGGGATCACCCAGATAAGCATTTTTTCCTCCTAAAACATTTTCATCACTTTATCCTATGGAGGAGAAATTCACTAAAAAGTTGGAGATACCAGTAATTGACGTTGCTATATCCTCTGTGAATAAAAGTTTGACTTGTCCAGTAGACAATGCTCAAATGCTTAGGGATCCAATGGACAAAAAGTTGAAATTCCTATTAAAAAACACTTTTTGTCTGGCAGGTTCAGTAACTCAGCCTGCGCTGGCAGCAATTGGTGTATGTCAATCCTTGAGAGACCAGTTTAAACAGGTGCTCAAGGTTACTCCTGATCAGCAGGCCCAGGATTTAGCCGAACTACCAGTGGCGTTATGTTTTGCAGTAGGCGCCATAAGAGATTCTATTCTTCAGGATTCGCGCCTTACACTTGGGCTGGTACATATGCGTAGAATCTTATGGTTGAAAAATTGGTCAGCCGAGGCGCCATGCAAAAAGCTCCTGGCTAGTTTTGTTTTTCACGGTGAACGGCTGTTTGGGGATGATTTGGATAAATACAGCCAAGGAATTTCTGATGGAAAAAGTACTCTTTTGCCAGTTAGGAAGAGGAGTAAACATGTTTCATTTAAACAAGCTCCTTCTCCAGTGCCAGGGGCATCAGCCTCCAGGCAGTCTCGACGACCTGCGCCGTCAGGTTCAAGAGGTAAACCTCAGGGTCAACCCCAGGGACAAAAGAAGTCCCGGGGGATGAAACCTACTAAACAAAATACTAAAGCCTCCTTATGAAGGGGCACCCCTGCTCGCTTGAGTGGGGGGAAGACTTCTGCAGTTCTCAAGGCATGCAGAGAACTGCAGAAGTCTGGCATGAAGTGTGTCGAGACAAATGGGTGACTTCTTCAATAGCTCTAGGGTACAAGCTAGAGTTCCGAGAGTCCCCGTCTTCTCAGATCAAGCGTTCCCAAGGATCCAGAGAGAAAGAAGTCTCTCTTTCAAACATTGGACTGTCTTTTGTCTCAAAAAGTGATCTTGGTGGTCCCCATGCAAGAGCAGGGGTTGGGGTTTTATTCAAACCTTTTCACGGTGCCAAAACCAAATTGAGATCCAGAATGGGTCTGATATCTCCAACATCTAAACTGGTTCCTGAATATCTCTATCCTACAAGGAGGAGAACTTCTGGCGTCAATCGACATCAAGGATGCATACCTCCATGTGCCGATTTTCCCCGCTCACCAGAAATATCTACGCTTCGAGGTAGAAAATCTTCATTTTTAGTTTTGTAGCTCAGCTTTTCGGTCTAGCTACTGCACCTCGAGTGTTTACAAGTCCTGGCCCCTCCTCTAGCCAGATTAAGGGCCCAAGGTATAACGATTATAGCGTACCTAGACAATCTACTCTTGATAGACCGGTAGCCCGGTAGCCCGCTTAGACCAAAGTATGAACACCACAGTCAACTACCTGGAATACCAAGGTTGGATTCTCAAGCTAGAGAAATCCTCCTTAAAACCATCAAGGAGATTAGAATACTTGGGTCTGATTATAGATACAGCCCAGAAAAGGGTATTCTTGCCCCAGGCAAAGATCAGTGCCATGAAGGAACTGATTCAGGTGGTCAAGGCAAAGAAGAATCCTTCCATTCGACTTTGCATGAGGTTGTTGGGAAAGATGGTGGCTTCGTTCGAGGCCGTTCCTTATACTCAGTTTCATTCGAGGCTGCTGCAAAACAGTATCCTGTCGGCTTGGAACAAGAAGGTCCAAGCGCTAGATTTCCCAATGCATCTGCCTCCAAGGCAGCGCCGGAGCCTCAGCTGGTGGTTAATAACCAAGAATCTGCAGAAGGGAAAATCCTTCCTACTAGTTACCTGGAAGGTGGCAACAACAGATGCCAGCCTTTCAGGTTGGGGAGCAGTCCTGGAAGAGGCGAATGTCCAAGGGAAATGGTCCAGATCAGAAATAACCTTGCCCATCAACATTCTAGAGATTCGGGCAGCACGCTTGGCCCTGAGGGCCTGGATGCTCAGGTTACGGAATTGTCCTGTCAGGATCCAATCTGACAATGCCACAGCAGTGGCCTATATTAGTCACCAAGAGGACACGAAAAGTTGTGCGACCCAGAGAGAGGTGAATCATATCTCAACTTGGGCAGAAAACAATGTACCTTGCCTATCTGCAGTCTTCATTCCAGGAATAGAAAATTGGCAGGCAGACTACTTGAGTCGCCAGCAGTTGTTCCGGGGAGAATGGGCCCTTCACCCTGATATCTTCCTGGCAATATGCTGGAGATGGGGGATCCCGGACATAGATCTGTTTGCGTCCAGGTTCAACGAAAGGATCGACAGCTTTGTGTCAAGAATGCAGAACAGATGCATTGGTGTTTCTGTGAAATCCGTTCCCACTGATTTAGAGATATAGAGTCTGGAAGGCATATGTCTCTTGGTGTGAATCCAGGGGTTGGCACCCCAGGAAGTATGTCATAGGTAGAATCCTTGACTTTCTGCAGATGGGGTTAGAGATGGAGCTGGCCTTGAGTACTATCAAAGGTCAGGTCTTGGCCTTATTGGTATTGTTTCAATGACCCCTTGCTTCAAAATTCTTTGGTTCGTAGTTTTATTCAGGGGGTAACATGGCTTAATCCCCCGGTTAGGTCACCCCTGAACCCTTGGAACTTGAATTTAGTTCTGTTGACGTTGCGGAAACAGCCTTTTGAGCCGATACGGCATATTCCCTTGGTTCTTTTGACGAGGAAACTAATTTTTCTGGTAGCCATATCTTCTGCAAGAAGAGTATCAGAGTTGGCTGCTCTTTCTTGTAAAGAGCCATATATAATTATTCACAAGGATAAGGTAGTATTGCGTCCTCATCCTCATTTTCTACTGAAGGTAGTGTCAGGTTTTCATTTAAACCAGGACATTATTCTGCCTTAATTTTTTCCAGAACCCTGTTCTACGGAAGAGAAATCGCTACATTCTCTGGATGTGGTGAGAGCAGTCAAAGTCTACTTGAAGGCGACAGCTCAGATACAAAAAACTGATGTTTTGTTTGTGTTGCCTAAAAGAGGACAGGCAGCATCAAAATTTACTATTTCTAAATGGATTCGGCAAGTGATTGTTCAAGCTTATGGTTTGAAGAGGAAGATTCCACCCGCTCAAATCAAAGTGCACTCCACTAGGGCTGTTTGTGCTTCGTGGGCAGTGCATCAGCAAGCCTCCATGGCTCAAATCTGCAAGGTCGCAACTTGGTCTTCAGTCCATACATTTACCAGATTCTATCAGGGGGATGTAAAAAAGCGTGAGGATATTGCCTTTGGGCTGGTAGTGTGCTGCAGGCAGCAGTATAAGTCCTCTAGTCTCATGTTGCCCTACTTTTGTTGTGTATCCCTCCCCTCAGTTGGCATTGCTCTGGGACATCCCACATAGTAACTACTATGGCTCTGTGTCCTGTGATGTACGATAAAGAAAATAGGATTGTTATAACGGCTTACCTATAAAATCATTTTCTTGGAGTACCTCACGGGACACAGGGGTCCCTCCCCTCTTCTAATACACGTATATTGCTTTGCTACAAAACGGAGGTACTCCCAGTAGTGGAAGAGGTTATATAGGTAGTGGACTTCTTGTCTTAGTGTGTGCCAGTGTCCATCACCTGAAGGTGGCCTATAACCCACATAGTAACTACTATGCCTCTATGTCCCATGATGTACTCCAAAAAAAGGATTTTACAGGTAAGCTGTTATAAAAATCCTATTTTTTGCTGGCATGTGATTTGGTTTTCAAAGCAAACACTGCTTCACTTAATTCACTTTGCAAATTAAATAGTTTCTACACCTTTAGTAAATTAAACTCATCTTTTCTAGTAGTCACTTAGAAGAATCCTCTAGTAGTCCCTGTTTTATTGCTGCCTTTTGACTGATCTAGACTCTAAAGCCTAGTACACACTGAGTTTTTATTTTTTTTTTTCAACCCAGCGGGTTGAATGAAAAAAAAAAAACTGTCAGCTCCGGTCGGAGCCACTGTACTAACTATGTAAAGTTAGTGAAGCGATCTCCCCCGCTGAGCTGTTTTTTTGACAGGGGGACAGCCCACCCACCAGAACACTCTGATCAGCGATCTCTGCCATTGGCTGAGAGCACTGATCGGGAGTCGGTCGGCTGCTGGTTCTTCAGCATGCTCATCTGACAGAAGCTGGCCAAACAGACTTTTTTTTTTTTGTACAGGCCGATGTCTCCCTACATTCAGCCCGTGTTATCCAGGCTTTACATTAAGCAATATGCTGCACTCCTGCAGTGTTAGGCTGCATGCTCACCTTTTGCACTTTAGAGCTGCAGTCAAACCGTCCAAAAATTTGGTCTGTGTGGTTTCAGTACAGAGAAGAAGATTAAAGCTTCAAAAGGATGTGTATTTCTGTCCATGTAGTACTGAGATTTACACAGCTCTGTCTGTCAGGGGAGGAGACCTGATCTTTCTCTGCTGCAGTAAAGTAAGTAAATTCCGGAAGAACAGTGCAACAAGTACGCTAATAGAAGGCATCATAATGAAAAAAAAGATACTGTATATTCTTACTGTTGCGTGTCTTAAACCCCTGGTTTTAATATGAACTGTTAGACCAGTTCAATTTGATTTGTTGCAGGCTGGTTGGTAAGTGAGCTGGGAATTTTTCTTTGTTGTTTTTTTGACATGCGTCTCCCTTCCATGTGCTCCTTGCTGCAAAGGCCAGTTATAGGTTGGGGTGGTTTCCATTTGTTTGTACTGTTTGTGAATTGGTGAGGGGGCGCACTGGATACCTTTGCTGAGATTGTGCTTTTGCTGGGTGTTCAGTGCACCCCTATAACTTTTAAGGAGGGGTGGACTCCCTCCAGGCATACAGTACGTACCCTTAATCCAACCATTATTATATATGTGCCCCTTTTTGAACCTCAAAATTTATGGAGTTAGGACTGCAGTACACTGGGGTGCCGTGAAATGCAAATGTGTGCAAACTAAATCCCTTGTTTTAATGAGAACTGTTAGACAGCACAGTTCGGTTTGTTGCAGGCTGGTTGGTAAGTGAGCTGGGAATTTTTCTTTGTTGTTTGTTGACGTCCAATTTCATTCTCGCCTAGGCGAGGAAGTGCTGTGGAGTGGCACAAAACAACGTAGTAAACATTGCTAATACTAGGGGGAACATTATCCAATTGCGAAAGAGGAAGGGGATGGAACAAGGAAAATAAAAATGTGTTAATGGCTGAAGGTCTGCTTTAAGTACCCTTAGAAAGTTGCTATGCAATTGGGAATCTTTCCTGGTAAATCTAAGCACTGTGTTCTTGACTTTTTTTTTTTTTTTTTTTAAAGCTGAGAAGTGGCAAGCAGTGTACACGATCTTGGAGGCTTTCGGCAACAGTAGTACCAACTTGAACGGAAATGCCACACGCTTTTCACAGATCATTTCTCTTGACTTTGACCAGGCTGGACAGGTGGCATCTGCTTCCATACAGGTGAGAGGAAATGCTCAAATATACGTCTGGGTGCCTCAGGTTACAATTTAGAGCTTATAAGACCTACAAGTAAGCGTGGAAAATGTGTTTAGGTTTGTAAGCCGGTGTGGTGTGTGATTTTAGCCTTCAGCATGGAAAGGATTAACATTGGATACTAAGTAGCTTTTCATAAGTGCACAAGACTGTGAATTAATTTCCTACAAGAAAACAAATTTCACCAGCTTACAACTGCAAGGATGTTGCTGGTTTATCGAGAACAAAATTAACCCATTTCCACCTTCTCAGATATCCTTTAGGAAGGCCAGCAGTTTAGCACTTTTCAGTGATAAATTTGTATTTTCCTATACAAATGTAAAAATCTAACAAAAGAAAGTGTACGTACCATTGTGGTTTTCAAGGTCACTAAAGGGCAGCTCAGCATAATTCTTAGAAGCAGGGATTGGAGCAAGTGGGACGGGTGGCATTGTAAAAAAAAAAGGTTGGGGACAGAGCTTTTGAATTTCCCTGATTTAGGGAAGTTTAGATGGGGGGGGGGGGGGGGGGGTCCATTAGTCATTGCTCTGAGGAAGGGAGCCAGTCCCCCTGAAATCTGTGTAATCCCATGAGGTTGGAGGGCAGACTTCAGAACTCTGTAATCTTGACAGGCTATTATTCCATTGTGGTTTGTTAGTATAATTTGTATATTTCTATCTTTGGATAAAGTGCTGGAGATAATGCACTAGGCATTTGCTCCCTTGTTCTTTGTTTATACAGTACAGAATTCCCTAATCGGATTAGGGCTGCATCGCTATCACCATCCAGTCCAAGTCGCACAGTGTTCATGACATTGGCACATTTTAAGGCAACCTTCCTTATGAATTCTGAGTGCTGAAGTGTAATATCGGTCTTTTTTTTTTTGCCTAATGCCCTGTACACACGATAGGATTTTCCGACAACAAAATCCATGTTTTTTTTCCGACGGATATTGGCTCAAATTTGCTTGCATACACACGGTCACACAAATCTTGTCGGAAATTCCGAATGTCAAGAACGCGGTGATGTACAACATGTACGACGAGCCGAGAAAAATGAAGTTCAATAGCCAGTGCGGCTCTTCTGCTTGATTCCGTGCATGCGTGGAACTTTGTGCGTCGGAATTGTGTACACACAATCGTAATTTACGAGAACGGATTTTGTTGTCGAAACATTTAAGATCCAGTTCTCAAATTTTGTGTGTCGGAAATTCTGATGGAAAATGTGTGATGGAGCCTACACACGGTCGGAATTTCCGACAACAAGCTCCTATAGAACATTTTCCGTCGGAAAATCCTATCGTGTGTACGGGGCATTACTCTGTCTTTGTCCATTGGCAAATTTTGGCTGTTCACACCAGCCTTTGAATACTTCAGCATCTTCTTTTGTAGATCTAATAAAAGTCTATTTTGAAGCTTATAGACCTAAGGACTAGTGCAGAGATCTCATGCATAGAGGCCCCAAGAGATTAGAAACGTCAGAGGGTCTAACTCCGCAGCACCTTCCTAAAGTTCAGTTTTGGATAGACTAAAGCGGACCTTCAGTCATTTTTTTCAACTTTCCATCTATTAAATCTTCTGCCCTTGTTGTTTTAACTTTGGATAGTAAAACATTTTTTTTTCTGCCAGTAAATACCCTGTGCAACCCACTTCCTGTTTCTTGTCTGATAAAAAGCCTAGGCTTATGACATCATGCACAGCTTTCTTTCTCACTCTTGTGAAAGTTTGCCAGGTAAGGAGGGGGGGATGAGTCATAAGAGAGCCAATGAGAGCTGCAGAGCTGGAGGTGTACCTCTGTGTGTCTTTGTAAATCCAGGAAGTGAACAGGCAGCAGCTTCAGCTGCCCACAGTTAAACTGGTTTCAGCCAGACTTGTTGGAGTGAGATTTCTGCAGCATATTTGGCAAGTACAGAATCATAGTATATATGAAATAATATGCAAAGTGGTTGGAGGGAAGCTTCAGAATGGCAAAGATGGTTTTATTACAAATTATGTGAGCGGACTGCATTTCCTCTTTAAGTGACGCATACAGTTTGGAGGATGTGCCTCCACTGATCCTGGTTTACTCCATGTGCAAGAAGCTGTTTTTTAATGAAGTAGTCCTCCTCATGGTAATCATTTACCCATCATTAGTTGTATGTGGAAGGTTCTCCATAACCGAACTGCTCTGCTAAGATGCAGATGTGTAGTGTACATGGCATTATTTTGTAATATTATACAATACACCCAAATTCTTCAGTTAATATACATAGGTGCATATTATGACCTGTGAGAATCCTAGAGCGCAACTGCAAGCTGCCTTGACCTTCACGCTCATTGTGCGTAGGTCAAGGCTTCTAAGCCATAGGTATGGCAATATTTTGTGTTTGTCAAAATGTCGCCTTTTTCCGGGTTGCGTGTTAGAAGGTGACTTTGTAAGCTGCTGCATCTGCATTGGGTAGAAGTATCTTGTTGTACAGGAGTCACATCTGCCAAAGGGCACACATGTTCTAATGACACTAGTGCAAACAAACACCACAGTGTTACCTTTTGAGCATCTTATTCAGAGCAATAGCTGGCAGTAGTTTGTAGAAATGTCTGTAACAAAAAAAACAAAAAACGGCTTATTCACTTGGAAAATAAAACGAGCATTTGTTTTTTTTGTTTTATTGAGAACTGAAAGTATGTTTTATTGTTGTCTTGATTTGTTGTCCTCACTTTATTTTTTTGTCTATTTTTGGCTTTCAGACAATGCTTTTGGAGAAACTACGAGTGGCCAGACGTCCAGAAAATGAAGCTTCCTTCAATAGTTTCTACTACCTCTTGGCTGGAGCGGACAGCACTCTCCGGTACGTGAATGAAACAATAACTGCGCTTGGCTGTTCTGTTTAGTCTGCTTATTTTCAAAATGATTTATGAGGCAGATATTTGTTATTTGTGGAGTTTGTGTTTTCTTTTTTGTTTTGTTTTTATCACCGCCACTTTTTTTTTTTAAATATTAATTCGTACTTCTAAAGCATCAGCATATTTTGCAGCACTGTACTATTTGCAGGTAACACACTGATCATCGTCCACGAAGCACTCTTGAAGACTGACCTCTGGTTTCTGTTGATTACGGCTACCATTGTTCTTTACACTGTTCTTAAATAAAAATACGTGCCCCCCTCCTCTTCAAATAACGTTAAGAAGCAATGAATGCTGCTAGAACAAAACATAGGTAAACAGGGTTCACGAGGAATTGAAACCAGTTTTTGAGGGCCATCTTTCAGTACGAACACTGATCTTGGGCATGCATGTAACAAATTGATAAATGGACAAATCAGAATTCATTCTGTCTATACTTTGTAAGGCTAATGCCACTGGATCAGTATAACGGCTAGTTGGCTAACATTTTCAAATGTAGGGCAGTAGTGACAGGCTTTGATGATGATGATTTTTTTAAAAAATTTTTTTATTACATAAGAATATTGTATATTTACCACTTGAAGCCATCAGGTGGCAAGCTGTAAACTAGTTTGTTCAATGCATTCTACACTTGTCCTGTGAAAGAGACCAGTAAAGTAAAAAGATCAGATTACAAAGACTGCACACCCCTACCAATGACTGTATAGCATGAGTCCGTCTGACAGGGTATAAACTAAATAGATTGCTTAGGTAGGCATTTGCACTACAAAGCTGTTGGTCAAGAATGGAACATGTATGACTATTTGGAAAAATCTAAACACAGGGTGCTTCCAAATATTTGATTTTTATTCTATTATAGTACTTTAGGTAATCTTAATAACTTTCAACAATAAAGGAATTGAAAACTTACCAATACTTTATTAGTTCATACATTTATTTTACAAACTGTAGTCTGTTGTTTGCCTTTACAATCGTTTTGTGTATTTGGTAAACCAACAACCAGTTTTCATTGGGTGCATACAGCTTATGTACATGACTTGAACAACTGACATAATTGATTTCACTAGATACTAAGATTCATTCCTTGTTTGATGTGACAATCCGTATAGATTGTTTGTTTTTTCCTTGCCTAACATAACAAAATCAGTTTCTGATCCATGTCCTGTTGTGGCCCCAATTAATTCAGAAGTACATTTTATTTTTTATTTTTTTTCATTCTCGTCGGCATCTAAAGCAATACAGATTATTTCTTCCAGCTGGCTTTTTATCTAGCCCTATTTGTCATATTTTAAACAATCTCTGTTACTTAAGACATTTTGCAGGCTACACACTCTTCCCACATCTCTATTTTGTAAGAGTCCTCTGAGCCCCAATACATCTGTGGCCCATAAGAGTTTTAGCTACCCTACCATACACACTACGTTGTGATATTACTATATATAATAAACATATGATGAAGATTGTTTGACTTTCTTATTGAAGAGAAAAGAGACGATTTCCTCTGACTACACTGGGCCTGGTAGTAACTGTTCGCCATTCACCTTATACTACCAGATGCTAAATTGATGGTAGAAGTGCCGTTTCTATAATTTGTTTAGTATGCCATTCTTATCATATCATTAGACACCAGATTATATTAATTATCAGGATGACCACTACTCGTCAGAGATTGCAGTACCAGAGCTAAAGAAAGAGAGGTATATTGCTGTCTAGAGAAGTCAGAAGACTCTTTGAAGTTCCAATAAGATTCTTTAGCCTCTTCTTTCTTCATAAGTTGTATAAGGGGAATGGGAACTTTGTGGATTAACAAACACTGTCATTCCTTGAAGAGTGTGTCCTGCTTCTAATTTGTATTAGAATCGAGTGATGTAATTACGGACTATTGGGTTGGAGTTGTTTTAAAGTGTGCATGATCATGTATATGCTTAGAGCAGCATGAAAGCTCAATAAGATCCTGGTAATCAGGGTAGTTGGTGTGTAATCAGGGTAGTTGCGGTGTTCCAGGTGGCTATGTTATGTTAAGTGTTATTAAGCTGAATATTTTATCCTTTTACAGGACAGAGCTTCACCTCAATCACTTGGCAGAAAACAACGTGTTTGGTATTACCCTCACTTCCAAGGTAGGTAGTGTCCAGCATAGACACATTTGCTATTGTGAATCTCATAAAAGCAGTGGTTCTTGACCTTTTTTGGGTCACAGACCCCTTTAAGAATTTGATAAAAAGTATGGACCCCCTCCCCAATAATATTCATATAAACACAACATGGCATGCAATGAATATACTCTATGTACTTTATTTTGTTGAAATTTGATTGCCATATAGTACATACACAAAGTGTGAATAAAGTAAAACATCGTACCAAAAAAACTTCACTCCATTTCATGCAAAAAGTTATTGCCACTCATTGTATTATAATGAACTTAAATTAAACAAAACAATTTAATTCTGCTCAAACCTACTTCTACTACCATTACTACTAGAAAATGAGACTTGGCTCTGGCCATTATGGAGTGGCTCAAGATGGCGGTTGTGTAGAGAATGATGATACAAATCTGCATGGTTAACATGGGCCAACTATGAGTCAAAATGCTTAGTGGTCATCATTAAAGGCAGTGGCAGGGTGCGTTTTCTTTAAAGTGGATGTAAACCTGATTCATGAAATTTGACCTAGGCACATATCCACAGTGTTTTCTTATCTCCCTCCAGTGCCCTAAGTCCCGGGTGTGTTTCTTCTGCTCCGTTCTTCTGTTATCAGCATGATCACTTCTGAAAAGTTCTCTGACAACCAAGATAAAACCAGCTTGAAATTTGTATTGGGGAGGTTGCTATAATTAGATTAGCAGAGAGCTAGTCTATTCACAGCACATTCCTTCCTTCCTCTGCCTGTGTGGAGGGTGTATGTGCCTTTCCTCCAATCAGCTGTCACACGGTTTATGCCAAGACTTCACTCCCAGTGCTGAACAGGAAGAGAAATTTTCTAACACGATTTGCACTTTCTAAAGAATATAGCAAGCTGAAGACAGTAGATACGAAAGAAAAACTTCTGTAGAAGGATTTGTTTCATCCCTGTGTATCATCTGAGGCTGTTCACTTCACTGTTTATATGTGAGGTTTTACATCCACTTTAATTTCTTTCAATAGGAAACCATTAATTAGGACAAGGGCTGTATAGTGAATGTAAAAGTTATTTTTTTCTGACCCTCACAGACCCACTGAAACCCATCCATAGACAACTTAGGTCAGTGGCCTCAAATGCAGTCCCTGACATCACCAAAAGGCCACGCATAATGTTAAATATATGTAATGCTTGAGAGGACTGCCAGAAACAGCAGAGAGTGTGGATATGCTACATTGTTGTCTGGGGATATGCTGCAAAAGACAATAGGAAGCTAGGAACATGTAACATGAGGCCAGTAGAGTTCAATGCTATTACCCTAATCCATTTTCCCAGTACAAATGGCTGATGTCCGAGGGCTGCACATCATATACCAAAAGGCTGCATGTGGCCTTTGGGCCTCAGGTTAGGCACTAGGGACTTAAGGGGACTATGGACCCCAGGTTAAGAACCCCTGCCTAAAGTAACACTACACATTTTTTTTTACATCCATCATTCTTAAACATAAAGTATACCACGGCTCTATATGTGTTTTTTTCACTTTCTGTCACTCACTGTTGTTTTTACACTTGTTTTTTTGTCCTGATTCTCCGCTGTTGTGCCGCACCACTGGTAGTGTAGAGTGGGCAGTGTCTGTTATTTCCTGTCACATGCTCCACTCTGTTTGTACTACATTTCCCATGGTGTTCTGGGCTACATTAATCCACTGCGCATGTACTGAAAAAAAAAAAAAAAGTGGTCTTCTCTCACTAGGCCCATACCCACACCCTGCACTTGTCCTTCCTTCAGCTGCATGCCACTGTTGTCACTCCTGGAGGATGGTGAGATGTGGGTGGGTGTGAGGTTAGACATTCTGTTATGGATACAATCAAGAGCCTGCGGTTGAAGACGTGGCCGATGAGCGACCTTGTGGATGTTATTTGCCGATTGCTGTCTGTGCCTCCATTAGGGAGATTTACCCTCTCTGTGTCCTGTTTACTGTTATCACCGAAAGTGAAAGTGGAAGTAAACCCTGATGGGTTTTACCTCCTTTTTTTTTCCCCTGCAAAGTAAAAGCATAATGTGCTAGTATGCATGACACTTGCCTGCAAACAAAGCCTGCGCCGTCCCCGCTGCAGGCGGCATCCATGTTCGCCCCTCTTCCTTTTGAGGCCGCAGACGCCAGCTCTGTGACTGCCCGGAGCTGCATGACATCATTCCCGCACATGCGTGTGGGAACCGCCAGTCATGGGGCCGTTTCTTCACAGCGCATGCGCCGATGACATCATCAGCGCAGTACAAAGTAAATATCTCCTAAACGGTACACGTTTAGGAAATATTTACAGTCCCTAAAGGTAAGCCTTATTATAGGCTTACCTATAGGTACAACTTGCAAATGGAGATTTACATTCCCTTTAACCACTTAAGCCCCGGACTATTTGGCTAACCAAAGACCAGAGCACTTTTTGCGATTCGGCACTGCGTCGCTTTAACTGACAATTGCGTGGTCGTGCGACGTGGCTCCCAAACAAATTTGACGTCCTTTTTTTCCCACAAACAGAGCTTTCTTCTGGTGGTATTTGATCACCTCTGCGTTTTTTATTTTTTGCGCTATAAACAAAAAAAAAGCAACAATTTTGAAAAAAAAAACGCATTATTTTTTACTTTTTGCTATAATAAATATCCCCAAAAATATAAAAAAACATTTTCTTTCCGCAGTTTAGGCCGATGTTTTTTTCTTCTACGTATTTTTGATAAAAAAAAAACGCAAAAAGCGTTTGGTTTGTGCAAAAGTTATAGCGTCTACAAAATAGGGGATAGTTTTATGGCATTTTTATTGATAATTTATTTTTACTAGTAATGGCGGCGATCAGCGATTTTTATCGTGACTGCGACATTATGGCGGACACGTCTGACAATTTTGGCACAATTTTGGGACCATTCACATTTATACAGCGATCAGTGCGATTAAAAATGTATTGATTATAGTGTAAATGTGACTGGCAGTGAAGGGGTCAACCACTAGGTGGCACTGTAGGGGTTAAGTGTGTCCTAGGGAGTGATTCTAACTGTGGGGGGGGAGGGGCTGTGTGTGTGACACAACACTGATCACTGCTCCTGATTACAGGGAGCTGTGATCAGTGACAGTGTCACTAGGCAGAACGGGGAGATGCTTGTTTATATTAGTATCTCCCCATTTTTCCTCACCGTGAGACGATCGCGGGAACCCCCGCGGACATTGAGTCCGCGGGACCAGCAATCATGGTCACGGAGCTCCCGACACGCGCCAGCAAGCTGCCTTTTAAAGGGCAACGTACATGCCCTTCTGCCGCAGTATGTGCATGAGGCGGTCGGGAAGCGGTTAAAGAAAATCCAAAATAGAGTTGTCACCAGAACAGAAATAAAGGGGAAGTCTTCCAATGGGACACTAGTTCTGGTGACCCTGGTGACAACCAAGGATTTCCTTGCTTTGGAGGGATTTACTTTCGCCTCCTGTTGTGACTATAGGACAGGAAGCGATATCTCCCCAATTGGACAGAAAAAAGTGTTATAAACTGCCTTTAGTTCCACTTTTAGTATTGTATTACCTATATTGATACCGTTTATTTCCATGCCTGTGATATACAGTATCTCACAAAAGTGAGTACACCCCTCACATTTTTGTAAATTCTTTATTATATCTTTTCATGTGACCACGCTGAAGAAATTACACTTTGCTACAATGTAAAGTAGTGGGTGTACAGCCTGTATAACAGTGTAAATTTGCTGTCCCCTCAAAATAACTCAACACACAGCCATTAATGTCTAAACCACTGGCAACAAAAGTGAGTACGCCCATAAGTGAAAATGTCCAAAATGGGCCCAATTAGCCATTTTCCCTCCCCGGTGTCATGTGACTCGTTAATGTTACAAGGTCTCATGTGTGAATGGGGAGCAGGTGCGTTAAATTTGGTGTTATCGCTCTCACTCTCACATACTGGTCACTAGAAATTCAACATGGCACCTCATGGCAAACAACTCTCTGAGGATCTGAAAAAAAGAATTGTTGCTCTACATAAAGATGGCCTAGGCTATAAGAAGATTGCCAAGACCCTGAAACTGAGCTGCAGCATGGTGCCCAAGACCATACAGCGGTTTGACAGGACAGATTCCACTCAGAACAGGCCTTGCCACGGTCAAAAGAAGTTTAGTGCACATGCTCACCGTCCTATCCTGAGGTTGTCTTTGGGAAATAGACGTATGAGTGCTACCAGCATTTCTGCAGAGGTTGAAGGGGTGGGGGGTCAGCCTGTCAGTGCTTAGACCATACGCCGCACACTGCATCAAATTGGTCTGCATACTGTCATCCCAGAAGGAAGCCTCTTCTAAAGATGATGCACAAGAAAACCCGCAAATAGTTTGCTGAAGACAAGTAGACTAAGTACATGGATTACTGGAACCATATCCTGTGGTCTGATGAGACCACGATAAACTTATTTGGTTCAGATGATGTCAAGCATGTGTGGTGGCAACCAGGTGAGGAGTAAAAAGAGGTGTTTCTTGCTTACAGTCAAGCATGGTGGTGGGAGTGTCATGGTCTGGGGCTGCATGAGTGCTGCCAGCTACAGATCATTGAGGGAACCATGAATGCCAACATGTACTGTGACATACTGAAGCAGAGCATGATCCCCTCCCTTCAGAGACTGGGCCGCAGGGCAGTATTATAACATAATAAGGACCCCAAACACACCTCCAAGACGACCACTGCCTTGCTAAAGAAGCTGAGGGTAAAGGTGATGGACTGTCCAAGCATGTCTCAAGACCTAAACCCTATTGAGCATCTGTGGGACATCCTCAAAGAAAAGGTGGAGGAGCACAAGACTCTTAACATCCACCAGCTCCTTGATGTCGTCATGGAGGAGTGGAAGAGGACTCCAGTGGCAACCTGTGAAGCTCTGGTGAACTCCATGCCCAAGAGGGTTAAGGCAGTACTGGAAAATAATGGTGGCCACACAAAATATTGACACTTTGGGCCCAATTTAGACATTTTCACTTAGGGGTGTACTTGCTTTTGTTGCCAGCGGTTTAGACATTAATGGCTGTGTGTTGAGTTATTTACACTATTATACAAGCTGTACACTCACTACTTTACATTGTAGCAAAGTGTCATTTCTTCAGTGTTGTCACATGAAAAGGTATAATAAAATATTTACAAAAATGTGAGGGGTGTACTCGCTTTTGTGAGATACTGTATGTTTCTCCCTTTGCATATATCTGAGATGTAGTATTTAGTTGAGCTTTTAATAACTATAAATGAATAGTTACTCATAAACACTGTCCACATTGTCTTAAGGCTGAAGACAAGCAGAAGTCAGCACAGTTATTCAGCAAACTACAGGCCGCTATGAAGATCCTGGGAATCTCCGGTGATGAGCAAAAGGCCTGCTGGTTAATTCTTGGAGCCATTTACCACCTAGGGGCAGCTGGAGCCACCAAAGGTACATTATGATTGTCCTGGTATGGGAAAGACTAAGCATTCAAATCATTCTTCTTATAACATTAGGCACATGTTTAGTTACATTTATATTTTTAGAAAAAACTGCTAGGACTTGCCATTTGTTACTATTTTAATATAATACTTGGTATAGCACAGTTTTAATCCTCTAAGCTAGTTGTGTGCGGTCATTCATTTGGTCTTTTTTCATAGAGCACACATGGTGGCCCAGTGTTAGGCTCCTACTTGATATATGGGCTGCTGAAGGAGCGTTAGGCCCCTTTCACACGGCCACCTTCGTGCAACGGAGAGTGCAAATTCGGTGCAGCTGTGCATGGTGACCAGTCAGCATCCAACTTCAGCTTGTTCAATCAAGCTTTGAAAACAAATAATCTTGAAGCTGATTGGTTTTTATGCAGCTCTGCTCCAGATTTTGCGCTCTTCAGTTTTAGTAAATCCAACCCCCTTTGTGTGTGCTATTGGCAGACAAAAGAAAAAACATTGTGACACTCAGCCTGATGCTTCTGTAGATGCTGAGAGGTAGGGCTGCATTATTATAACCACCCTAAAATGTATATGTAAACTGTAAATGCCCATCGGTGACCAGTTTTGTTTGTTATTCTGTAACCACGTATCAAAGAGAATTAAAGATCCACGTATCAAAGAGAATTAAAGATCCTCAGTTTGATCATCTGCCTCCCATAAGGAGGAATGGCAAACATAAATTCCAGAGGTCTAATTTTATTTTAATTACTTTATTTCCTACGTTGTGTAATTTCTTGCATGTTCTGCACAGCAGAAATAGTTGTTTTAGATTGAGTTCCCTGACTGTGATGTGTAACTAATACATTATGGTTAGTGACAATAATAATGACCTGAACTTTAATTCCTGTGTAACCTTGCCTTCCCCGAAGTCTCAGATGTAGATGCTCTGGGTAATTCAGTTTGGTTATTGCTGAGTTTGTTTTGTACTTTACCTGTGTGCATTTCTTCTTTGTCATCCAGCCGGAGATCCCACTTTGTAGCGTTTCACTCACTGCTCTGCATAGCATGGAGCATGTCAGATTCCCATCCTTCACTGGGCCCAGACACCGAGTATGGCTTTCCAACCACTCAGCTGCATCAATGAGCCATATTTTTCTGCAGACACAATGCTAACTCTTACAAATGACTCTGTACAAAGACGCTTTAGTCCATGGTAGACTATTTCTATTGCTTGAACTGTAATAGCAGCAAAGCTAGAATTCACATTATGCACAGTAGACAAGTTCTTTGGACTCCTAAGTCTTGAGGCAATTTCTTAAACTTCATTATTTGTGGAGAATGCAGCCAGGACTTTGACTACTTAAAATGGTGTCCACCAATACGAAGTCATCTCTATTAATGATTCTTTAACACAGTTTGGCAGGGAGCACTTTGACAGTTCCTTGGCATGAATACCCACCATACAGTATTTCAGTTAGGATGCTGTAGGTTTCTAGGCCACCAGATGGCAGTCTGAGCCAAATGTTGTACATTCAGAAAATACACTGTACCTGCCTGTACACAATTCAGACACACTCTATGATGTGTGATAACACGTGAAAGACATGTAAATAGAAAACTGGTAATGATTCTCTATTGCTCAGGATAGAGAAACTTTCACTGAGACTTAATTTGTACATTTGCAAATTGCTTTTTAACTGTGCATGGCAGAGGTGTTTTTTTTAAATCTTTTATTGCAAGTCCAATGTGTGAGTGTGCCAAGTAGTCTACGTGAAGTGGCAGCTGAATTCAGAACTGAAACAGTTCTGCTTTCTGGTAAAATACTAGTTTAATAGGTGATGTAATATCACACAAAACTGCCTAACCAAGTGAGGCTCATTACTATCTCCCAAGCGAAAAAGGGACAGACCCTGCACTATTTGTACGTCTAGAGCAGTGGTCTCCAAATTGCGGCCCTATGCTTGCCTTTACTGGCCCTTGAGGCATTATTCCTGGAAACAAGACAATACACCACTCCAGGTGAGTGTAATTTCCAAATGGACTGGGTGCTAGCCCTTGCTCGGATCCGTGAAGGCTGAATACAAAATAGGAAACAGCTGCACTCCTACCTGCAATACTTGATTGTGTCCTGTTTTTTTGCACTTTATCGAATAAAAACCTTCTTGGACTGGTATTGGAGTGCAGCCGTTTCCTATTTTGTATTCAGGCATTATTCCTGCTACTGACCTCAACAATGGGGCATAATTCCTTCCACTGATAACAGAAATTGGGCACTATTCCTCCCACTGACACCAACAACTCCCCAAATACCAAAGATCTGGCATTGTTTACTCCCATTGGGCACAGTCCGGCCCCCTAAAGTCTGAAGGACAGTAAACTGGCCCTTTCTTTAGAAAGTTTGGAGACCCCTGGTCTAGAGGATAATCGGGAAATGTGTGTAATAGATTTGGGTATTTAGTGATCACCAAAAAGAACATGGTCAGATCTCATCTTTCTTCATAATCGAAGGGAAATCTGCCAATGTGTGATCTGCTTTACACTTTGTGTGAATTAAAGGATATCTATCGCCAAAGTTTGTGATGGAGTGAGGAAAGGTCAGAACCCTTGTCAGGTTTTTCTGCTAAGCAGGGCTCTCTCAGGGCTCCATACTTCAAATATTCATCTTTTTAGAAAAAAAATGAAAAGGTGAACTAAGGCACTACAGCTTTAAAGCCCCTAGCGCCTCCAGGGGTTCAAATCTGTCCCCACTCCATCCTAGAAAGAAATTAATATAGATATGCTTTAATCAAGATCTCTGTCTTAGTAGCACTGTTTGATTGCATGTGTGTATTCACTCCATTTTGCTGACCTTGCATGGTTTTATGACTCTTACTTGCCTGATTGAAATAAAAGGCTTTTCCACTAGCATCCTCATTGCACAGAATTGAAAACATTATGTGTTACAAGGACAAACGTAAGGTAATGATAATAAAAGTCTAGCTTGAGACTTGGAGTAGTACTAGGGATAGTGCACTGTACTCATTACTGCATGAATTGCCTTCTATCCCTGTGTGTGTAATGTGCTGATCATAGGTGCTGCTGTTATACTTAAAATCTCCAGAAATACCCCACTCCCAG
Source organism: Aquarana catesbeiana (assembly GCF_042186555.1). Lineage (NCBI taxonomy): Eukaryota > Metazoa > Chordata > Amphibia > Anura > Ranidae > Aquarana > Aquarana catesbeiana. The sequence continues at coordinate 692,209,341 of NC_133325.1, read as the reverse complement.
AACTCTTTTATATAAACTGGGACCCCCCCCCCCCAAAAAAAAAAACCTTTAACACCCCTCTCTGAATTGCTCAGCTGTACCATTGTTGGAGAGCAGCATTTCTCTTCCATTAATTGAAGAATACAGTGGTGATCCTGAATCTCTGAACACTGAGTATTAGTGCCACCTTCAGGAGTAGGACATGGGGCACAAAAACAAATACACAGCCTAATGGCGGCCCATACTGGTGGCCAAAACTCACAAATGCTGCATGTAGCTTAATTTTATGCCTAGAGTAAACTTCCTCTAGGTTTTGATTTTTTTTTTTTTTTTTTTTATATATAAACCACTTATCTAAAAGTAACTGTGATTTGGCTTTTTTTTTTTTTTTTTTTTTTTTACATACTTGCAATTTCATATTTCAATTATGTACTATGCAGGCTCAAATATTATTTACCTAATGGACATATGTGTGTTTGCAAACATGTGTGGTCAACGTTCCAACACACTAACTGCTGTAATAAATTCCCTTAGCTGCAGGGAGGGTGTTTTCTGTAAGTCTGATAGCACAGCAGCCATCCATTACTACTAAACAGGAAGCACAGCATGCATATATAATAAGTAAACATGGCCGCTCCCTTATTCATATATATTTGCATGATATATGTTTTTGAAGTATAAATACACACTGATAAAAACACAGTATTTAAATTTAATTCTACAAGTTCCATTCTCTGTAAAAAAAAAAAAAAAGAAAAGAAAAAAACTAAACTATTGAGAGCTTTGGTTGATACATCTGGCTGATGTATGACAGTTGACATTCACAGTATTTTAATTGTGATTGTTGAATGCTTGAGAATTATCTCCCAGCGAATGTGCTACAAAATATTCACCACTACATGTTCTATAAATACCCCCCTATATATTCAATGAAACCTTTAAAGTGGATGTAAACCCAATGTCATCCTTTCTAAACTACTGCCATAGGGGTTATCTATAAGGATATACATGCCTCCTGCATGTATCTTTACCTGTCAAATGTCTCCCCTCTGTCTGTTATGAGAGCCGAAAAACTGCAGATTCTGGGGGTGGGTCTGTTGTCTGGAGCTCGGTGGGTGGAGTCATGATGTCAGTAGACTCCCCGCCCACCTCTACACTCCCCTTGTCAATATGCATTTTCTCCTGTGTATTTCTTACACTGAACTTCTGCTATGATCTCTAACATCCAGTGAAAAGACAGGAAAGTAACCACATGACTTCAGCATGCCAAATCATGCTGAGGTTTGGAACAGCCAATCCTTGCAGAGCTGCTGAAGAAAGGAGTGGGGGTGGGAATTAAAAAATAATGCATGTCTTAGACTAGTGCAGGAGATGTAAATCACCTGTCACTCACAGCAAGGGGGAGGATTTGACAAAGTTTTTCTCAGTTTGTCAAGATTTATCTCACTGAACAATAAAAGAGGATTGCTCAGAGCTGGATTAACTCTTTGTGGCAAGACTGGGCTCAAATGATAGGACATCTTATACTCTACATTATGACATCAAAAACATTTTTCGGGTTTACATCCACTTTAAGTCCTCATCCATGATTTTAAAATGCAGATTTATCTGATATGCTATTACTGAGTCAAAACACACATTTGCAATGCTGTATATTGTAGTAACAGGTACATTAGCTTTATGATGTTGCAGGGCTATTCATTGTCCATGGCACCCCAGCCCATATACTCATCTGTGATGCACATGCATTGCAACGGACCCCTGACACACAGTAATTAATTACCCAGCATTGTGGTGCACTGTGTTGGAAAATATGTTGCATGTCCGATTCTCATGCTTTGGCAGTAATGGAATGGACAGATCTGATTGGACCCTAACTTCTATTATATTGAACTATCGTTTTTCTTTTTCTGCGGTCACAAAAACACAATTTACTGGCGAAATCATCCATAAAGTTTGCTGTAATGGAAGCCAAATCCCATAATCTCAACTATCACAGCGATACTTATGTAAACGGGAATCTTTTATAGATAGTATCAAAGGGATTATTTAGAAGTGCTTTATTTACTTTCCATTAGAGGAAACCATATTGAAGGGATATGCTGTTCAATTAAATTACTGCTGCCTATTACAGCAAATATTTTTACACTGGACCATGTACACCTTAAGAAAAAAAAAAGCAAATTTCATCGTATTACTGCTTTCATATATCATTTAAACTCCTTACTGAAGAGGTCTTTCAGCTATCCACAGTAAATTATAAGAATGTTTTTGACTATGGATACCTCCTGTTAACATACACATAGTTTTTTTTTTTTTTTAAATAGTTGAAAAATCTTAGTGAAGCAGGGCCAAGGCCCCCACCCCCCTCTTCATAATTAAGAAAATTGAAGTCTGAGTTTAAAGCTGGCTTATTAACCCCTTCCCACTCTCCCGGGAAGGATCTGTGATTACGTGATCACTGTTATGCCCCGTACACACGGTCGGATTTTCCGATGGAAAATGTCCGATCGGAGCGTGTTGTCGGAAATTCCGACCGTGTGTGGGCTCCATCGGACATTTTCCATCGGATTTTCCGACACACAAAGTTGGAGAGCAGGAGATAAAATTTTCCAACAACAAAATCCGTTGTCGGAAATTCCGATCGTGTGTACACAAATCCGACGGACAAAGTGCCACGCATGCTCAGAATAAATAAAGAGATGAAAGCTATTGGCCACTGCCCCGTTTATAGTCCCGATGTACGTGTTTTACGTCACCGCGTTTAGAACGATCGGATTTTCCGACAACTTTGTGTGACCGTGTGTATGCAAGACAAGTTTGAGCCAACATCCGTCGGAAAAAATCCTAGGATTTTGTTGTCGGAATGTCCGAACAAAGTCCGACCGTGTGTACGGGGCATAACAGTGGTCCACCCTTTCGCTATGCACATATGTTAGGCGGTCATAAAGGGTTAAAATATAATGACCTGCTCCTTTTCTTCCATTTTGTACATGAGGCCTGATTATCCAGTAGGTCAAAGCTATCTTTCTGCTATGTATAGGTACATGTAACATTTTATTAGAGAATTGCAAACAATCAGAAGCTACTGCTGTGCTCATTCCCATAGAAAACACAGAGTACTCTGCAAAACCAGTGCCATGGAGACAATTTTTTATTATTAAAGTGTTAAACAAAAATATAGATGTTATAGGTCTAGTGGCCTTGTGAAAAAGTCCCTTTCCTTTTAGGGCCAGTTAAAACCACATGCAGTCCAGTGTGTTTTTTTTCGGCATCAAAAACGCATGGAAAGTAGGTTATATTATTTTCAGTAGCATAGTTCACACCAGTGCTTGCACTTCCAGTTCCAGAAAAAAAAGTAGAACATGCTTCATTTTTCCTGCACTAGACTGTACTAAGATTCTGTAAAACGCATCAAAAACACGCTGGAACACACATGTCCTTATTTAAGGTTAAGTAAAAAGAGGGGGAAAATGCACTGGACTACATCAAAAACGCATTAAAAACGCTTTGGAAGACATCAAAAACGTGTATTAAAAAAAAAAAAAAAACACATGCAGAAAAGCATCTGGAATGCACCCGGACTGTGTTTCTGTGGTGTGAACTGGTCCTTAAAGTTCCACCCATTCCTTCTATGATCAGCAATAACAATCAGAATGTCTGTCATTTATTAAATGATCAAATAGGGTTAAGAATGTCCCCATCTTTTCTTCTTCCTGATGACAACAGTTATCTTCCTAAACCCCTGCTTGTGACACAGTATTTATATATTTATAATTTATATATATATATGTCCTGCATTTGTGTCCACATATTCTAGGACAGGAGTAAATTATTAGCCAATCTCTTAAAGTACATTTTATTGATGATTTTTTTTTTTTTTTTTTAAAAAGGTAAGATTAGGGTTATTCTTCGCTGGCAAATGTGTTTTAGTAAGTTGGTAAGAATCTCAGTGGCTGATAGTGCCTAAAAGGTTGAGAAGAAATCCAAGCATGCAATCGCCTGTTTCCCTGCAGTGTTTTCCTTCTGTAATGCTCTAACTTGGCAGCACCTGTGGTCAGCATGTTGTAGTACCACGCAGAGTCCTGACCTGCACCGCCTGCTCCAGCAACCTGTTCACTGTCCCCCTTCTATACCCGCCTTTTCTTCTGATTGAAGAACTGCACATTTATGTCTGTCTGTTTTCTAACCAAGTGTTTTTATTTGCATGTTGCATGCTGCTCCGTTGCAATACAGAAGCAGATGAAGGTAAAGAAAGTGTTTTTATCTTTATTGCTTTCATATACTGCCAAGTGATTGTGTCTGTTCTGTCATGTTTTGATGATCACAATCAGTGTCATAGCAACAAAAGATGTTCAGCTGACTCATATTGAGCTGATGCTGTGAGTTTATCTGGGAGATCTGGGCTGATTTACAAAAAAAAAATAAAAAACTTAAGATGGGAAAAGTAGAACTGTTGCTTTGTGAACAGTCACATTCTAGCTGTTATTTGTCTTTTGCAAAGTAGACAATGTAGTTTATCATGTAATTTGTGGCAATGGACATTGTTTCCATTACTATATTGCACTTACAGATTTTTAGTTTGAATAGAGTGAGGAAAGATTAGAACTCCTGTGTGGTTTTGAATGGTATTTGGGGCTCTGGTAGAGGCATTTACCCCCATTTCCTGTCCTGACAATGGTTTTACCAGTCACAAAGTAATGCAAATATGCAGCAGGGACACAGAGAATAATAAAAAAAAGAGTTGGCAGGTTCTAACCCTTACCACTGGACATACACTTTTATATTTAACTACAAGTTTTTTGTATGTTATTTATTCCCCCAGGGGACCAAGTGGATATAGCTGTGTGATCTTTCAGTTTTATGAATGGATGATCTGTGCTGTTGGCTGTGTCATACAGGGCACCAGCCTGACATTGCTGATCGTTATCATAAAAGTGACAGATCACACAGTGCCGCATCGGCTGGGCTGTATATGTGTAAAAATAGCCATTAATAGATGCACACAGCCACAGCGCTGAGTGATCTGTCACTATTCTGAAGTGGTGATCAGTGCTACTTTTTCATTCATAATTGTATAAGATCACTCAGAGCTTCAGCTCCAACCTTGGCTGCTTATATACATACAGTTCTCAGGCAGGTACTTTACACAGAGCCACAGCTCTGAGGGATCTTTTACTATTATGAAGGAACAAGCAGTGCTTGTTCCTTCATAATAGTGACAGATCAGTCCGCTTAAGCTAGGTACACATGGGTTGAAAATTGGTTGAAAACAGTTGATTTGGCTGTTACTGGCTGACTTTTGGCTTGTGTGTTCAGCTCCTCATCCAACAGAACCTGGTCTCACGACCGGCTTCTGCCAAATGAACATGCTGGAAAATAGCTTAGTGGGGAGATTGCCATACTAACATCAGATGTCTTAGTGTAGCGATCTGTACGTTTTTGTTTTTTTTTCGTTCAGCCCTCTACCCAGCATTATAGAGGGAATGAAGCTCTATGCTGGCTTTATCTACCCCCAAAGGAATGTCCAACACATGGTACATGGTAAAGTGGGTGGAGTTGTAACCAGCAGTAAAAGGTGCATTTAGGAGACAAAGGGCCACTAGTTAGAATTCGGACCAAATGCTATATGCACTTAGTCCTCTGGGGTAAACAAAATTAAAAACTTTTTATGTGAGTTTGTGTTTAATCTCTGTTTAAACACTTGTTTTTGGAAATCAGAGGCTGTATCTACATAATGTGGTGGGATTTGTTAGTACTGCCACCTTTTTAAAGTTTCCTTTATACCTTTTCTCAGGAGTCTTTTTTTTTTTTTTTTTCCCCCCATTTACTGAGTTGCAGCCACAAATAGGGCTGGGAAAAAAATCGATTGAAATCTTGAATCGAGTTGAGAGGTCAAATTGATTAAAAATTTAAGCAAATCGATTTTTTTAGATTTTTTTTTTTTTTTCACTGCTCCGGTCCGGAGGCGCTGCGGGCATGAGTTTTTAGGCGAGGCCGCGGCTTCGGCCTAGTCCGTGGCGTCCGGCCATAGCCGCGGCCTCGCCTAAAAACTCATGCCCGCAGCGCCTCAGGACCGGCGCGGTTTCCAAAGAAAAAAAAAAACTCGATTCGAATCGTGAATCGAGTTTTTTTTTTAAGAGAATCGAAGAATTTTTTTTTTTTTTTTAAGAAAATCTCCCAGCCCTAGCCACAAAGCATGTAAACATGGTCAAAAGGTTAAAGTGATTGTAAATGATCTTTTTTTAAAAAAAAATTAAAATAACAAACATGTTATACTTATATGCTCTGTGCAATGATTTTGCACAGAGCAGCCCTGAGCCTACTCTTCTGGGTTGTGCTCACTCCCGAGCCAGCCCACTCTGTGTGTCCATAGACTGTTGTGATTGACTATGGCTCCCCCTGCTGTGTCTGACCCAGTGAGGAAAGAGGAGCCGTGCACATTGCTGTATCAAGATCGGGCTCCGGTAGGTATAAAGTGTATGTGTGGAGGGGGGGGGGGGGGCGCTGCATGCATAAGGTTGTTTTTACTTTAATGCATAGAATATATTAAGGTAAAAAAAACAAAAACTTCTGCCTTTATAACCACTTTAAGCTGGTATCCATCTGTGTGTAAAGCTGGCCATACACTGCTTCAAAAATTCAATCCGTGGGTTCAGGTTGCTCTTCCAACACCACCCAACTCCAGTAGATTTTGAGAAATTAAACAGGCCAGGCCAAGTCAATTGAACAATGACTACAGCCAATTCAGGTTTTCTGACAGCCAAAGGTATCGACTGTCCGAATACAATAGCCGACAGCGATACATTCATCCATCCATCATGCTGGTTAGCATATATGGGGAAAATCTCTACACCTCTCTCGTTCAGCCCAGAAAGCTGAACAAGAATAATCTTTACCTATATGGCCAGTTTTAGAATAGGGCAATACATGTATTTTAAGTGTTTGGGGTGTAGGAATTATTGCTGTATTCAGATGTGGCAGCATTTAAAAAATGCTTGTCTTTTGAGTTTGCAAAAAATTGCGTGAAGAACACAAATGTACAGTAAATGCCAAAGATAATGTAAGATTTGTTGTTGACCTTGTGAATATCTTTATGGTTGTTGGGTCGATGCACCAAAATGGACATGGTGTTTAATTGTTTATTAAAAATAGCTTTTTTTTTCTGCTGTGTGACTATTGTGTATCATATTAGTCACTCACAATGTGGCTTGGCTAATAGACTGATTAAAAAAAAACTTCTCTTCCCCAAAAGGTGGCAGGAAGCAATTTGCACGCCACGAATGGGCACAGAAAGCTGCGTATCTCCTGGGCTGTTCACTGGAAGAACTCTCCTCATCCATATTCAAACACCAATCTAAAACCAGCACCCTCCAAAAGTCAACTTCTTTCCGCCAAGGACTCGATGATGCCAGCCAAGGAGATGGCTCTGGTAAGCTGCTGCTCCCCATATTTATTACTGCAAATGCAGTTTGCATGTTACATATTTGAGTACAACCTGCAGAATGTATTTGTATAGATATAATTTTTAAGAGGAACTGCAATCTGCTCACATAATTTGTAATAAAAACATCTTTGTCATTCTGAAGCTTCCCTCCAAACACATTGCATATTATTGTATATATACTGTGATTCTGTACTTGCCACAAATGCTGCAAAAAATCTCCCTCCAGCAAGTCTGGCCGCAGCCATTTTAACTGCGGGCAGCCGAAGAAGCTGCCTGTTCACTTCCTGGATTTACAGACACACAGAGAGAGTTACACCTCCAGCCCTGCAGCTCTCATTGGCTGTCTTATGACTCATCCCCCTCACTTCCTGGCAAACTCTCACGAGAGGGCTTTTTACCAGACAAGAAACAGGAAGTGGGCTGTATAAATTATTTACTGAGGGAAAAAACAATGTTTTGCTATTCAAAGATAAAACAACAAGGGCAGAAGATTTAATAGATGGAAAGTTGAAAAAATTACTGATGGTCCGCTTTAAGTTGCCTAATTCCAGACTGGTCTGTCAATTACAGTTTATTGTAAATTCCTCAGTCTTATCTGAAAATGCTTGTCTTTTTCATTAGATTTTGCATGGAATTATTGTTAACTGATAAGAAAGCAACATTACCTTACAGCTTACGCCTACCCACTTTCTATTTAGCAGCTTATGAATCATATTACCGTAGCTCTACTAAATCACCATGAAGCAGACCCAGAGGTGTTCTAGTACAGTAAAATCTTCTGACAAATGTACAGGAAATTGCATATCCTCTTGTTATAAACTAGGGGACCAAGCCGAATAAGAATCCATTTCATCTGATAAAACCATTTAGTAGTATTATATCTTGGCTTTACATCTCTTTGGAATTAAATGGCTAATTCAGTATACAGATAAATATTCACTTCTATATTGTAGCTTATCTCATAGATCACCATTTTGTGTGAACTGTAATGGTTCTGTTTAGGTGGCATACAGTACATTGCATAATACTACTACTGTATTTTTTGGGAGATGTTGTCTTCTCTAATGTAATAAATTATCCGGTGTCATTTGCTGCTTTGAATAAACTTTTTTTTTTTTTTTTTTTTTTTTTTTTTTTTTTTGAGCTGTGAGGGTCATTTCAAGCTCTGCTGATTACTTGATTTTCAGTTAATTTTGACAACTCTATTGCTCCGATGCACCGGTCACAAACACCTGCTTCTTTAGGTATAAGAGAGCATGTGAGCTGCTCCCAGGATACAGTGCTTGGGCCTGACTTGCCTGTCATCCCCAAACACGTGTCACATGACAAGGAGGACAGTGTCTTTAATGTCATGGGCTCCAACGCTGTCTGATAACAGGGGGTTTGATTCCCAGAAAAATGGAGCAGCGGGGAACACAGGGAAGGTGAATATAAGTGTGCCAGACGGTGAGCTAGTAATAGACCCTATCAGTTTTTAGGATAAAATCCATCAGAGAGCTAATATGGTGATTAAAAACAAGCAACAGTTACCATGAGACGTATCTCACACAGTTATTTGGTTTGTTGTGTTTGTTGTTACCCCAGTATTTCAAATTCACGATAAGTGTCTGTTGTACCATGTACTTGAGTTAAAAAGCATCTTGTTCTCTTTTGTATTGCTTCCTTTGTGTGAAATACCTGGAGATCCTGCCAGCCCCCCTGCTTTCCTATTTCAAACTGACCACACTAGGCACGGAAGCACATCCATCTCAGCATGGTCAGTTTTTTGGCTGTACTGGGAGCACAGCCTGTTTGACTTGTGTGACTATGCCCCTCTGCACAGCCATTCACAGGAAAGATCAGTGTACTGCTGCTTCACTGCCTTTTGCTGACACCCCCCTCCCCCTTGCAGTCTCCACCCCCAGCTCTCTGAGCCTCCTTATGCAGTTGAGAACACGTGATTATTTAAAAAAACAAACCAAAAAAAAAAAAACACAGAAAAAACAAAAAAGGTATTGTGATGACTCGGGGGTAGTTTAACTCAAATGTAGCGGTCACTAATGAGTCTGGTCTATGACAGATGTGCCTTTTTCAGGGCTTTATCTGTATGTATGTATGTATGTGTGTATGTACTGTATATGTATAGGTGTGTGTATACACACACACACACACACACACAAACATTTTGCCTTCCGTCTCTATTTTAGGCTGTATTCACACAACAAGGATCTTTTGTACTAACTTTATTTGAAGTGTAAAAAAACATACACTCCATTCACGGCAATGTTCAGTGGTTCAATGCGAGGTGTTGCTGTACATGGCTGTGCAATTCAGCATGGTGCTCTACAATACGATGCAGATTGTCTGCATTTTATTGCAGCACACTGAAGCGCAGCCCTAGGCTGCATAGCATTGTGAATGGGACACATTGGAAACAATTGTTTCCTGTTTGTTCCGGCGGTGGCAGACTTTTTACCATGCGGTAACCGCAAATAGTGGGAATTAGCCCTGTAACTGGGTAGGTTGTTTTATAAGAGAAGGGTTTACATATACTTTAATTTTTAATTTACAGATTTATTTTTATGTTATCTTAACAAATCTCTAGATCCCACTAAGAACCCAGTAAAGCACCAGCTAAACAGAATTAAGGCAGATTGCCTTTTAAAGCCTGGTTTGACTTTTACCTGAGATGTGACTCACATGCCCCAATCTCTACAATTTCATGTTTACTTTAAATCTTCTAACCTTTTTAAAATGTAGAAATCCCAGCTTTTAAATGAAACATCTCATTCCTGGCCTCACATGTTCGTCTGACATTTCCTTTTATTCATTTTTTTTTCTTTTTTTTTTTTTTTTTTTGCATTTTGCTTCAAGTTTTCAATTACTCAGAACCATTCTTCAATGCATAAGTGATTCTATGATGAGGTGCCCCAGGCTGATTAAACTCAAGGCAGTGACCTCCATTATATACTAAACATGGTGACCCTCCTAACCTGCCGGTGGATAGGTCTGCTCCACTTGTGCCTTTTCACACATTAGTATCAGTGGCAGGAAAGTAAAAGAAAGCGTAATCTTACCTCCATTATATGCGTTTGGTCTCAATCACAAGAATTTGGTAGCCTAGCCTTGCACAATAAACTTGCATTAGTAGAAGGAGCAGTAAAGAACATGAGCCTACATTAGGTATTTAACAAACAAATATGGTTGCCTCCTATGTACATATATAATACAAACTAAACATTAGCAACACATTTTTTTTGAAACATTACTAAGCATTGGTAATATTATGTTTTTTAAATCTGAACTACAGACAAACATTTAAATACACAGATGGATTACTTATAAGGGAGTTATTCTATGAGATTTACATAGCCCTGCCAGACAGCACAGCCAGAAGAGTGATATCCCTTTTTGTTACCATCAATGAACACACTGCTGCCAAAACTAACCAGTCAGCATTCATTCAAAATATTATGTTCCTTGGTTTGTCTATTCAAATACAGACTGTTTACTTTGTCACTCAAGTTAACTATTGCTATGTAAATTTTATATTCACTTTATTATTTTTTTTTCTCCCTGCAAAGGTCCCAAATTGTCTGCTTTGGAATGTCTGGAAGGCATGGCCTCTGGATTGTACTCGGAGCTTTTCACTTTACTCATCTCGCTGCTAAACAGGTATGGAAATGGGACGATTACATTATAGGAGATGCTTAACGGAGAATCTTCAATAAAAGAGAAGAGTTTATTGAATTGAAATTTTGGATGGTGGTTTTGCTGCTGAAACTATAATCAAACTGGTAGACCTACTGTATGTGGCCTGCCGTTGCGATCCCCATTTTCAAAAAGCTAATTGCCTGGCAGCCTCTGGCATTAATACTTTGAGTCACTGACCTGAAACAAGCATGTGCTTTCGAAGAACAAGCATGTGCTATTGAGTTGCACGTTCTGCTGTTATAAAGATTTTAGCCTCATACTACTAAGCAGTTAAGGTGAATCTAGCATATAAACAAACTCGCTCAGTATGTAAACTATGGGAGGAATTAACAAAGAACCGTGCAACACAGTGTTTGCACAACTCTTATAAACTTAAGCTGGATACACACAGAAAGTTTTTTATTTATTTTTTTTTTTTTTCAACTCAGCGGGCTAAATGAAGAAAAAAAAAACACATCTGATGTTAGTGCCGTGATCTTCCCACTGAGCTATTGTATTCTGCTAGGAGGACCACTTGTTCTAACAGGGGGACCTCCTGCCAGCGCTGATCAAATGCTGGTTTTACAGCATGCCTGTCGGGAGTATCTGCCACGAGGCAAACAAGGAGTTTGCCTTGGGCGGCATATTTCAGGGGGAGCGACACCGCCCAGTTGCGTCACTGCAGGGGGAGGGGGGGGGGGCACGGACTCAGCGGAGGGTTAATGAATGATGAAGAAATTGTTCAGCTGCTTATCAAGCCTCCAAGTCATGTTCATGTAGAGTGGACCCCCACTCCCTCGTCTCTCAGGGGCTCCGCTCACCCTCATCCATGGTTGATGGACGGGGTGGACTCCACTTCCTCCAAATTGCTCAGCTTCGCCCAACGGTAACTGCTTTCCCTGTCCGTGTGTGTGTGTAATGATGTGTAATGTGTGTGTAATGATGTGTAAAGATGTGTGGTGCCGGCACCTGTCTGATGATTTGTATGTTTCTCGGAGTGCGGTGTATGCTGGCATCCATCCATGTACACTGTCAGGCTCTGCAGGCTGAGGGTCAGCGGGGATGTGATCGCTCAGTGCAGCCCAGAATACACAACATTCCTCTATTCTGCCTCTGTGCCGGGAGATCCCTTTATAGGTGAAATGCAGGTGAAGGAGACAAGTTTGGGTTACTGGTGTAAGTCTGCAGGTAACCTGAAAGCTATGCTGTGTGCAATCACACCTCCACCTAATGTCTGCCTGGTTGCTGATAGTTGTCATGTGTCACATGTGGGGTGGATATTAAACAGGAAGGGGTGGGCAAATTTAGATTGGAATGGGGGGGGGGGGGGGGGGGCATCCAATTTTTGCCTAGGGCAGCAGAAAACCAAAATACACCACTGATGCTTGTAAAACAGAAGCCGGGCGTGAGACCAATTTCTGTCGGATGAGGAGCTGTACACACAGGCCAAAAGTCAGCCTCTCCCTGCCGAACCGACCATTTTTGGAGGATTTTTGGCCTGTGTGAGCGCCCAGCTTTAGAAAATAGAGCAGATGCTGTTTCTAATTTACAAAAAATAAGGGCTCAAGCACCTTGGATAATTAGGAACGAGCAGTCTGTGTTCTGTGGCTGTGATAGGAACAGCACAGGGATCAGGAGAGCAAGAGCTACATGCTCTGATCTCTCTGCCTGCTCCCACCTCCGAGAAGAGGGAGGAGGATGTTAACCCTGTGCAAGTGCAGTGCCCTGTGCTGTGTAATCGACTGACACCTCACATCCTGTTCATCAAGGGGAATCTGTAGCAGTTTTCTATGTGGAAAACTGCCGTATTCCCTCTGTTAATCAGGTGTAGACCTGCGCTGGTTTCTGTTTCACTCTGAAATAGAAACTGGTACAGATAGACCTGAAATAGGTCTATCTGCTCAGTTAATGTGGTGCATGCCAGTTCTGACAGTTTCTGGCAACATTATAATAGCAGACCTCCCAACCTGCAAAAACTAATTTCAGGGAGGTGATGCACCAGCGCAACAAAACGTAAACACCGCTCCTAAAGCGCCCCTGCCTATTGCAATCAATGGGAAGCGCCGCCAAACCACCGGCAAAGCGCCACTGCAGCGGGGTTTTGTGGGCGGTTTTAACCCTTTTTTGGCCGCTAACAGGGGTTAAAAGCACCCTGCAAGTGGCCGAATAGCGCCGCTAAAAATAGCGGCGCTTTACCCCGACGCCCCCAACGCCTCAGTGTGAAAGCACACTAAATTTTTTTTTAATGAATACTGTCTGCATCAGAGAGAAGGGAGAGTGTAAAACTAAGTGCTGTAACATGGAAGCTTCAAGTTAAATTTGCAATAAAATGTATAATGTCATATTATGGCAAGTTCTCCTGCCATATCCCCAGCAATCAGCTATTCACAGAGTAATCTACTAGGACTGCCTTTGTAACATCAAATATTATAAAGACTTTTGGCATAATCTATTGAAAACTTCTATTTGCAATATACATTAGCAAACAGCGGCATACCTTAGGTGTAGGTAGGACATGAAGAACAGTCAGCCTCGGGTAGAGCAAACTGGGGATGCTCTAAAATCACATTCCAATTCACCTGCATCTACAAGCAGCCCCCAGTGGCAGGAAGGGAGAAGTGCACGTCTAGAGGGAAGCCTGGGGTGCTGTCTATTTGATAACACTGGGAAGGGAAGCGGCAGCGTGTCAGCTCAGTAACATTCCACTGCTCGGGCTGTTCTGCCTTTCTGAGTGACAGGCTCAGCCGGGAGAGATTGCCCGGCGCTCGCGGGTGTCCGTGAGCTAGCATCCAAATGCGGGAGTCTCCCGCGATTTGCGGGAGACTTGAGATGTCTGTAATAGCACATGAAGCTTAGTTTATTATTTCTCTGGTATGTCTCAAGACCTTAGAAACATAGAGTGTAGGAACAGTTGTTTAGAAATTTATGAATGGTGAATTATATCATGCAGTCATAAAGTGTCCATGTACTTTTTGGTTATGGGTTTGACAATGGATGTAGAAGTTCCTTGGCATTCTGTGAAGCAAAACCTTGAACTTGTGCCTTAAATGAGATGAGCTCTAGAAGAAGTGTGCTCTTGTGGGATTTGTAGGAGGTGGAGTGTGATAGTAGTTAACATGAAATAAGGATTTTATTGACAGTGTGTGTGGAAGGCCTGATGCGGATCAGATCAGACAGGAAAAAGAAATGGCACAAACAGGCCACTAGTGTGTTTGTACCCAATGACATACTAAACTTTATTTAGAGCCCTTTCACACTGGGGCGGTTTGCAGGCGCTATTGCGCTAATAATAGCGCCTGCAAACCGACCCGAAAGTGTCGCTGCTTTCATTCCAGTGTGAAAGCCCTGAGGGCTTTCACACTGGAGCGATGCGCTGGCAGGACGGTAAAAAAAGTCCTGCTAGCAGCATCTTCGGAGCGGTGAAGGAGCAGAGTGTATACCGCTCCTTCACCGCTCCTGCCCATTGAAATCAATGGGACGGCGCGGCTATACCGCCGGCAAAGCGCCTCTGCAGAGGCGCTTTGCGGTGGTATTTAACCCTTTCTCGGCCGCTAGCGGGGGGTAAAACCGCCCCGCTAGTGGCCGAATACTGACGGTAAAACGCCGCTATGTTTTACCGCCGACGCCGCCCCCTCCCCAGTGTGAAAGGGCTCTTAGAAATGGATCTTTGGTTGATGTATTCACTTTAGAAGTTTTGAGCTTTTCAGGCTCTTTCACGCTAAAAAAAGCGTCTGAAAAGCTCATGAAAAACTATTTCAATTAAAATTAATGAATGCTTTCACACTGGGGCAGTGCGCTGGCAGGGTGGTGAAAAAACGCCCCTCTCCATTGAAATGAATGGAAAGCTCTTCAAAAGCGCCTGAAAAGCTCTTCAAAAGCGCTCAATGTTTTACTGGCAGTTTAGAAGCGTCAGTGTGAAAGGGGCCTTATACCACACACTGTAGGTTGTCCTGAATGTGAAAAGTATTTTATTAAATGGACCACTTTTGTCTAGTACATACCAGGGAAGATGTGTGAAAACAAAATACAGCAACCTTTCCCCACAGCAAGTCCAGATATAATAGCAGGTATGTGCTTGCTTCATTAGGCAGAGAAAAATTAGAATGGATGCAAATTAAGAAATGAGATGAAAGCTATGTCTTCTCCATTGTGGCTGAATGTCAAAAGAATCTTGTTTGTTTGTCCTATACCAGCCAACTGCTGCTTCTGTGTAATTTTGCCTCAGGCTATTTTAATGAGTTAATGAGTATTTTGTAGGTAGGAGGCATTTCTGAAAAATAAAAATAAATTCTTGAATGCTGAAATAGAAAATAACAGCACATAAACATATATCTTAACCATTTACAGACCAGAAGATTTTCCTGCTTAATGACCAGGCCATTTTTTGCGATACGGCACTGCGTTGTTTTAACTGACAATTGCGCGGTCGTGCAAAGCTGTACCCAAACAAAATTGATGTCCTTTTTTCCCACAAATAGCTTTCTTTTGGTGGTATTTGATCACCTCTTTCATTTTTATTTTTTGCGCTATAAACAAAAAAAGAGCGACAATTTAAAAAGAGGAAAAAAAAAAAAAATTTTTTTACATTTTGCTATAATAAATATCCCCAAAAAAGGTTTTTAAAAAAACAAGTTTCTTCATCAGTTTAGGCCAATAGATATTCTTCTACATATTTTTGGTAAAAAAAAAATTGCAATAAGCGTATATTGATTGGTTTGCGCAAAAGTTTTACCTTTTATAACCCATGGGAAAGATTTATGGCATTTTAAAAATTTTTTTTTATTTACTAGTAATGACGGTGATCTGCGATTTTTAGCGGTACCTGCAACATTGCGGCGAGCGGATTGGACACTTTTGACACGATTTTGGGACCAATGACATTTATACTGTACAGCGATCAGTGCTATAAAAATGCACTGATTACCGTGTAAATGTCACTGGTAGGGAAGGGGTTAACACAAGGGGACGATCAAGGGGTTAAATGTGTTCCCTCATGAGTGTTTTTTACTGGGGGAGGAGACATCACTGTTCCTACTTACTAGGAACAAATGATCTTTCTCCTCTCCCCTGACAGAACATGGATTTGTGTGTTTTTGGCCGGTGGCGATCGCTCCTGCTGGCCAAGCTCGTCGGGTCCCCCGCCGTGCAGCGGTGGGCACACGCCCCTCTGGCGGCTCTTAAAGGGGACAACGTACCCATACGTCGTTTTGCGGGAACGTGTCACTTTGCCGACGTGTATTGGCATGAGCCGGTCAGTAAGTGGTTAAAGCAAAAGTCCAGGAAATAACCGTTTTAAAAAAAATATAATAAAAGCTAAAATACCAACACCAGATTTGCTGCAATATCCACCTTCAATCCAGAGATTTCTCTGCAGTACTCTTTTTCTGCCACTAGATGTCCTTGGTCTGATTGGCAACATCATTCAGTCCACTTCACAGTGAAAGGAGAATCAGTAGAGGGATGAGCTCATCTGTGTCACATGTGTCACATTTCTCCTCCTATCAGCATGCTGCTTGTCAGTACATGAACTGGTTGGCTCATTGTGCTGCTTCTTCCACTCACACCCCAGCCCTGCTGTATAGAGACTGCTAGAGGCTAATACCAGGTGAAATTCAGGTACTTGCACTTCTTGCTTTTAAAGGTACTATTAATTGTGTTATATTGATTACAGAGCTGTGTCCTTTACTTCTGCCTAGTGTTCAGCTTTTACATCCCTTAGTATCTTCGGCGCTTTTCATGCCATACGTTTCACTCTCCAGTAAATTCACCATTGATTAAATGATTAAACCACGGCTTTTCCCCTATATTTAGAACCTAATTTTGGCTTTGTTTTGATTCTCTAATGTGTGTATTCACATAGAACAGCTCTCCGTGTGCTGATAACTAGGGCATCAGTCTTCTGTTCAGGTGAATTGCAGTCTGATCACTGTTGTTCATGTTCATTCTTTAAATGGATTGTGTTGCCATCATCCATCAAGCAGGTGATTTATTTCTCAGTTGAGTGAGGGTAAGGGCATACTCTCAGTTTGAATCAAGGTCCGGGCGCCGCTCGCCGATTAGGCCTGTACCCATCATCCACTACTAAACAGCTCTTTCATTATCCTTGTTTATTCAGAAGTAATTTTTAAAGAACTGATTGGTGGAAATTATCAGAGATTGCACTATGTTTTAACATATTTTATTATCTTATTCAGATGCTTTTTTTTTTAACATGTTAGAATTGCACTGTAAACCTTTTAGAAAAAGAAGCCTTCGTTTAAAGCAAACCTGTGACATAATTGAACAATTCATACTGAGCATATGATGACAAAATGCCCAAGCAGAGGTTGTATTCAGTAAAAAGTGTATGATAGATGACCCATTGAACCAAAGGTGTAGATGGCAGAAGTTCTCCTGCCTTACATTCTTCCCTTTGGCAAGTTGGGTGGCCTGGCTTACTATTAGGTAGACTCTGGTGATAGGATGGTAAGAAACCAAACGTGACATTTACAGAAAAAGTTAAGATTTGCATTTTTTTTTTTTTTTGCTTTTTTGGATCTACTAATCATAATTACACACACTTCTAACTAAAGGTTACCAGCACAAATTAATTTATCATCATAATGTCCAGTTTCATGTGCCCAGATTTGTAACAGGTTTACTTGTTTACTGCAGTTTGACGCAAACTAGATTTAAAGTTGTCCCCACTGTCACCCCCCCAATACTTACCTGCGCCCGACCTCGATCCAGCGATGTGTGCAAGAGCAACAGCTCTCTCTCCTCATTGGCTGAGAGACAGCAGCAGGAGTCATTGGCTTCTGCTGCTGTCAATCACACCCAGTGATGAGAGAGAGGAAGCGGGCCGAACCGTGCTCTGTGTGTCAATAGAGTGGGGCTTGTGAGCGGGCACTCACGAGTGCCCCCATAGAAAGCAGCTTGCTATGGGGGCACTCAGCAGTGGGGGGGGGGGGGGGGGACCAGGAGCTCTGGCAGGGGACCCGAGAAGAAAAGGATCAGCATAACCATTGCACAGAGTAGGGAAGTATAACATGTTTTTAAATCTAGGATTTATTTTTTTTCTTAAATAACAATCACTTTTAATCATCTAATGCAGCGGTCTCCAAACTGTGGCCTGGGGGCCGGATGTGGCCCCTTGCTTGCCCTTTCTAGCCCTTGGAGCACTATTCCATCCATTGACACCAACAATGAGGCAGAATTCCTTCCATTGACACCAACAATGGGGCAGAATTCCTTCCATTGACACCAACGATGGGGCAGCAGCATTCCTTCCAGCAGCATTCCTTCCATTGACACCAACGATGGGCACCAGTCCTTACATGTGGTGGCTGAATTAACTTTAATTTTTCAAGTTTTTTTTTTTTTTTTTTTTTTTTTTTTTTAGCAAGTACAGAAAAAACGTATTCTTGGCAGAAACGCAGTGTGCTAAAGTGAATGCACAATACATATTATCTTCCATCTGTAAAGTATGAATCCCCTCCATGTAGTTGAGATAAAGAGAAGAGGGCTTGTTTGAAGTCCAGTCTGGGTGGCAACCATGGAAATACAATGGAGTGAGTAAGCATAGCCACCCAGGGGCAGGAAGTGTGTTATCTGCAGGGTCACCAGGTAAAAATGAAGGGAAGAAGCATAAAAAAGGAAAACAAATGCAGCCCTTCAATATATTCTTCAAGTTTTGTTTCTGGGTTTAGATAAACGTTTAATTTTTATAATTTTCCAGCATTCAAATCTGATACTTATAATCCTTTTTTAAATTACAATTTAGTTAAGTTCTTTTTAGAAATAAAAACATTATTTGTCTGTTAGTGTTAGGGGGTTTTCTTCCTTGGATATGGTGTTTGTGATGCTGACCAGATTCTTGGCTGTAGTAAATGTGCCTTTAAATTAAGGGTCCTTGCATACAGTACTGATTTATGAGCAATAGATCTTCCTGGCAGAAGGTTCCTGTGCAAAAGAACCTTCAAAATCTTCTAGCTATGTGTATTTGTGTGTAAAGTACTCCACAGTAATGCAAGTTTTTTTTTTTTAACTAATCTAAATGCAACATTAGTTTACTGATCATTACATGTCTGTGTGTAAATGCCTATTGAAAGCAATCGGCTACATTCAGATCCGTAAAAAAAAAAAAAGCCTAAAATTGTGTTTTTGGCACCTGTGTGCAAGAGCCCTAATATGTATGGAATTGTTGGGGATTTTTTTTTTTTTTTTAAGGGTAAAGTTTATTGATAGTTCACAAAATTCAGTAATAATTACATCCATAGTGCATAGAATACAATATAGGATATCAGACGAGCATTTGTTTATCTATAAACGCATTGTCATTGTCAGTATCCAAAAATTTAGGCATTGTCTAATGTGATGAAAATGAAATGAAGTTAAGCCTAAAAGAAAATATATATGTATATATATATATATAAGTCTATACACCCACACTGAGAAACCAGAATTGTATTTAATAATAAAATATAACTAGCCTTTCAACTTTGGGTTATTCTTTGTAATCCTAGTTATTCTGTTTGTCCTAAATCACAAGATTTGCTATAGCTGCTTTCTTGACCAAGACCGTTGACTCCCCATACTGACCAAGTAGCTTGCTTCCCATTACTGGGGACTTCTTTATAAAAAGAAAGTTATGTAGTCAATGGGCACAGGCAAATTTGTGAAAGGATTCTCCCTTCTTCAGGGCTCTTGCAGCATGCTAGATGACTGGGGGTAAATCCCAGGCAATGCGTATTTATAAGGTTTTCTGAAGGCAGGCTGGCGGTGTGACAGCTGTGGTTGCATGGACAGAAAATTTAAGGCCTTAAGGACGTACCAAAAAAGGCAGCTGCCCAGTACTTAAGAGGACTTATGACCTATTTCCACCATTGGGCACATTCCTACTGGAAGCAATCCTTCCGTTCCCCCAAATAACCATCTATCCAGGACCAGCAACAGATTTACTCAGTCCAGCGCGTTCACCATCAAATATGTTGCAACATGTACAGAATGCTGATTGTAAAATGTAACTCCCCCCCCTTTTTTTTTTTTTTTTTTTTTTCAAATATGTGTTTAAAAAGGAACTGTACCAAGGTTATGGGTCAGCAGCTTTTTCCATAGCGTGCAATACAACGCATATCGCATACATTATAGTGAAATCTTCCCTCCACCAATACAGATAGCTCACTGCTCCATGACCCCTACTGCTGCTTTCTTATCTTCTCTCTGCTATCTTCTTGCAGCTTAGTGTTTTCCCTATAGCCATTGAGCAGCCTTTGATAGTTACATCATCTGACTCCATTTTCTGCATCTTGCAGATGCCGGGAATGGGCTAGGAATGTAAATTGCATTCTGTGCTGTGTGCATGGCAGTGTACAAAAAAAAAAATGCTATGGGGAAGGTAGGCGTTTATGGTAGAAGAGACATTCAAAGCTCTAACTCTTTTTTTTTTTTTTTTTTTTTTTTTTTTTTCTTTTAACGTTTAGTTCCATTTTAGAACCCTCATGTGAATACCGAACAAGCTATCTGCAATGGTTAATCATAACTTAGTGGTTATATAAATCATTTTATTTGCTTTCTTTCTGCAGCAGTTGAATCCTTGCTCCAGAGCTTATTGGAGCAAGATTCATAGTGCTCGGGGTTCTTCCGCAGTGCATAGGGTAGCATTGCTCTGCTATGCACGCTAAAAGTTATTTATGTCCTCCTGTTCATAGCTGCACTTCCGCCCTTCTTCTCTGTGTGCAGTTTAAATGCTGGATGAGGCTTTTACTGGCTGGCACAGCAGCAAGTTTATTTAGTGCTTTGCTCTATACACTGCCTTCAACTATTAAAAATATGCAGTACTTGGAGGAGTTTTGCCGTTTCCTTCTTCTTATTGTTATTAAGTGTATTGTTGATAGGTGGCATGAATGAATATGCAGCAGCTAATGCTTATTATTCTTACTGAAATGAGCTGATAATATCCTCAGTGGATGCCTGCCAGCTTGAGAATTGTATACGCAGGCTATTTATCCAATTCTATAATTCCATCTCAAATCCTTTACAGAGAATTTTCTTTTGTTGTTTTGGCAGAGCCTTGAAATCTAGCCAGCACTCCCTTTGCTCGATTATGATTGTGGACACCCCCGGCTTTCAGAATCCAGAGCTGGTGAAACAAGGGCGAGCTGCTACCTTTGAGGAACTTTGCCATAACTATGCACAGGAGAGACTGCAGGCCCTTTTCCATGAGAAAACCTTTGCACAGGAATTAGAGCGTTACAAGGAGGTATTATAAATGGATATTTGGATGTTCGACTCTCCTGGAGGTCTAAACGGAATGTTCTGTTAGCATTTGTGAAGTATTCGTAAAATGCCTTTTTTGCCATAACAGTACTACAATTGACATATGAATTGCAGAACTTCAGTCAAAAGTTTTTTTCTGTGTTTGATGTGGAGGAAGGGAGGAATAAAATCTCTTGGGTTTTTATTTTATTTTTCGCTGTGTGTGCCCTGTTGGCAAGTTTTCTCACCATTTCCCGTTCTGGCGACGCAAGAGGAAGTAAGGAAATCTTAGTGGGGACACAGGCGGCAGCAAAAAACCTTAGATGTTTTATTCCTTTCCCTCTCTAATAAAGTATTTGTGTTGTTATCTGTGTCCCTGTTGGAGAGATCCTCCTTTATCCCTGTCTCTGATGCAACTGAATGGGAGGTTTACCCCAAATGGAACAACATTAAAAACTGTAGCGGTTATAATTTTTCCCCATCATATCCAACACTAAAAAAAAGTTTTGCATGGAGTTCTGCTTTAAATTTTTTTAAATTTAGTCATCTTCATTTATAATTTCAAATAAAAAAAATATATACTATTGGGTCTGTTTTATAAAGCAAAATATATGATTGTCATTAAACATTCTCTGGTTGAAAATCAATCACTGTCATTTAAGACGCATAGATCTGGAAGATTCACCTGCAGAGGATGTTTGGTGAATGTCAGACTCACTGCTTTATAAATGCACCCCATTATGTGTTTTACTGTACTGCTGGATGGCCTCAAAAGAAATGTCATTTTCTCTTCTATGTTTTACCTGTTGCTTTATTTTTAAAAAGGAGTACCCCATCACAGTCACCATCACCACCCATCACCACAGTTAGACATTAGACATTTCAAGTACTATATCCCGAATAAAAATAGAGTTTCTTCTATAAATGGTCACGTCACTGAATATTCTGTTGCCATTTATTACACATCTTTCTAACTATTAGACAGAATATCAGGGAGGTACCCTACCAAGTAGTCCATAAAGGTTGTGTGAAATAGAACATGGCTCTGCAATAGAGAAAACAAATTCCTATGTCGCCCTTCAAATTGCTTACGTGCCCTAAATTTGCCCTTATTTTATAGTGTTCGCTATTTGTTTTTCTATAACAAACCTAGGTAATAGTTGGTTCCATCATACTGTATATATTTACTAATTTCAACAATTATTTAACTGGCTTTCAGAATGTATGACCTGAATTTTTTTAGTTTTTTTTTGTACGGAGCTTCACCATTTCTATGATTAGTCTGTAGTTTTTCATTTACAAAATAGCCATTGTTCTAGAGATCAAAGCACCTTGGAATACTAGTGTACCTCCTGGATGTGGCACAGTTGTAGTTGATGTTCAAATACCCTTGTTACCAACTTCATCTGTTCAAGCCGTCCCTCTTCAATCCTTTAGTTTTTTTTCTTGCCATCTCCTTGTAATTACTTCTCATTAGTTTTAAAGTTAATGATGACCTAATTATGTAGATCTTATTTCATATTCTGTCTGATAGATGTACTGCTGTAGCGGAACCTTAAATTAAACATAATTGGTTGGATGATCTGGTGTAAGGGGTTCCTGAGGCAGCCTGTTTGAACTTAAACCCCGAGTCCTGAAATAATCATTAACGTGTTGTATTTGACTGCCCAATTAGACGCTCACTGCTTCAAAATTCACTTATAATCACTGTTGTGTTCAAATACTGTATCCCACCCAGTTCAGCTTTTTTTTTTTTTTTTTATGTGTTTGGATCCTTTAATGCCCTTGGCATTATTTTTTATTATTATGTATTTGAAGCCACACTTTTTTTGTACATAGACGTGGGATAAATAGTATAGAATGAATATGAAAAACAGGCATGTTGCATGGAACCCCGTGCACCATTATATAAATGTATAGACTAACGAACTGATCTCTAATGATGTCATAACTTAAATCTTAGTCTCATGAATACTAATCACTCATCTGTCCCCTCTAGGAAAATATAGAGCTTGCTTTAGATGAAATAGAGTCCAGTACATCTGGCTCAGTAGCTGCTGTAGACCAAGCTTCGCATCAATCACTGGTAAGCAAGGCAGGGGGTACCATAAGGACCACTGCTCCCATGACTGTTAAATGGATACTGTCATGGCAATTTACATTTTGTATGTATAACATGTTTGTGTTGTTTAAGTAATTGTGCCCAATGAAATTTTTTTTTTTTTTTTTTTTTTATTGTGTAATATTTTTAATACCTGCACAGTACACAGCATTAGACTTGTGAATTATGCTTTTATATATACTGTATTGCATAATTAAATGATGAATCCAAGGGATTTCAGCTATGGGTAAGTGGGGTGGCAAGAAGAGTCTTTTTTTTTTTTTTTTTTGCTGCAGTTTTTAGTACTCTGAAAACAGAAATGAAGGGTGAGTCCCTCTCATCAAGGTCACAGCAGGTGGAAGACTTAGAATTTGTAAGTAATCAATAGTTTTTTGATTAAATCTGGGTTTTTTTATTCATTCTGGGTGAGCTCACCTTGTAAAGCCTATGCCCTCTTGGCATTTCAGCAGCTTTTCCTGTGTAGTAGTATGTTTTACATAACAATTTTTTAATTTTTTTTTAAACTTCCCAAGAAAGTCTAGCACCATTATGAGATTTTATCTCTGGTACCAAAGTTCTACTGTACCCACTCATGACTGTTGTAGTGATCACATAGAAGATATCGCATGCACCAATCCCTCTGTTGCTTTCTCCCAGACTTGTACGTGAGCATTCCACAGCATGGGATTGATATACTAAAACTGCAGAGTGCAAAATATGGTGTAACTTTGTATAGAAACCAATCGGCTTCCAAGTATTTATTGTTAAAGCTCAATTGTACAAGCTGAAGTTAGAAGCTGCATGCACGGCTGTACTAGATTTTGCACACTCCAATTTTAGTATATCACCCCCTATTTGTCACAAGGGTCTGCTGTACTTTTGTCATTCACTTGATTCCAGAGGTTTTGAAACCAATCATTCATGAGAGATAAACGCAGGTAAAAAGCTTTGTAACTTATATGTGCACTAAATATTCCCCGCAAGCTCCAATTTACAGACCTGTTAAAGGATAAGTTCACCTCTTGAGAACATGTTACATGTTCCACCTAATTTTAATATGTTCCCAGTGCTGAAGCTGCAGCCCACTGCCCCCCCCCTGGCAGCAGTACGGGGAGAAGTTCCCCATAATAGCTGTCACTTTTTAAAAGCAGTGTGGCTATGTGGGGCTCCGCCCACACGGCCGCGTCATTCACACACTGAGCTCTGTGTCCATGAACTACAAGACCCGACATCCTTAGCGGCTTTCGGCTTGTAGTTCTCAAAGAACTACCATGGCGCTGTGGAGCACTGTGGTAGTTCATTGAGTCTTCCTGTCAGTGAGGCTCAGCTTATCTGTATGGGATCTATGGGTAAACAGATACCATTGACGTGTGCAGGAGACCTGCATGGCATCAGCGATCTCCTGATCGCTGGTGTAATGCTTTACAGGGTTCTAATACAAAAATAATAAATGCACATTTTTTTACCTGCAAAAAGATGTGCATTTATTATTTTTTGTACAAAGGTGAACCTCTCCTTTAATTATCAATAAAGTAGATACATGTTTTCCTGCTGCAAGAGACTGAAACTGGCCATCCATGCACATATAGATTTTGTTATTCAGTCTGTGGGTAGCGCTAGCAAAAATCCAATGGATTCCTCCACGCTAGACAGCGTGGATGGAGGTGTCTCCCTAAGCAAACTTTATATTCTGACATCTAGAGCCACTGTCTATCAAAATACCAAAAGAGTTACTGCATCTGATTGATCGGAGTCAGTGTTTGAACGACAATTTTCTGCTCTGCTCAGGGTGATGACAAGGCCACCTAAGATACAACGTTCATGCGTAATGCATAAGGACAGCTTGAGACTTAAGAGATTTGAGCTGTAGTGATAACATCTATATATCTACAATATACTGTATCTCTCTCTCTCTCTCTCTCTCTCTCTCTCTCTCTCTCTCTCTCTCTCTCTCTCTCTCTCTCTCTCTCTCTCTCCCCCCCTATATATATATATATATATATATATATATATATATATATATATATATATATATATATATATATATATATATATATACTTTTTTGCAAAACAATTAAAGTGGATGTAAACCCACTCCCATCTTTTTTTAAGTACTGCCATAGGGGTGATCTATAAGGATATACATGCCTCCTGCATGTATCCTTACCTTTCAAATGTCTCCCCTCTGTCTGTTTGCAGCCCCCAAAAACGCCGGAGTGGGCGGGTCCGTTGTACGGCGCTCGGTGGGTGGAGTCATGACATCACCAGACTCCCCGCCCACCTCTACACTCGCGCCTGGCCGGAGTGAAAAGTGCACGCACAGGGGAAGAGCGCGCTCATGGCTCCTGTCACTGTCCAGTGACAGTCGGAGATGATCGGTGCAGCGGGGACAGCTGTGAGCACGGATCCCCCTGAGGAGGCAGAGAAGGAGAAGCAGCTGATCAAACTCCATGCAGGGAGATCGGTGCTCACGGCTGTCCCTCCGCTGCACTGATCACCCCCGACTGTCCCTTGTGTCCTCCTCCTCCAGCGTCTGATGTGTTCTCTCCACCACCACCACCTCCCCTTCTTCTCTGGCCCCCCTCCTGTCCTTATCCGCCCACTGTGTCTTCCTCCTCCATCCCCCGCAGCCGGCTCCCCTCCATTCCAGCGGGCTCTGTCAGGATGGAGAGCGGAGGAAAGGACGGAAATGTCATTTATGGGGGGGGGTTGCTGCTGGACACAGCTTTATACAGTATAATAAATAAATATAT
Organism: Aquarana catesbeiana; assembly: GCF_042186555.1. Classification (NCBI taxonomy): domain Eukaryota; kingdom Metazoa; phylum Chordata; class Amphibia; order Anura; family Ranidae; genus Aquarana; species Aquarana catesbeiana. The sequence goes on along the minus strand of NC_133325.1, from coordinate 692,183,153 downwards.
ATATATTATAGCTGTGTCCAGCAGCAACCCCCCCCCCCCCCCCCCCCATCAGACCAGTGGAATGTCTGCAGCCAGGGCTGAGATTATGTGGAACAGCCAATCCTGGCAGAGTAGCAGAAGAAAGGAGTGGGAGGGAATTATAAAATACTGCCTGTGTCTTACTTAGGCTGGTGCACGAGATATGTAAATCACCTGTCACTCACAGCAAGGGGGCGTATTTGACAAAGTTTTCCTCATTTTGTCAAGAATTTTCTCACTGAACAATAAAAGAGGATTGCTCAGAGATGGATTAACGCTGTCAAGACTGGGCTCAAATGATAGGAAATCTTATACTCTACAATATGACATTAAAAAAAAAAAAAAATTTAAAAATTAAATTTCGGGTTTACATCCACTTTAATATACTAGGTAGGTATTTATGTATGTATATATATTATAATTTTACAGGCTATAAAACAAAATGCACATGTTTATGTACACTCACAAACTGTTATGCTCTTCTCAAATCTGAGTGTACATAGTTTATATTGCATTTTAAAGTTGAATAAAACTTTTTGTAAAATGCTGGAAATACATAGAATATGAACAAATGTGCACAAGAGTTAACATAAGATTTTGCAATGCTTCTGCCTGTAGTATGGGTAATGCTCAGTTAGCAATAAACAGAAACCATAAGTCACAGGTTGCTTATCACTGGTAATAGACTATCAAGGTCTCCTAGAGGAACAGAAGGTATTACTGAGGCTTAGGCGAGGTTAGAGGAATAAAGATGAAAGTGTACTCGTTCCCGTTTTCATGACTCATAAATGTCATAGATTCAGTGGCCCTGTGTTCTCAGGGGAATGTCTTCAGGAAATTGCTTCAACATTTCTCTGTTTTCTATTCATGCATTAAGCCTAATGCACCAAAACACACATAAAAAGAATTCAGATTTTTTTAGATTTTCCAGCTAGGGACTTTTAACATAACGTAGAGTACTGTACCTAAAATCTACAAAATTTGATGTTCACTCTTTCCCACAGTTCACTTACCTTGCCTCTTTCCTTAGATTGTTTAAAGCAGACCTTTACCCATTGAAAGAGCTTTTACTGTCCTGGCACCTCACCCCTTTCTCTTAGATAACTGAGGGAGGTTTCCTCATGTTGGGAAGGTTTATTTTCTTTATTTGTGCTGTAGCACAGCACTTCCTGCTTTCCCGCCTAGGTGAGAATGATGTAGGGTCCATGTCACACATCCCAGAAGGTGATGTTCTACTGAGGGGGATTCCACTCAACCTCTCTGCCAGGTATTTGTGAGCTGCCAGAAACCTGCAGCATAGCATGCCTGTGCATGTGTTTGGTATTCCTGGGCAATTGTACACACAATGCAGGATTTTCCAAGGTCCCAGATACCAGAAACCAGTGATGTGTATGCACAGATCTCTGCCAGGTTCTAAATGGCAGAAAGCTACAGTGCATCTACCGATGAAGCTAATTTTTATTCGTATAAAAAGACAAAACACAAATCTACATTTATACATCCCACACCTACTCTTTGCACCCACCCTACCAACATTTAACAAACCCCCCCTAAGTTTGCATAATACCCTTCGGTTCACCCCTCACTTTTATATCGAAATTGACATAATATATCGGTTTATATAACATATACATTTAAGGAAGCAAAACGAAGGGAAAATAAAAACCCAAAAAACAAAAAAAAACTAATCTTGGTATCTGCAGGAGAGGGGACCACTTTATCCTTAATTTTATAACATTTCATTCCCTTATCCTCTCATCCAGCCTTCCCATATTTTCTTAAAGCAGTTGTATACCCGCTGACATTTTTCTTTTTTCTTTTTTTTTTTTTTTTTTTTTACCCCTGTAAGGCAAAATGCATAATGAGCTAGTATGCACCGCATACCAGCTCATTATGAAATACTTACCTTAGAACGAGGCGTCGGTATCTTACCTGGTCCACGCCGAGGTAGCTGACATGTTGCCTCGGCGTGTCTTCCGGGTATCGTGGCTCCAGCGCTGTGAGTGGCTGGAGCCGCGATGTCGTCACTCCCACGCATGCGCGCAGGAGATTTCTTTCCCTGCAAGGTCCGGCAGCTGCCGGGCCTTCAGCCGAGAATCCCCTGTGCGAATGCGCCGCTGCAGTCAGCGGCTCATAGCAAGGGGAATATCTCCTAAACTGTACAGGTTTAGGAGTTTTTTTTTTTTTTTTTACCTACAGGTAAGCCTTATTATAGGCTTACCTGTAGGTAAAAGTTAAAAAATAGACTATACAACCACTTTAAACATTTTGACTTTCCCCCTTTTGCTATAGAAATTATATAAATCCTTCCATTCTTATTGTTTTGTTAACCTCCTCCTCCCATTCTATCCAGGTTGGTGGACTCATTGTCAGCCATCTTCTTGCTATCAATTTCCGTGCAAGAAAAAGACATCTAATTATTGCTATTTGTTTCCCCCCTATACTCCTATTTTTCTCCATACAGCTCAACAAGCATATTTTAGGGTCCAAACCGAGAGATACTCCAAATATTTATTTTATCCACAACCTCACTCCAGTATCTATTCAATTTGGGGCACCTCCACATCATGTGAGCTAAATCTCCCTTTGGGTCTCTGCATCTTGGACATTTAGCATCTATCCTCCACCCATAAAAAAATAGTTTCTGAGGTGTTTTGTATGCTCTATGTAGTAACATCAAGTGGGACACTGATTGTAATGGTGACATAGTGCTTAATGGGCCTATCTCCAAAATATGCCTCCATTGTTCGTTTGATATGTCACCCAGGTCTTCCTCCCAACCCCTCCTACAAGGGAGCTCCTCATTTCCCTTTATCACTGTCACAAATACTATCATATATAAATGAGATCAAACCTCTAGATACATCAGTATCAATTATTTTCCAAAGGAAATTTGCTTCACTCCATTCTGGTGGTTTCTCTTTAACCACTTCAGCCCCGGAAGAATTTACCCCCTTCCTGACCAGAGCACTTTTTTCGGCACTGCGTCGCTTTAACTGAAAATTGCGTGGTCGTGCGACGTGGCTCCCAAACAAAATTGATGTCTTTTTTTTTTCCACAAATAGAGCTTTCTTTTGGTGATATTTGATCACCTCTGCGGTTTTTATTTTTTTTGTTTATAAACAAAAAAATAGCGACAATTTTGAAAAAAACACATTCTTTTTTAAATTTTTGCTATAATAAATATCCCCACAAAATATATAAAAAAACCTTTTTTCCCCCTCAGTTTAGGCCGATACGTATTATTCTACATATTTTTGGTAAAAAAAATCGAATAAGCGTTTATTGATTTGCGCAAAAGTTATAGCGTCTACAAAATAGGGATAGTTTTATGGCATTTTTATTGTTGTTTTTTTTTTTTTTTTTTTTTTTTTTTTACTAGTAATGGCGGCGATCAGCGATTTTTATCCTGACTGCGACATTATGCTATAAAATTGCATTGATTACTATAAAAATGTCACTGGCAGTGTAGGGGTTAACCACTAAGTGGCGCTGTAGGGGTTAAGTGTGTCCTAGGGAGTGATTCTAACTGTGGGGGGAGGGGCTATGTGTGACACATCACTGATCAACGTTCCCGATTACAGGGAGTGTGATCAGTGTCAGTGTCATTAGGCAGAACGGGTAGATGCTTGTTTACATTAGCATCTCCCCGTTCTTCCTCACTGTGAGACGATCGTGGGTATGCCCGCGGACATCAAGTCCGCGGGACCCGCGATCCCGGTCATGGAGCTCTCGGCGGGCGTGCATGCGAGCCGCCTCTTAAAGGGCAACATACTGGTACGTTAATCTGCCTGTACATGCCCTTCTGCCGCAGTATATCTGCGTGAGGCGGTCGGGAAGCGGTTAAATTGAATCCTCATGGAGTGTCTAACTTGTAGATATTTAAAAAAGCGCTGGTTTGATATACCATAATCGTCCTTCAATTCCGAAAATGACTTGAATACACCCAGCTTATATAATTGAGAGGTGGGTAAGTCCACACCTCTCCCAATCCCTACTCTTCTCCACGTTGGATAGTTCCTGTAAATGCTTATTTTCCATAATGGTGAAAATTCTGTAAATCCCTGATACTCTAATATTTCTTTAACCACTTTCCATAATTTCTTTAACATTAAAAGGGGAAGGATATTTAATTGAAAAAAAATCAGCCTCCAAGGCCTCTATCAAACTGACATGACACGTGCCCAATAACAATATATCCCTAGTTGGATTGTATTCAGATAAGTTGTTACATCCTTTCAAAATGCTGCAACTGTGATGCCAAAAAATAGCACCATGGATGTGGAATTGCCAATCCCCCCCTATCTTTTGGCAATTGTAAAGTACGTACCCGTATCCTTGACAGTTTTTTTTTTCCCAGATCAGTTCTCTAAATATGATATCAATCTTCTGGAACCATTGTCTATACAAATTGGGGAATTGTGTAGTGCATACAACAGTTGAGGCATCCGTGTCATCTTGATTAATACAGTGCATCTATACACGCACAATATATTTGATTATGGCCGCAAGGTGCAGTATGCTGGAAATATTTGGGGGTAGGGGTAAAGTTCATCATTAACAGAACACATTAACAGTAGCTGCAGGTTAAAGGGTTTTGTGCATATGTTTTTTTAGTTCTGTCTGTCTGTCTGTCTGTCTGTCTATCTATCTGTCTATCCCTGTCTAAAGTCAGCCACAGATGGTTCAAATTTCAGCCGGTTCAGCAGTAACCGGCCGTGATTCGACCATATATGGGTAGGCTGAATGTAACCACATTGATCGATCAACTTGAGCACAACCAGCCTGTTAGCTAGCGGCTGTGGCAATCATGTTCTCCCAGCGGGGACCGCTTCCCCTGCCACCCCATTGGCAGAACACAATGGCTCCGCAGGAGAGATTACCCCATCAACGCTGACTGTGTTGATGAATTAAGCAATTTTCTTTCTTGCAACCTGTAGTTGTAGGAAAGAAAATCGCTCCGTCTATGGCTAGCCTTTTATTTGTTGGCAGTTGAGTTAGATAAAGTCTGTTTGTATGTAGGTGTGTGTGTGTGTGTGTGTGTGTGTGTGTGTGTGTGTGTGTGTGTGTGTGTGTGTATATGTGTCGATAGAATAAATATAGATATATATCTATATCATATATCATATATTGATATATATCTCATGTTGGAGTTTATCCACTATTGCTTATAAATGGCCTTCTACACCTACCCATAGTCTAAGAAGGAAATGGTTCTGTTTTATGTATGCTGAGCTATCTAGCTGCCTCTCTATCTGTCTATACATTCTTTTGTCCTATTTACTCTTTTATTGTTTTTAATATTGAGAGGTTCTTTTATTCTGCTTGATGCAATTCCATCCAGCTCTCAACTTTATTAGGCATAAAATGGCGACGAGTGGATCTTTCTGACTTGCAGATGCTCTTGAAAATGTGTTTTTTTCCCCCTTCTCTCCTTGCTGCTTTGCTTAACTCAAGATCCACATTAATAGGAAAAGTAACAGAAATACTTGCAAAGTTTAATAGAATGTGACAGCAGCCGCATGACTCATAAAAAACGTTGACAATAAATGTCTGTGGCTGAGGCTTTAAGAAGCCGCATTTCAAAGCAGTTCATAAATACCCATATGCTCAGAACTGGCAGGTTATGCAGCCACGGCAGAGGTAGGGAGCAGTAAAGCATTTTTCGCCCTGGAGAGTTTATTGTGGCTTCATAAATGATTCATGACCTCCTTATATTTAATTTATATGGTATTTATTCCATCAGGCCTCTAAATAAAGAGGTATTTTAACCCTTCTTAAAAGGCAACAATGACAGAGAAAGGAAAAGGAAGCTGTAAATGCACCTTCACAAGGGCGCAGGAAGAAAGAGCGCCTCATGAAGCGTTGTTCCTCTGGGGAGATTAGCAGGGTCAGGTAAACTTCTCTTTCATTCTCTGGCAGCCTGCAGATAAATCTTCTAATGAGAGTAGAGCGTCAGGAAAGATTCCAAATATGGCATTTGCCTTCAAGGGGAACACTTTATTTTTACATCCCTCAGCACAGCATCCTTGACCTGTTTGAACAAAATTGGAAGACACGGCGCCTTCCTCTAGTTTGTGTGCTCAGCCCATATCTCTGTACATGCTCGGTCATTTAGAGATCAAAGAAGAGCTGTATCTGTTGTTGGTTTGCAAAAGTACAACTTTTGTTGGGGCAAATGTAAGTGGAGTTAAGGCTTGTCATTTTGTGTAAAATAAATATGAAGAGGCACTAGTATAAGTGTATATAGGGAGAGATTACTAGAAGCACATATACTTGAGAAAAGATGCTGGTTTTGAATGAAGCATTTGCTGTGCTTATGAGGCCTGCTGTCAATAAATGTAAAATCACCCTTTATGCGAACTGTTAAACAAGTTGTTGTAGTGGTTTTTTTCCATACAAAACATTTTTCCAAACCAAGTCATTGTTCTGACTTTTCCGTCACTGGTTGCATGCTTGTTCTAGTTTTCTCAGTACAGGTTTCCTTAAGGGCTAGTTTACACTTGCTTCAAAACATGGCTTCGGATACGCTTTGTTAAAGCTCTCTGAACGCCAGTCAAAGACCCCATCACTAAATAAATAAAAGCTTACAGTCCTATTTACACCTTGCTTTTCCTTGGGGCTTTGATGGAGCTTTGGTGGGGCTTTGGTGGGGCTTTGATGAGGCTTCGGTGGGGCTTCAAACAAGCTTTGCCATAGACTTCTATGGAGGCTTTGAAGACGCTTTGAAGCACCATTAAAGCTACATGGGGTATCATTTTTGAAGCGGAGTCGAAACAAAGCAAAAGCAGGGTGTAAACAGAACTGTAAGCTAACTATTTTATTTGGTGACAGGAGCTTTGACTAGCATTCAGAGAGCTTTAACAAAGCCTGTTTTGAAGCAAGTGTAAACTAGCCGTTAATGTGTGTTAAAGCCGAAGCAAGTGTAAATGAGCCCAAAGGGCTATTACTACTACAGACTACTGGTTTCGATATTTTCTGAGTCACTGAGCCAGAATAGGTAAACACATCAGTAAAGTCAGAAGTCGTTTAATACAGATTTGTTCTAGGTGAACTTAATTGAAGCCAAAGGGTCAGCGTTTTCTCTAAGGAATTGGACATTTACACACATTAAAGTGGTTGTAAGCTTCAGACATTAAATATGAACAAAGCATATCCCTCTAGTGTGTGTGCTTGTCTCAATTAAGAACACTAAGTGTCATTTCTGTCTGTTGCTTCGTTCCTCTGCTATCAGCATGAATCAATTCTGACAAGTTTTCCTGACACCAAGAGAAAAATGGTGACAGGGAAGGGAGCTCCAGCTGATTATAAGCCTCAGCTCTGTTCCTGTGTGTGTATCTTCAGCTCTCCACCCCTTTTTTCTGAACGCTCAGACAAGCAGTTTGAATTCTGGACTTTGAACAGATGTAGAGTGGAGAAGGCTGCTGATAGACCGGTGCAACTTCACTGGGTATATGTGAGGGTTTACAACCACTTTAATTAAACCCTCTACTTTTTAAAGCACTTTTAGAAGTTGATTTAATCAATTACTGAATGTTCATCTTCTTGATCTCTTAATTCTTGCCTATGTTCCAATTTATTGCCATGACCACTGCCCCAGGTTTCCTGTACCGGGTGGCTCCATTCTCTTGCAGCATCCTGTGGAGCCACCCTTGCATGCAGAGACTAGAATTGTCTCTCCCTACACTGTGCATCAATGGAAACACACAGCTCCATAATCTAAAATGGAAAGGAACTCCCCTGCTCTTCCCTCCTTCAAGCTAAATGCTGAGGGTTTCTTACTATTTTAACATGTTTGTCTAAACAGGTCATTTTGAATTTAATGCATATCCTGGAGACCCTCTGTATGCTGAGTGGGAATGGAGTACTATATGGAATGAGCCTTTACAAAGAGGCGCCTTCTGCGGCAATACACAGAGGACTTAGAATCAAGGATCAATTTTGTTTCAAATGGTCATCTTAATCAGTAAATGATGTTCATAGAATAGGTTAATTTGAGAACCTAAATGTTGGGCTGGATTTGTTGAAAGACCACATATACAGTAACCTTGGACAATAGGGTTTTAAGGGCTACACCACCCTTGTTGCTTTATTTCTTCATCTTTGTTTTCTTATGCAAGTTTCAAAGATAATAATCCCGGTGGGAGAAGACAGTGATGAGAAGAACAAGATTTAGAGCAGGTTCTCTATTTTTCGGTCGGAAAAATTCCTATCCAAAAATGCATTCGTCTGTATGCAATTCGGACGCGCAAAAAATCACGCATGCTCAGAAACAATTCGACGCATGCTCGGAAGCATTGAAATTCATTTTCTCGGCTCGTCGTAGTGTTGTACTTCACCGCGTTCTTGGCGGTCGAAAGTTCGGAGAACTTTTGTGTGACCATGTGTATGCAAGGCAAGCTTGAGCGGAATTCCATCGGAAATACCATCCGAGTTTTTTCTGATGGAATTTCTGATCGTGTGTATGGGGTGTTAGGGTTTGGATCGGTACTGGCCGAGATTTGAACCGTGTATGGCTGGCCTTACTTTCAGTGCGATACTGCCAAAATGTTGTTCTTCTGACTTGGCTGCTCTCCAATTGCATATCTTTTGTATGCTGAAATTTACTACTATACACAAGCATGCTGTCAACTGGGCAGATAATAAAATGCTTCCAGTGTTCTGTACCTGAACAAAGTATTTTTGCCAGATGCAGTAAGCTTTGGCATCCCCCCTATTGTCACTTTGGTTTGAGCAAGGGATGCACCGAAATTTTGGCCGCCGAAACATTTCGGCCGAAAATGGCCCTTTCGGCAAAAAGCCGAAAGAATTTTTGCCGATACCGAACAGGGCGGGGCCTGGGCAGGGGCAGGGCTCCGCCCCTGGTGCTGCCTATCAGGGGGGCCGCTGTCTGTTTGATTACAGCGCCGGGAACATCACAGCTTTCATTTCAATAGCTGTGTGTTCCCCGCTGCGCGCCGTCACATAGAGCCCCTCCCCCTTGTCTGGCCACTTTGATAGACAGGTGATCTGTCTATCAAAGTGCCCGGACAAGGGGGAGGGGCTGTATGTGACGCCGCGCAGCGGGGAACACACAGCTATTGAAATGAAAGCTGTGATGTTCCCGGCGCTGTAATCAAACAGGCGGCGGCAGCTCTCTCCCTTCACTGGCTGCACTACTGGGGACACTGGCTGCACTACTGGGGACACTGGCTGCACTACTGGGGACACTGGCTGCACTACTGGGGACACTGGCTGCACTACTGGGGACACTGGCTGCACTACTGGGGACACTGGCTGCACTACTGGGGACACTGGCTGCACTACTGGGGACACTGGCTGCACTACTGGGGACACTGGCTGCACTACTGGAGACACTGGCTGCACTACTGGAGACACTGGCTGCACTACTGGGGACACTGGCTGCACTACTGGGGACACTGGCTGCACTACTGGGGACACTGGCTGCAGTCCCATTGACACAGGCTGCAATGGGGACACTGGCTGCACTACTGGGGACACTGGCTGCACTACTGGGGACACTGGCTGCACTACTGGAGACACTGGCTGCACTACTGGAGACACTGGCTGCACTACTGGAGACACTGGCTGCACTACTGGAGACACTGGCTGCACTACTGGAGACACTGGCTGCACTACTGGGGACACTGGCTGCACTACTGGGGACACTGGCTGCACTACTGGGGACACTGGCTGCACTACTGGGGACACTGGCTGCACTACTGGGGACACTGGCTGCAGTCCCATTGACACTGGCTGCACTACCGGGGACACTGGCTGCACTACCGGGGACACTGGCTGCACTACCGGGGACACTGGCTGCACTACCGGGAACACTGGCTGCACTACCGGGGATGCACGCTGGCTGCACTACCGGGGATGCAGGCTGGCTGTATCTGACGGGCACTGGTGAGGCTGCAATGATCTCTTGTATCATGTCCGCAGTCTCTGACTCTCTGACCATGTCCCCAGTCTCTGACCATCTCCTGTACCATCTCCTCAGTCTCTGACCATCTCCTGTACCATGTCCGCAGTCTCTGACCATCTCCTGTACCATGTCCGCAGTCTCTGATCATCTCCTGTACCATCTCTGCAGTCTCTGATCATCTCCTGTACCATCACTGCAGTCGCTGACCATCTCCTGTATAAAAATATTTTCAAAAACAGTCACTTTCGGTATCGGTGTTGTTTCGCTATCGTTTTCGGGATCAAGGAAGATTTATTTTCGGTATCGGTTTCGGCACCAAAAAACCCATTCGGTGCATCCCCAGTTTGAGCCCAACCTACCTTGAATCTGCTGCTTTATCTGCTTTTTGTCCTGACTTTCTTCTTGGCCCTTAACTTGTTCTTCTGCCTGTCTTGACCCCTGGCCTGAATGTGAGTTTGTTTCTGGCTTGTGGATTTTTACCTTTCCTTGTCCTATATTTTCTCATCGGTTAGTGCTATCTTTGGAGCTTGAATAATGAACAAAAGAGGGCACCCCAGCCTATTGCATCATCCCACAGAGCTGATATAGAAGTTATACCCTACGAAACATGTCAGCCATTCAGGATCCTGGTGAGGTCCCCCTGTAATGTGGAGCCTACCAAGTCTGGGACTACTGGGCTACAGACAAGTAGCTCAAAAAGCGGTTTTAATACACATGTTTGTGAGTATATTCTATGCTGCTTTTTATTAAATAAATGCTGTGGAATAATGCACTAGGCTGGTGTGCCATCATTTGTTTGTTTTTGTAGTGGCTACAGGACACCCCCAGTCCTAAAGGGCAGCAAGGTGTGGCATTTCTGTGACGTGGTGTCCGCATTATTATCTATACCAGGCTATTTATTACATTCACACGCATGGGAATATTGTCTTTGTGTAGTTTTGGATTATGAAACCATGTTTCAAGGAGCAAGGGTGAAGACGAGGCATTCCTTAAATCCTGCTTCGTTGAGTTCATTTACACCTTTCTGTGTGCTTTTATGTGCGTTCTCAGCAACGATGTGTTTTCATACTGTGCCATTGTCATCAATGGACCCTATAGCATGAATATGCATCAATGACGTGTGCAAATTGGCCATTGTTTTGAATGGTGTTAGTTAATATCTATATGATAAATTGATGTGCATTGTCCAATTTTAGATACATCAACGTGTGTTATAGAGGCTGTTGGTTACAGTAGCATTGTACGAAAGTGCATAAGTGTTGATGAGACATGTAAGAACACGTGAAATCAGCATGGAAAGGTGCGAATCCAGCCTCTGTGTGAGCCCATGTTTACTATTGCTGACAGAGGATTCACTGCTCATGCAGAATACCTGCAAATAATTAGGAAATAACACCAAGCTGTTAAAGTAGCATTTTTGGGGAATACATAAAAAAAACAAAAAAAAACAAAATAATACTAGTTTTTTTTGCAGCGTAAAAAAAGAAATGGCAATACCAAGTCTAGTAGTCATCTTTCAAGCGAAACAGAAATCAAATGCCATGAAGGTCAAAGGTCACACACCTTAGGGACTGGATTGGAGAAATAGTCTTATCTAAAAACTCATTCAGCATAATTACCAGTATTTTAGCATCAGTATTTTTCACCAAAGCTTCTTACATGTGCTCATATCCTCGGAGTTCTCAAACTATAGGGATTGGAGATGAAATTGTCACTTTGGTTTCCAGTTCTAACCTCCACATGATGTTGATCTCACTAGGTGCATCATTTCACTTGTCACTATTACAGCACTTTACAGGCCCTGTAAAAATAATGTAATGGGGTATCTGGATTTTTGCAGTTACAGCTGTGAGCCTGTTAGAAATATGTGAAATGAACACACAGACAGACGTTTATATTAACCCTTTGTTAGGATCATAATGATAATAGGATAATAAACATAATAGGATCATAAACTTGCTCAACTGTGATAGTAAATAATAGGGGTGTCCTTTATAACAGGATCTATGAATGGGTATTTTGCAATATAAAGGTATATCATACGTTGTCATGATTTTCTACTTTATTTTTCTGTATTCTCCAATGTAATTGAAACCAGATGGAGTGTTATTGACTCCCATAAAATCCCAGATAAATTACTTGTACTTTATAACTGGCGATGTTTGAAAGCCTTGAAATTTCTTATACTTTATTTTGAATGGTTAAGGTGTGTAATCTGTAATATGTCATGAAGCAAAAATGTTAAAAGAAAAAAAAATTAAGAAAAGAAAGCTGCAGCCCATAGAAATTCACTTTAACAAGCCTGAATAGTCTTCAAGGAAATGTGTATTGTACCTATTCAATAAAAGAAAAAAAAAAACAGTTTTCAGGACAGTATGTTTGTCATTGCTTTAACTTCTTTTTAAAATGGCAGTTCATGCTGTATGTCAATGACTTCTATTTTTTCTTTGTCAAGTTTTGCAGATTGAGATTTCTAGCTTTTCTTGATCTGCATGTTTTTTTCCAGATCAGTGTGTCAGATTTTTTAAATCATAGGCAACCACACAACTAACATTTTCAGGTCAGCAATGGCCAACTCTTTTTAGTTGTCTCAGTACAGATTAGGCAGTTGGCATGTCAGCAGCTGTCAGACTTCAGGTGTCCTCTGATACTCGACTCTCAAGCTAAAGAGTCAGATTCTAAGTTAAAAAACACAGAGGACTTAAGAGGAGCTCCATTTTGGGCAAAACAAATTAAGTCAGCAGCTACAAATACTGTAGCTGCTGACTTTTAATATGACACTTACCTGTCAAGAGATCCAGTGATGTCAACCCCCCCCAATCAGTCGGCTTCGAGTGCAGGCACCGGCATCTTTACTATGGAAAACCTGCACTTTCTGAATGGTTCCGTTGTCTTCTGAGACCTGTGTGTGTCCCAGAAGGTAGCGGGGGGAGGAGGAGGGGTTGGACATACTCGGAGATCGCCTTGGCAATCTTACCCGAAAGTGGGAGCGGGTACCACTCATCAGGTACCCGCTCCTCCCTCCCCCGCCAAATGTAGCATGTAGCAGTGGAGGGTGCGAACAAGCGGAGCTCCCCCTTTTGGGTGAAGCTCCGCTTTAACTAAGCTTCCCATGCTGCTATAATGGTGTAGGAAACTGTCGTAAGTGGAATGCGTCATATTAACAGAGCTGATAGATCAGTTTCAGGTCTGTTTGTGCCAGTTTGTATTTTTACAGTAAAATAGAAACTAGCGCAGTTTTGTACCTGATTATCACAGGAAACTATGGCCAATTTCCAACCTTTTTATAAGGGATGTGAGGTGCCTGTAGACAGGCAATAGAGAACTGGAGCTGCATGCTCCAATGATGCCCAGTGTTTACACTACACAAACAGAGACTGCACATAGTTAACACCTTCCTCCGCTCTAAGCCCAGCGAGGGATGGGGATGGCAGAGAGAGCAGGGCATGTCACAGCCACAGAACATAGAACTGATTGCTCCTAATTAACAAAGAGGCTTGCACCCTATTGTTGTTTAGGAGCAGCACCTGCTTAATGTTTTAAATTTAGAAGAGCTGTGCAAGCTCAGGTTGACAAGAAGACTAATTAGAATATTTTTTCTTCCTCAAGGGGGTCTGGACCTGGTCAGTGCTGACTTGATCTAGTCCCCAGGCAACTGTGCATCAGCAGATCACTTCAAATGTTCATGGAAACTCAGACTTAAAAACAATCTGTTCCCCAAAAACTTTTCTGCAAACTGATTGTGTCTCAATTATAGCAATATTAAACCCAAAAGCAAACGCGTTATATTGCAGCTTACCAGTTTTTAGATCTGATGGCTGCATTAGTTTTCTTTTTTAGGCTTGCTTTTTTCTATTTTTATCTGGTGATCTGTTTTTCAAAAGAACAAGCTCCCCTGCAGATTTTGTTAGTTGCAGGAATGAGACTAACCATTTACCACTGATGGGTGTTTACAGTGCTCTGCTATTATTTAGGCTGCTTTCACATTGGGCCAGGTGGGCGTTGACAGTAAAACGCTGCTAGTTTTAGCGGCGCTTTACTGTCATTTTAGTGGCGCTCTTCGACCGATAGCGGGGAGCTTGCTATCGGCCGTATAAGGGGTTAAATGCACCCATGCAGGCGCTTTGGCATTGGTGCCCATTCATTTCAGTGGGCAGGAGCGTTGTATACACCACTACTTCACCGCCCCAAAGATGCTGCTTGCAGGACTTTTTTTTTTTTTTAACGTCCCGCCAGTGCATCGCCCCAGTGTGAAAGCACTTGGGCTTTCACACTGGGACTGCCGGTGAGGTGTTTTTCAGGCGCTGTACAGGTGCTATTTTTTAGCCCAAAAGCACCTAAAAAATGCGCCAGTGTAAAAGGGGTCTTATGTAAGACCTTTATCCCAAAAATTAAAAAAAACTGTAACTGCTTATAAACCATTAGCTGGAGCTTGGCTTCATTTTGTTAGTGAATTTTAAAGAGGAACCTGCAGTTTGCTCGCATAATTTGTAATAAAACCATCTTTGCCATTCTGAAGCTTCCCTCCAACCACTTTGCATATTATTTTATATATACTCTGATTCTGTACTTGCCAAATATGCTGCAGAAATCTCTCTCCACTGAGTCTGGCTGCAACCGTTTTAACTGTGGGCAGCTGAGGCTGCTGCCTGTTCACTTCCTGGATTTACACAGACACACAGAGGAACACCTCCAGCTCTGCAGGCCTGCAGTTCTTTGGCCCTCTTATGGCTCATCCCCCCTCCCTTCCTGGCAAACTCTCACGAGAGTGAGAGAGAGAAAGCTGTACATGATGTCATAAGCCTAGGCTAGTGACCAAGCAAGAAACAGGAAGTGGGATGTATGAGGTATTTACTGGCAGAAATTTTTTTTTCTACTATCCAAAGTTAAAACAACAAGGGCAGAAGATTTAATAGTTGGAAAGTTGAAAAAAATGACTGAAGGTCAGCTTTAAATCTTCTAGTACATCTTACACTCCCCTCCCCTCAGATTGCTGCTGTCCAAAGGTTGCCCTGTGCTCATTCATCCATAGTGGAGACACTCTAATATAGAAGGTGTCATTACTGGCCAGATCATCAGGTGATCTAATGATTAGTATGCTGCAGTATATTACATTTTTGGTCTGGTGGTTAATACTACTTTAATGTTACCCTTTAGGGCACTTTCACACTAAGCCGCGTTGACTTTTCATCCGCTAGCGGGGCGCTTTTAACCCCTGCTAGCGGGTAAAAAAGGGTTAAAAGTGCTGCTACAGCGGCGCTGCCCATTGATTTCAGTGGGCAGGGGCGCTTTAGGAGCGGTGTATACACTGCTCCTAAAGCACCTCAAAGAAGCTGCTAACAGGACTCTTTTGAGCTTCCGGCCAGCACACCGCTCCAGTGTGAAAGCCCTAGGGAGTGACAGGAGAGGCACTTTGCAGGCGCTATTTTTAGCTTTTTAGCGCTATAGCGCCTGTAAAGCGCCTCAGTGTGAAAGTGGCCTTAATACTTTGTAGGCAGAGCCATCTGGAATAGTTATCTGCAGTGCTGGGAGCTCCCAACCATGTATCGCTTTCTATTTCAGTGTCAGAGTTGATGGGAAATTAAAATAGCTTTGGGATACTTTTATTCATTACTGTAATGGCCCCCGTAGATGGCTCGAATTCCGATCAATTCTTGCTGAATAAGTCAAAGTTTGAGTTGTGGATGGCCCTGAAAGCACCCCCTGGCTCAACAAAACTTGATTTAAAAATTGACAAGGCCGGGTGGCGCTGACAAATTAAATGCAGTCGCTGTTTGTCAGGGCTGTTGTATTCAGGCAGACGTGGGTGTCGCAGCTGGGAATCATTGATATTTTCTCTTTTTTCGGCTGAAAAAGCGGAAATTGAGCCATTTATGCCAGTCTTAAAGTGGAGCTCCAGGCTCCTGCAGAAAAAATAAGTCCGCAGCTACAAATACTGTAGCTGCTGACTTTTAATATTAGGACACTTACCTGTCCTCACCTAAGCCGATTTTTAAAAATCGACTATTGGGTGCTGCCACCGCTATCTCCACTAAGGGAAACCAGCAGTGAAGCCTTGCAGCTTCACAGCCGGTTCCCTACTGCTCACGCGCGAATCGTGCTGAGCTCTGTGAATGGCTCGGAAGAGGGGGGAGGCCGAACTGTCAAAACCAGGTACCGTTACACCCCCCCCCCCCCAAGGTGCCCCAATGTGGCAGACAAGCAGAGCTTCCCCTTTGGGTGGAGCTCCACTTTAAGTTTTTAAATGTTTTGAATCAATGTTTTACTGTATGTTTACAGTGTTTGTTTTAGGAATAAAAATATATGTGACCATATAATAATATGCGCTACAAGTTATTGAAAGGGACAGGACATTAGGGGTTGTCTAGTTTTATGCAACAGTGTCTCTAAACAAGAGAAAGGGGTGGGAGGAGGATGAGTAATTACTCTTAATCGGCTATATGTAAAATTCCTATTGCGTTATTGAGCTCTGTAAATGGCAGACTTTTTGCAGCTGGTGGTAAAAAGTTGAGGAAAATTTGATAGTGCCTAAAATTACTAATGCTAGATGGATAGACTACTACATAATATTCATTTGATGTACATGCTTTGGCTTTAGTCTGTTTTGCAACCTATTGATGTTGCTTTACTTGTGAAAACTTAATATAAAAAAAAAAAAAATCACCCTTTTTATATACTGCATGTGCATAAAGCAGAGACAGCTTTACAAATGTATTATCATTCTAACTGTAATTTATCTTATAGTCGCCCTTACTGGATTTTCTGGGGGGGGGGGTTACTTTATTTCTGGGGACTGGTTTACTAAACAATGATATTTTGACTCCCATGCATTTGGTATTGACTTTTTTTTTTTAGCCTTTTAAAGTAGGGGATAAAACTACCCATGCTCTAATAAAACTCTTGTTTTCATGTGTTCTTGTGTGCAGTGTGATGCAGTGTCTGAATTATGTTTATGTGCATGGATGTAACGGCAGGCTGTGGATGACTGAACAGGTGTCTAACTGCTTAAGCTGCAGCAGGCGAGGAGATGTGTCTATAAACACACATCTCCTTTACTTGTAAGCAAAGTTAAAACAATAATAAACATAATGAGGGTTCATGTAGTTCACCCAGAAATTATGTTTCGGTTATAGTGGGCTATGGCATCCCTTGCTTCCTGTATCTCTTATCCCATTAACCTTTTGGGTGTTTTAACCCATCCAGTTACATTCTCCAAAATGTATATTAATACATTTAAGACCTATGCAGAGAGAGCTCAACCCCACTGTAATGGCTGCAGTAGGTGAGCTGATCAGGGAAAACCAGAGCAAAGCTTTCACCCTAGGTGTCCCCATGAGAGGCTTAGCATGGATCAAAAAATAGGATGTGGGTGCTTTAGTCATTTTATCGCACAGATGCACATTTAATAGAGAATACTAAAAATAATCTCATCAATGTATGTGTGTAATGTATGTAATTATGTTTCTGGGGAGAAGCCATATATACTAATTACATATGCACTGTCTTCTTTCTTCTATAAAGTACTATACGATATTGTACCTTGCCAATTCTCTATTTTTTAAAATTTTTACTACTGATCAGCAGCCCATAAAATATCCACAGTGCTCCTGATAGCTGGGGACATTACGATTTAGGCCTTAAAGCTGAACTGCAGGTGTGGATTTTTTTTTTTTGCATTTGTACATTGCACCTGGCCAATCCATTTGGAAGTGAAGAATCACTGTGAGTGATCCTCGCTCTCTTTTGGGTCCCGTCCTGAGCAGCTGGCCTGGTCCTCGGTAACCACAGGGGGCTTCCCACTCGGCAAGGGCGCCATTCAAAGAATGCTTTTCAGTTGTCTCAATGACTGCAAAGTGTTCTCTGATTGGGCGAGGTGGGAATCTTGAGGTCATTGACCTGCCCCTCCACTTTGTCCAATGAGAGAATGGCTTGTATTCATTGAGCATAATGCAATGTGTTCTGTGAATGGCACCAATGCAAAGCAAGCAACTCCCCTTTGTTTGCTATGCAGCAGAGCAGACGCTCGGCACAGGACCCTGGAAGACAGCGAGATCACTGTATTAGTGGCGGCTAATACAGCTATTCACTGCTTTCACAAAGCCAGATATGGAATAAGTATATTTTTGTTGGTCCAAGCTGGGCCAATGTAGCCGTGCAAAGAAATCCATACCTGGAATTCATCTGTTTCCCACCTAGCAACTAGTCAATGCTTCCTTTGCATATTTTATGCTGCCCAATAAACAGGAAGGGAAGAGTTTATTGGTTGCCAAGCTCGAAATAGTCTGTTGTTCAATCTGGCACTTTGTACATGATGTCCACTGCGATTTGGTTATACTGATATGTCCCCTATAGAATAATGTGAAGGATGAATAAAATTATAGATTTATGGATATAATTAGCTATCTTAGGCATGCCTGAATTATAATACCTTACCTATTATATACACTAATCAGCCATAACATTGTGACCACCCACCATAACCTGTCAAGGCATGGACTCCACTAGACCTCTGAAGGTATGCTGTAGTATCTGGCACAAAGCTGTCAGTAGCAGGTCCTTTTAAGTCTTGTAAGTCACGAGGTGGGGCTTCCATTGATCAAACACCAGTCAACACCCAAACTTGTTGTGTACCTCAAACCATTCTTGAATTCATCAGACCAGGCTACCTTCTTCTATTGCTCCATATTCCAGGTCTGATGCTCATGTACCCTTTGTAAGCACTTTTGGTTGTCAGCATGAGTAACCTGACTGCTCTGCATCTATGCAGCCACATACTCAGCAAACTGTTATGTACTGTGTTCTGACACCTCTCTATGAGAACCAGCATTACCTTTTTCAGCATTTTGAGCTACAGTAGCTCTTCTATTGGATCAGACTACAGTGGACAGCCTTCACTCCCCACATGCATCAATGAGCCTTGGCTGTCCATAATCCTGTTGCTGGTTTGCTGGTTTCCTTCATTGAACCACTTTTGGTAGGTCCTGACCACTGGAGACTGGGAACATCCCTCAAGAGCTATAGTTTTGGAGATGCACTGACCCAGTCGTCTAGCCATTACAATTTGGTCCTTGTCACAATTGCTCAAATCCTTATGTTTGACCATTTTCTTTTCTACTTTCAACACATCAACTTCAGGGAGAACATATTCAGTTTTTCCCTAATATATCCCACCTGCTTTCAGATACCATTGTAACAAGATAATTTTAATCACTTTACCAGTTAATGGTCAGAATGTTATGGCTGTTCAGTAAGGATGAGCTCAGGCGTGTTCGCAACCACACATGCAGAGCCTGCCAGGAAGTCAGCACTGCACAGTGCTAATCACAGGCAGTGAGACATTTCCCGATCTCTACAGCCGCAGAATGGGAAAATGTCTCACTGCTTGTGATCAGCGCTGTGCAGTGCCGACTTCCTGGTGGGCTCTACATGTGCGGTTGCGAACACGCTTGAGCTCATCCTTACTGGTCAGTATACACTCTGCCCTTTGTGTCATGTGATTATTTTAACAAACGAGATCACTAGAATGCTCTTTGGGAGGAAGCATGCAAAATTACTATTTCATAGTACATATCACCAAACTAGAGAAAACAGAGATGGTTTCATGTTTTCTGAACTAAAGAGCCTTCTGACGCCTTATCATCCCCTGCACCATGTTTACCTATAGTTATCCTATTAAATTTAGCCACAGATGGTCAGAGGTGGCCCGAAATGGGAAACAAAATATTTTTTGAGTCTCCGCCATTTCTCCTAGTCCTGCTGCCTGTAAGTGCCCCAAGCAAACACAGCCTTGAAAAGATATTATTGGTAGCTGTTTAGAGACTAGAAAACCAAAGAATATTCTAAAAGGTTTGATTTGTCACATTTGTGGGGTTGTGTTTAGATGTGATAGATATGTGCAAAGAAAGATCACACAGATACTTAAAAGTATAACATTTATTAAAACTACTGACAGATACAGATAAAGAAAATATAAAAAGAATACTTATCAAAAGATGCTGTTTCGCCATGGAGTCAACCTGCTTTTATGCAGCATGGCTGACCAGATTCAGACGCAAACATAAAGCAAGCTCTGGTGTGAGACTAAAATCCTACCGGTTTTGGCTTGGAAATATAGAACTTGAATGTAAGGAAAAGACCACCCCTGGCTAACTCTCTTGTAAGCAACAATATGACCTAAGGAGGCACATTCCTGAAGGAGAGGGGGCTGACTTGTCCATAGAGTGAGCTTACAATCACTTTCCAATCACACGAGTCAGCTAAACGTTACCAAAATAACCAAGATGTTAGAAGCTTTATTAGATATTTGTCCGGTCAAACTTAATAAGGAATATGAAATATGCCATTTCCCTATCAAGGTTAAAGCTTGGTTTTCCTTAAGAACTATCAACTGATAAATCCAGTTGGGTAACAAACATTTGTGCTCGAAAGTAAATCTAACTTTAGGGTTCTTTATCAATAAATATAATCAGCTTAACTTACACATCAATGGTTGCATGTATCTTTGTCTTATATGCTGGTTTCCTTAATTGAATTATACAGTATGTGCGCATAGGACCAGCTATATTTGCTCATTACTTTGAGTGCGTCTCATGCCATAAGATACAGTATAAGTTGCAGTGAAAATACACAATTGCTATAAATTGGACACAATTTCTATAATTAGACTCTAGATGGATATTAAAAGTTATGGGAATGTCATTAGGGCTCACATTACCTGCAACATAAAATTTACTTTACACTGCCAGAGGCTTGTTGGTTATCCTCTTACAGCAGTAGATCACTAAAGGGATTTACTACATTATTGTACATACAGATAGGTTAGAAAATCTATGCGAAGCAGAATTGTAAAAAAAATACATATTTGTTTTAGCTAATGCTAGTTTAAAGCTAAACACCCCCTTTCCAATTTGAGTGTACCATGTCCTTTACGCCTCAATCATATTTCTAAATAGGGCCATCAATGGATTTCTGTGACTGAAATCACAGGTGATTGAGCACACAAAGCAGTGACATAGTGACCGGAGCCATGGCTGTCTGCCGCTGTTCGCATGTATCCGCACATTCTGCGGTTACCTATGGTTAGGGAGAGATGATTGGTCCTGAACGCCACCTGTCTGTGTCCAAGGTCGATCATTTGTCCCTAACTGCAGATAACCCCTAGATACGGGCATAAATAATCACAGCGGCTGACAGTCTGTCATTGTTTTTTTTTTTTACAGGCTTCTCATCCCTTGCTGTTCACAACCACCTGTGATTCCAACCGTAAGAATCCGCTGACAGCCCTATACATAAATGTGAATGGGACCTTAGATCTATCATCAATTATGTAATGCTAGGACCAGTCTGATTTCATACAACTGAATCGATTGTTTAGGTTTGTTTTTATATTACATCGTTTGGATAAATTCAAAGGACATTTTTTTTCTCCCCATTCTCCTCTTCCCCACTTCCCTCCTTTTCCTCATCTGAGTCCTATCTTTCTGGCACCTATAGGTGTCCTTTAGCTTTCCTGTTCTCTCCTTTCCTTTTAAAAAATTGGAGTATCCGACCAATGGAGTTCTGCATTTTACTTCAAGTTATCTCCATGATCTTGGAAGAGATATTTTTTTTTGCTTTTTGTTTTTTGGTTTCGGATGCTTAGCATTTTTGTACCTCTCAATACGATACAATGCTACTTTTTATTTTTTTATTTTTTGTGAGATATCGCACCAATTATGTAAGGTTTGGCTCTGATTGATGCTTTACGCCTTTATATAAATAAGGAATTTGCAAAAATATAAAAAAAAAAATGTAAAGGACTTTTTTGAAGGAAGATTGAAAGAGATTAGTTAGTTGCTGTAACTTCCTTATTTAGGAACTGTGAATGTTTTTTGTGTAGGTGTGTGTATACACACACACGGCTCTGTTACAGGCAGAAGATGTGACTGAGAGATCTGAAAACCAATCTTCTTTGTTACCACTAATTGGCTAGAACTGACAGGCACAGAGCTGCAGTGTCTATGTGTAAAGGACCTATATACCCCCCCTAATGAAGGCTGTAATTTTACCTTGTAGCCACCCAGATTGAATTTTCAACAGAGGCAAGAAAGCAGACTAAAACGTTTTACTACAAAATAATGTGTTTTTGCTATCTCAAGCATTAAGTATTGATTATTTTCCTTAAGTGTCTTTAAAATAGCGCCTAGAATTACCCCTGCTGACTCTGCGGCCTTGTTATTATTTTTTTTCTCCAGTCCCCCTTCTCTGCTGCCATCTCATCAAGAAAATCAGGCTGGCAATTAGAGCCAAAGCTGCCTGGAGGACCGGAGAAATGAGATTGTGGATAAGTGGGGAAGGAGGGGGTTGTTACTCTGATTAATGGGAGTTTGTTAGCAGGTCTCATTCCTTGTGCTTGCGCTCCCTTGCACATGAAAAATAAGCTTGTAACAATTGTTTGACGGGAGAAGACGGCAGAAATGTATCTTGGGTAATGAACTTGGTTTTAATCTCAGGTAAGGACCCTTGCAAGAACTGACGAGGCCAGAGGTCTGCTGTGGTTGCTGGAGGAAGAGGCCTTGCAGCCTGGTGGAAATGAGGACACCTTATTGGATCGTCTATTTACTTACTATGGACCACAAGAAGGAGAGCAGCCTGGTAATAAGACTGTGCCTTCATTTTTTAATTTACTTTACTGTAACGACTAGCAGTGGAAAACTTAATTGTTGGCATTTTTTTCCCACACAGATTTTGATATATGTATGTGATCAATTTATTGTGAAAATATTTATCAGCGTGTGGCCTTTTATTTTGTTTGTGTGTGTATATATAGTTTCAATTTATTTTATAATGCCTTATGTATATATTTTAAAGGAGTTGTAAGGACAGGAGGTTTTTTTTTATCTTAATGTATTCTATGCATTGGGATAAAAAGCCTTGTGTGCAGCAGCCCCCTAATACTTACCTGAGCCCCATCTCTATCCAGCGATGTCCATGACTGCCTCGACCGTCTCGCCCTCCTGATTGGCTGAGACACAGCAGTGGCGCCTCTGGCTCCCGCTGCTGTGAATCAAAGTCACTTAGCCAATCAAGGGGTGGGGCTGAACTGGGACTCTGTGTCTGAATGGACACACGGAGCTACAGCTCAGCTCGGGTGCTCCCATAGCAAGCTGCTTGCTGTGGGGGCACTCTACAGGATGGAGGGGCCAGGAGACTCAAAGAGGGACTCGAGAAGAGGAGGATCCACTGCACAGGGCAGGTAAGTAGAACATGTTTGTTATTTTTATAGAAAAAAAAAAAAAGAGCTTTTCCAAATCACTTTAAATAAATCAGTCACAAATATGCCCAGTTCATACAGGAGGAAGGACTTAATAAGCAGAGGTTACCTTCATTGAAAACAACTTGTGGAGATGAAAAGCAGGTCAAGAAATAGACAGCTGAAATCATATTCAAATTGTGAATTTGTTTGTTGAAGTGGTGCTTAGCCTTGTCTTTGACCTTTGTCCCGTTTTCCTAAGCTGACTCCACACTACAACTTTCGGCCGGTTCCTGATGAATCCTCCAAAATTCACTCTATGGGTGGCCCTTCCCACCCAACATCCATCAATCAGTGGATGGCCTTATTGACTGGCCAACATCCCTCGATTAAAAAAAATCAAAGAAGTCGGGTGGAAAGTTGTTGACTAAAAAGCAACTTAAAGCGGATGTAAACCCACCACTCACCCAGTATAAATGAATGGCACAGTATTAATGTGTATATATATATATATACACGTGCAAGTCTCCTGCGTGTGTCCCTTCCTTGCAAATGTCACCCCCTTCAGCAGTAGGAGCGCCGCAAAACTCTGGAATCAGTGGGTGGGTCTCTTTGCCGGTGCTCGGTGGGCGGAGTCATGATGTCACAAGACTCCCCATCCACCTTTTATCTTTTTTTTTTTTTTTTCATAATGGTTTTTTATCTTCATGCATTCTGTGCATGAAGGTAAAAAAACATTCTGTGTGCAGCAGCCTCCCTAATACTTACCTGAGACCCTTGCCTTGCCTCTGTGGGAACTCGCATTCCTAATTGGCTTTTGACAGCAGCAGGATCCATTGCCTCCCGCTGCTGTCAATCACAGCCAGTGATCCAATCAAGGACATCGAGGGTGAATGCGTGTATGAATGGACACACAGAGCAGCATCTCAGCTCAGGTGCCCCCATAGCAAGCTGCTTGCTGTGGGGGCACCCGGCAGGAGGGAGGGACAAGTGACCCAAGAAGACGAGGATCCGGGGCTGCTCTGTGCAAAACCATTGCACAGAGCAGGTCAGTATAACATGTTTGTTCTTTTTTTAAAATAAACAAGACTACACTCACTTTAAACCTGTGCGGGAGGCTAATGCATGCCACCCGTTTGGCCAACCGATCATGGGAAAGAAAAATGTCATACATGTTTGAAAAAGCCAGCTTTGGAACAATCTAAGTTGAGCTGTGCCTCTATCTACATCCTTCATAGACTAAACAGGAACACTCATAAAACCCAAGCTTTTTACTTGATAACTGAAGCCGTGTCAGAAGACATGCTTGCCTCTACATCTGCTCTGTCTTTAGCCAGCTTTACAGCCAAATCTCAGAGTAGTAAAAGCAGCAGACCATGCAACTAAATATTGGGACAAATAACTTTATCAGACCAGTAGGACCAACTTTCATGTTATATAACATTGTTATTACAAGTGCCTGTTCGGAACAGGTTCTCTTTAAGTTAGTCGGTTGATGGATTAATGCAGAGCATAAGCACTTGCTGCACTCCTTATTGGTTGCAAAAGGGAATGAAGATTTTTTTTTTTTTTTCAAATTGCACATTGTGACAAGCCATCCTTAATTTCTATGCTTTATCATTTTATTTGGTTTTAGTCCTAAAGTAGCATCACATGATCTACCTGGGGGAATATTCTGGCTGTCACTGATGAACGATCTGCTATTCTTTTGGCTGGTTATCATCCCCCTGGACAATGGCAGCAGCTGGAGTCTCTGGCGCATGGAGTCACATTTATGCTGCAGTGTAAAGCATGGCATTTCCACAAAGTTTGAAACCATTAAGTGCCTTGAGCTAGGAGTCAGGGGCCTCGTTTATCAGTGTTTTGAAGGCAGAACTGTTTTTGCCTCTAGCCACCAACTAGATTCTCTCGTTCTTCTTTTTTTTTTTTTTTTTGTAAAAAAATCATCAACGTCGTAAATGAACTATAGTAGTTTTTAGATACCGTAATATTTTTTTTTTTTTTTTTTTTTTTTAGTATTATTATAGTGGGGGGAAACCACAACAATAAAAATATGTTTTTGCCATATAAATAGTTTGCATTCTCTTTTTGGGCCAGCAGGTGGAGCATTAGGCTCCTATTTGCATTTTAATTGACATACTGAATGACTCCTCTCTTCTTGAATGGCTCTGTCCTAAGTTTTGTTCAGACAAAGTGAGACTTAAGGAAGACTGCCATGCTGCTTAAAGAGGTTGTGCACCTTCCTGTATAAGTTGTACCTATAGGTAAGCCTACAATAAAGCTTACCTATAGGTACTGTAAATACCTCCTAAACGTGCGCCGTTTAGGAGATATTTACTGTATACTGCGCCGATGATGTCATCGGCGCATGTGTTTTGCAGGAACGGCCGCCCGTTCTGTTTCTTCAGGAGTGTGTGCCGTGACCGGCGGCTCCCGTGCGCATGTGGGGGGGGGTGATGTCACGCGACTCTGCAGCCAGTTGCACAGCCGGAGTCCATGGCCCTCGAAGGAAGACGGGTGAAACTGGATGCGGCCTGCAGCGGAGATGACGCAGGCTTCGTTTGAAGAGAAGTGTCGCATAATGTATGCGATACTAGCACATTATGCCTTTACTTTGCAGGGAAGAGGAAAAGAAGAAAAACCCACCAGGGTTTACTTCCTCCATAATTCGCTAACCTGTAGTGCTCTGGGAATCATTCATCATGTATTAAATGTTTATTTATAAAACAAAGATAATGTATAGAAAAAGGACAAAACATTTTGAAACGCATATAAACCTTAAATAAGTTAATCCAAAGCCATTCTTGTTTTCCACTAATCTGATAAATCTACTTTGTTTTTGCATCAATGTATATAAATACAAAAGCAGAAGTGCCATAGTCACATTCCCCAATTCATGTTCAAGTTATATAATCATTGCATTCCCTACTGTTACTTAATATGCATATTTTGGACAGTATTCTGAATTCTAAATAATCATTGGTATTTCTGATAAGGTTAACAATATGTTTTTCAGGTAAGAAACCATTGCTCCGAAGCAATAAGGAACGTCATTTCCTGCTGGGGCACAGCTACGGAACAAATTGGGTGGAGTACAACGCCTCAGGCTGGTTGAACTATGTGAAACAGAACCCCGCCTCTCAAAATGCTGCTTCTTTACTGCAAGACTCACAAAAGTTAGTTTCATGACTACCATTCATTTATTAATCCTTTATTTTGTCTTGATCTATTCCACATGTTCCTTGACCATAATGCTGTCCATGACATAAGTCATGACATGACATGAGTGATAATGTGCTGTCATCAACAGAATCAGCAAAGCAAACGTTCTTTCACAAATAAATTGCAGTGGGGGGAGATTTGCTAAAATCGGTGCACTCAGGATCTGGTACAGTTGTACATAGTAGCCAATCAGCTTCTAACTTTAGCTTGTTCAGTTAAGCTTTGGCAATAAAACCTGGAAGCTGACTGGTTTCTTTGCAGAGCTGCACCAGCTTTTGCACTCTCCACCTTTAGTAAATAACCCCCACTGTGTCTATGTCAACCAAATATTCACAAATTTGTTGATAAAGGCATCAGCTTGTAGAGAAGGCCTTACGTTAGCCACTTAAGTTCCGCCCTATAGCAGTTTTACTGCTACAAGGCGACACCTCTGCGCTGGATCACATATATGTCTACGTGATCCGACATTTCCAGGTGGCTCGCTCCCACTGTGGCTACACACAACGGGTATCACGAACTCAATGTCCGCCAGCACTCCCTGATCATCCTGCAGAGAGTCAGAACAGCGGTCTGCCTATGTAAATAAGGTAGATCACCTTTCTGACAGGAGGGAAGAGATGAAAAGAAATATATCCCATAGTTTGTGGATGCTATAATTTTTCCGCAAACCAATCAATATACGCTTATTGGGATTTTTTTTAACAAAAATATGTAGCAGAATACATATTGGCCTAAATATATGAAGAAATTTGATTTTTTTTTAAATTTTTTATTGCATATGTTTTATAGCCGAAAGTAAAAATATTGTTTATTTTTTTTCAAAATGACTAGTCTTTTTTTTTTTTGTTTTTTTTGTTTTATAGCGCAAAAAATAAAAAATGCAGGAGTGATCAAATACCACCAAAAGAAAGCTCTATTTGTGGGAAAAAAAGAACACTTTTTTTTTGGGTACCGTGTTGCATGACCGCGCAGTTGTCAGTTAAAGTATCACAGTGCCATATTGCAAAAAATGGCCTTGTCATGGAGGGGGGTAAATCTTCCGATGGTCAAGTTGTTAAAGTTCACTAATGAGGGCAAGAGTGCGCAGCATAGAAACAAGCTGCAGTTCTGAGTAATGACCAGCAGATGGCCATGGTTCAAGAACTTTACGCTTTAAAAATGTTAATTTTTTGCAGAAGAGAAAGCTCAATCAAATGCAGTTTTTTTTAGACTTCCAGCTGTAATGTAATTTTTGGAGAAGTTGGATAAGCCAATGTGTAAAAAATTTTGATGTACATGTGCAGCACTGGTCCAGCACTGTGAAATTTTACTGACCGACTCCCCTTATTGTACACGTTGCACTATATCAGTAGTTCCCCAGACGACGTCAGTGGGGACACCTTACAATCCTATGGGCCAGAGGTGCTCTGAACAGTGGTGGGTGGAACTCGGCAGTAAAAAATATTTGGGTTTGGTCCGAAAATGGGTTCTGACTGAACCCAGAAGGAAACTGTCACTCCCGGTCCCACTGTCCCCACAGTCAACCCACTGGTTGACTGTGGCCAAATTAGTAGCTGTGATTGGACAGTGGGGACGAGAGTGACATATTCCTTCCATACTCGTTCCAAACCCAAATCTCACCTCATCCTTGCCAGAGAATCATCCCAGTGGGGTGAAAGTGTAAATCTTTGTTTCTGTACAATATGTACTATACTCCCATTATTTCCCATACACAAGAAAATTCTTTGTGTTGGGTGGAGGTCTTCTTAACATTCCTAATTCATTGTTTTTAATCGATAACTTTTCAAGAATGTGTTCTCAGGAATACCAATATAACATGGTCATCTTCCAATGAAAGTTGATGCATTTATGAGAGAATCAGCATGGGACCTCTTTTAACCCGGAACTGAACCCAGGAATATTGGCAGATATGAGATGGAAAACTCTCATCGCTGTATTCTTGCTGTTTTGCCTTCAGTCATGTTTTAATGTTATGCATTACTAACAGTATGCCTTTTACTTCCCTGCAGGAAAATAATTAGCAGCTTATTTGCTGGTAGAACAGGCACAGCGACAGTCTTGTCAGGTTCAGTGGCTGGTCTAGAAGGAGGATCCCAGCTGGCCCTGCGGAGAGCCACCAGCATGAGAAAGACATTCACTACAGGCGTGGCAGCTGTCAAGAAGAAGTCTCTATGTATCCAAATTAAACTTCAAGTGGTGAGTTAGAGAGAACTTTAGGAATATCTTCCTATCAAACATACCTGCATATAAAAGTACACTTTTATTATCTGTACATTTTTTTTATACAAAGCCTGCATATGACTGAAGACTATAGGGTGCGTATACAGTGGCATCAATCTTCTTATCACAACCATAAAAAAGTCACAAAAACAATAATACATTTATTCTGGTTTATTTTTTCAATCTGTTTTTTTTTTTTTTTTTATTAAACTGTTTATTAACCTCATGCAGTCCCTTATACACAAGCACTCTGGGAGAGGGTAAGGCAGGACTTAGATTCAACTCAGTTTTGTTGTATACCCATGTACTTACAAGGAACGTGTGAATAGAAGTAAAGAGCAGAGTAAGTAGAGAGATGACCTTTCAGTCTTTTACTTCTCATTCACTGTTCAATCAGCAGGCTGGACACCTCTGTATTCTTTTTACAGTCTATAATTTTACCAGGCAATTTGATGTTCTCCACCTGGCTGCATTGGTTGGCAAAGCTGTGTATATTTCAGAATTGGATGAAAATACAAAATAGCAGCCATACAGTGAGGGGAAAAAGTATTTGACCCCCTGCTGATTTTGTACATTTGCCCACTGACAAAGAGACAGAATAACAACAAAAAGATCCAGAAAAAAAGCATTTCAAAAAAGTAATTGGTTTGCACTTTAATGAGTGAAATAATTATTTGATCCCCATCAATCAGCAAGATTTCTGGCTCCCAGATGTCTTCTATACAGGTAATGAGCTGAGATTAGGAGCACTCTCTTAAAGGGAGTACTCCTAGTCTCAGCTTGTTACCTGTATAAAAGACACCTGTCCACAGAAGCAATCAATCAGATTCCAATCTCTCCCTCATGGCCAAAACCAAAGAGTTGTCAGAGGATGTCAGGGACAAGATTGTAGACCCACACAAGGCTGGAATGGGCTACAAGACCATCTCCAAGCAACTTGGTGAGAGGGTGACAACAGTTGGTGCGATTATTCACAAATGGAAGAAACGCAAAATAACTGTCAATCTCCCTTGGTCTGGGGCTCCATGCAAGGTCTCACCTGTGGAGTTTCAATGATCATGAGAACGGTGAGGAATCAGCCCAGAACTACACAGGGGAATCTTGTCAATGATCTCAAGCCAGCTGGGACAAAAAAACAATTGGTAACACACCACGCTGTGAAGGACTGAAATCCTGCAGCACCTGCAAGGTCCCCCTGCTCAAGAAAGCACATGTACAGGCCCGTCCTGAAGTTTTCTAATGAACATCTGAATGATTCAGAGGAGAACTGGGTAAAAGTGTTGTGGTCAGGTGAGACCTGTATAAAGTATTTACTGGCAGAAAAAAAATATTTTACTGTCCAATGTTAAAACAACAAGGGCAGAATATTTATTAGACAAAAAGTTTGAAAAATGACTGAACGTCTGCTTTAAATTCTTCATTTTGTTTATTTTTAGTTACAAAAAACCCCCAAAAAACTGATTCGTTGTACATTGCTCCTAGACACACAAATCTATATTATTATTTTATTTTTATTTTTGCAGGATGCTCTTATTGACACTATTAAAAGGTCGAAAATCCACTTTGTCTACTGCTTTGTGCCCAAAGTAGAAGCGTTTAATAGTGATGCACGACTAGTCCCAGCTGCCAGAGTTGGCTCCAGCGAGTCAGACCTATCTGGAGAGCGATGTGATGCAGAGCTTATGCAGGTTGATGTCCCACTTTTGCGGGCTCAGCTTCGGGGTTCACGCCTTATGGATGCTTTACACATGTACAGACAAGGTGAGTGAAATCAATCCTAACCGCAAAATAATTTATGTTTGAAAACATGGATTTACCTGAGCCTAACTGTTATTTTAATTTATGCTATCAGAGCAATAATGGCTATATATTTCATGTCATAAATACTATCACAGCACCACTAGCGATGAAAATGCTATTACTATGAGAAAGGGGTTAAAGCTTTCACTTAAAAACGTATTAGTTCAACAAAAACCGGTGCGAACATCTTGTGCCAACAATAAATGATTTGCCCAAAAAATCCACTTGTCATACTAATAGCAACGATACTGCTCAATAATTATGTTTAGGCAGCCATTGCTTTTTGTGTCTGCTTCTTTTAAGATTAAGAAGCACAGTAGTTTTTGCCACATACATGTATGATGTGTTAACAAGCAAATCTTTTTTTTGTATGTAATTATGGGGAGATCACCTAACAGTTTATGTGCATATTGGATGAGAATGTTTAAATAATCTGCTTGTTCCTACAAGTTGATTAGAGTCCTATACAGTACATCTGAGCACCCCATTATTATCTGATTCACCTCCTTTCTGGGTCATGGAGTTGCTCATTGTACAAAGGTGATAATACTAGTACATTGTAACAAAAATTTAAATTAAACCACCATTGCAATAAAAGTCATGGGGACAATCCAAAAAGGTATTCAACACATTTCGGGGGGTGGGCAAAACCAGCTGCTGGCAAAGCCTGTACTTGCAATCACACTAGAAATACATAACAATAAAGGTCCAGTTCACTTCTAGTCTATTAACATTGTTGTCGAGCAAGCCTATATGAAGGGGGCATCCTTGGAGTCCTGAAATGCATTGGATGTTTTTTGGATTGTCCCCCTGACTTAGGGAATAAAGTGGAATCTGGACCTATTGGCAGTGGTGTGGCACGTCAATTTCCAATTTTATTTTCTACATCACACTATAAGCCAAGGAGACCATGGATATCATCTGGGGCAGAGTTTCTCAACCAGGTTTCCATCGATCCCTTGGGGTTCCTCCAAAGATCATGAGGGGTTTCCTGTACAATGGGCAAGTTCTGCCTCTCAGATAAGTTCCCACTGCCAATATTGATCTTTTTAGCTATGTGTAAGGGGATAATTCTTCCCAATGACCACAAGTGTAAGGAGCATTCTTCCCACTGACCATCACACTAATGTGTCATGAGTTGTAGATATAGCAATTTTTGCAGGGGTTCCCTGAGACTGGAAAGTTATTTCAAGGGTTCCTCTTTGTTGAAGAGGTTAAGAAAGGCTGCTCTGGGGTATAGAAGCTCCCTGGCCAGGAACCAGATAATTTATATTAATATAATTATTATAAGAGAACAATACCAGTGAGATAACTCTATGGATCCAGCACTATTTTTCCACTACCCTCAACAATACTAGTACATTGTTTGTAAGCAGTTGAAAATGTAGAAGTGTCAGTGGAATATGTAAAGCTGCACAAAAAAATAGATCTTACCATCCTGGCTGTGCACAGTGGCAGAGGGGTGTGGGTCACAGGTAAAACCTTTCACATACATATATTTCAGCTCTGTATTTAGTTGTTTTACCAAGTTTTAGCTTTAAATCATCTACATGTAGGCTTTTTGCTCATTATGTTAAAGAAAAAAACTAGACTGAATAAATGAACACCCCCCACTCCACCAAAGAAAATAAATAAAACAAATCAATTCATATATCCGCAATGGAATCAATACAAGCCTCCTCCTGAGCTGGCATTAAATGTGGCAACAGTCAATAGAGAGAGATGACTTAGGAGACAGAAAAGAAGCGATCGGGTCTTGCTAATCAATTGAAGTAGAATTCACGAACAATTGCTACCAGAAGCTCCTTTTTCAATAAGCCGGTCATTGCTTGATTTAATTACACATATACAATCACATTCAGCGCCTCAATCTCACATATAATCGAATTCCGGTATGTTTTCACGGTGTGTTTGTAGACATTAAACAGTCACCCAAACATGACCCTGACCACGTTCCAGCTTGTTACATTATCGTTTTCTGGCCTTGTATAGGTGAAACAAATAATGGCAGACTTTCACAGGAAATTACCCGTGGAATGTACTTGGGAGAAAAAACACTTTCCAGCAAGGTATTCTTCCTTTTGGGGAAAAAAAAAGAAACAAAATCCATAACTCAACTGTTATGATGTCTTAAAAGAGACTATTTAATGCTTTATTAGCTGTGTTTTGCTATTTACACCATTCAATATTACTGCACATAAAGGTCACTCAATATAGAGGCAAAGCTAGAATTTTTACATTATGTACTTAGTAGACACAAATGTTCAGCATTGTAAGGTTTTGTTTGCAGCAGGTTTTCCCAAGTTGTCGTCCTTGCAGAGGGGATGACCGTTCTGAAATGTGGTACTGAATGGATCTTTATTTTTGTTCCTTTCTGTTTGTGCAGGATACCCTGATCACATGATATTCTGTGAGTTCCGACGCAGGTTTGATGTCTTGGTTCCTCAACTGACCAAAAAGCATGGCCGTAATTACATTGTTACAGATGAGAAAAGGGTAAGTGTGCATGCATGTGTATTTATTAATACTTACTGTATGTGTACAGCTGTGAGGATCGTTGTAGGCATGGACTTTTACAGAGTGTCACGTATATATAAATTGCAACATTCAGCATCATAAACCTACAAAATATGGTGGAGATACACTAGTAGGAGGCTTTGAAAGCTACTGTAAAGATTTGTACTTTTATAATAAATCTTCTCATCATATGCACCTGTAACCCATATGATTTTTTTTTTTTTTTGCAAATATGTGCAGTTTAATTCAGTTTGAAGTGGTAATATTTTATTTCACATGCCATCAAGCACCAGCCAAGCTGTTCAGCAAACCTGATGCCAACTGGATTGGGACAAACTATAACCTAACCAGGGGTGCTTGAGCAGAAACGCTAGCAATGCACAAAAGACAAAAATGGTTGAACTCTGACATATTCCAATGTTATTGTAATGATTTGTAAATAGAATAACTATTGTAAACTTTATCGATCCTGATAAGCCTCCACAGACCTCTGCCTTGAACCTCCCTCTTTGACACATTTCACCCAAATTCTGGCTTAAGCCCTTGTGTAAACCAGCCTGTCAGACAGAAGCCGGTCAAACGGCTGGCTTTGTCGAACAGCATGCTGGAAAACCAGCATCCAATTGGCATCCGATCAGCGCTGGCAGCCAATGGTTGCGAGCACTGACCGGTGTGTTCTGGTGGGGGGCAGTCCCCCTGTCAGAACACAATAGCTCAGCGAGGAGATCGCTGTTCTAACATCGGATAGTTAGTACAGCGAGCTCTTCCCGAGCTCCTCAGTTTTTTGTTTTTTTTTCCCCGTAAAGCTCGCTGTGTTGAACAAAAAAAAAACTGATAGTGCGTACCATAGGTTGTCTAGCACCCTGGAATTTTTTGAGTGCAGCTATTCTACTGTTGAACTTGTGGGGAGTCAGTTAGGTGTGGACAGTCAGATCAAGCTCTGGTTAGGGTATTGCCCTCAGTGACCAGTAATAGAGGCTAAATACACATTCCACAAGTAAATGTGGAGAAAAATTATCAAAAAAGGCCATTAGCTTTAGAATACAGTATTTTTTGTAGTAGTGTTTAAGGCACCTTGCAGTTTGGCACTAGAGATTACATTTCCTGTACTGTATATAATTGCCTTTTCTCTTATGAGCACTGGAACGCATGAGTCCTTGGCAACATCCGTCTGCAGCTGATTTGTGGATGTGGTGCATTGGAGAGGAATACCTCAAACCCATGTGTCTCTAGGAGAAGGAGCCTATGACTAAGCCCCAGTGGGTGGGGGAGAAATGCGTCAGTGTCTGTGGTTTGGTGAAGACATGTAGGCTGAGGCCACTTCTTATCGTTTATTCACATGGGCTGGTCAGGCATAGCGGCGATCCTTTTTTTTTTTTTCCTTTACTAGCCCTTGGTTTTAGGACAAGCCTGCACCCCATGCTCTGGGACACAATATTATGCTTTCAACTCCACTTTGGGCAGCACCGAAAGCAATATGACAGTTCGTAGGAAGAGGAGCAATTGATGCCCAGACATTTTCCATTGTGAAGGAAACACTCTGTGTTTGATAATGCATTTTCAGTTAGTAAAGATATTTCATTATTAACATCCCTGCCCAGCAGCTGGAATTGCTAAGATTTGTAAAACTTTCTGGACTCATCAGGCCATGTACGTTCACTCTGAAACAAAGATATGTGCACTATCTGGACCATATGGGGCACTGGAGCAGAAGAGAACAAGAAGAAAGAAAAAAAATATTACACCTCAAATGTGAAAACTGGATAGAAGGGAAAGTGAAGGCGTAACACTAATCAAATGCTGGTTGTCATTTGTCACTTGAATTTTCAGCAACTTGAATACAGTTACCAAAGGCAACCAGAGAGCATTGCTTGGAGGGTCTCATTTGTTACTAGTGGAAGAAACCTGATCTGCTTTTGTCCCACTTTGTGAACCTTGAATGACCTTTATTCAGACTCTTTCTGTGAAGAAAAGAGATTGGTGTTAGAGTTTCTCCAGCAGTACTTCCATTGCTGTTGTGATTTTCAGCTTGTGGCAGGTAATGCTCTGAGAGAACACAGGTTTTTGCCTGTGGTATTGCTGGCTCGAGGCCCAATGTTTCTGAATTGGATTTCTATAGTAAATGATATGGATGTCCCGTTCTGCTTTTATGTATTTCTCTGTAACTCGTGTGGTGACAATTGAATTTCACAGCAGAGGTACTTCACAGTGCTGACTATGAATACAGAGGCTTGCCAGGGGAGAAATTTAGCATGAGGCTGGGCCAAGACTTGTTCTATGGTGGATCTGGAATAAACAGAGCTTTCTGCAGTGATACGTGGAATGTTGCACTGATGCTGTAAGTTGTTCTGAAAGTATATGAGCTCCTCATCGTCTACCTCTATGTTCATATTACTCTTGTTAGTCATTGAAGAACTTATAAAGTTATGTTGGGTTTTATTTTCAGGCCTTTCTAAGAATGAATTATGGTCTTCCTATTTACTTAAGGCCTTGGAATTTATAGCCATCAGCTTATAAAGCAAATGGAATCCCAATCACTAAAATCTCCAATAATCTGTAAATTCAAATGAAATGTCTGAACTATTTTTAAATCCAGAGATTTTATAAAATGAAACCTGGTGATTTCTGCCATAAAGGTTGTTGTTCAGGCACTCATTACGGGGTGGCTGCACTTTGTCTCTTCCAGTTGCTCTCCTGCATTGTCACATGTGCTTCTGGTGGAGACTATGGGAGAGATTTACTAAAACTGGTGCACTCAGAATTTGGTGCACCTGTGCATGGTAGCCAATCAGCTTTTAACTTCAGCTTGTTCAAGTAAGCTTTGACAATAAAACCTGGAAACTGACTGGTTTCTAGGCAAGACTGCACCAGGTTTTGCACGTTCCAGTTTTAGTAAATAACCCCCATATGTGGCTGTCTCAGTGCTCCTTACATAACATACAGCGACCACTGGAGCACATATAGACAAGAATTCGCTGCAAGGACCCGTGTTGATAGGTGTTTGGCTTCTGTCCCTGAGAGTTTGATATA
Organism: Aquarana catesbeiana; assembly: GCF_042186555.1. Classification (NCBI taxonomy): domain Eukaryota; kingdom Metazoa; phylum Chordata; class Amphibia; order Anura; family Ranidae; genus Aquarana; species Aquarana catesbeiana. The sequence continues at coordinate 692,147,187 of NC_133325.1, read as the reverse complement.
AGTTTGAGACACTTCAGAGATCATTCATTATTGGTTGATAGGTGCACATGACCTGCAGTTAACTACCTTCTAACCTGCATTTGACCTGCTTAATATGGGTTTTCCATTTCCATGACTTGTATGAGAATCCAAGACCCACTTTGACATAGGCCCTATGGAGGCCGAAGAAGGTCAGTAGCACTTAGATTAAAAAAGTAAAATAAATAAAAAATAAAAAAATGTATTTGAGTTGTTTGATACACAGCGGTTTACTATAAGAATGTCATCCAATTAGCATTTACATTACCATCCCTTGGAAAACCAAAGCTGTTTGCTTTTGTCCAGCTATTTTAAATAAAGCTTCATGCTTCAAAGTGGTTGTTAAAATAGGTAATCAAACAGTTATTTATTTCTTTAAGCACCTTCCAGCATCTTCTGAAATTAATTTGATCCTCTGCCCTTTCAATGAAAGACATGAAAACCGATGCATTTATACAACGTACCTTAGTGCTATTTTCATATTTAAGGATGGACTGAATTCCTGTTTGATATTGAAATATCACAAAAACTCTAGGCTGCATAGGCAGAGAAAAGGATCATGTCCATGTGATGTAACCCTTTCCATGTTATGCACAATAAGTATTATTTATACAGGCCTGTGGAAGTATACAAAATGTTAAGTGGTATTTAACCCAAAAGCAAACCTTTTATTATATTGCAGCTTACCAAATTTTAGATAATGTTGCTGCATTTGTTCTGTTTTTTTTTTTTTTTTTTTTTAGGCTTTCATTTATTTTCACATGGTGCACTGGATAGTAAGTCTGTTCTGTTAAAAAAAGAAAAAAAAAAAACAAGCTGTCCTGTAGATGTAGCGGTTAGAGGTTTGGGACAAACCAAACTACAAGGGTGCTAACAATGGTCAGCTTTTACTTATGTAAAATCCTTTATACCAAAAGGAGCAAAACTGTTGCTGTAACTGCTTAAAAAGTGTTAGTTGGAGTATGGCTTCCATTTGTTTGGTATATCTAAATCTGCTAGTATATCTAACATTCTGCTCCCCCAGAGTAATAATGCTGCTATCCAGAGGTGCCCCCTGCGCTCCTTCATCCAGAGTGGGGGCACTCTAAAACAGGAGGTGTGTTACTGGCCAGATCACCACGTGAAAACAGAGGGAAAAAAAACTGAGTGATTGTAAACCTTTATTTTTAAAACAACAAACATGTTATACTTACCTGCTCTGTGCAATAGAATTGCACAGCGCAGCCCCGAACCTTCTCTTCTCAGGTTCCCCACCCCTCGGCGCTCCTGGATCCTCCTCTACCCGATGTGCTCCCATAGGAAACCGCTTCTTTTGTGGTATGCCTGCAGGCTCAATCTTGAGCTGTGCTGCCTGTGTCTATCAACAGACAGTGGGGCTCGGCCCTACCCCCACTCCTTCACCACAGAATTTGATTGACAGCAGTGGAAGCCATTGGTTGAAAAAATTGTATCTATAAGTAGCACCTGAAAGTCTCATTCTCTTTTTTTTTTTCTGTAAAAACATCATACAGACCCCCCATACCCACACCACCCACCTGCTGATGGCTTTCACCATATTGTAGAACATACAGACTTAGGAGGTCTAGGCTAAAGCAGTGATTCAAACTGCCATGGGAAATCGATCTTTTGGTTGAAGTCTTCAAGACAAGGGGTGACTCAAAGGGGCCAAGGGGTCACTCAAACCACCAGTACCCACCTAAGAGGAATAGATCTTAGTTCTGTTGACTTATAATAATGCAATGCATACAGAATTTGGTTCAATAACCAGAGTTTCCTATTAATTTGTTTAGACAATTTGTATAACCAAATTAAGGAAACTGCTTATTTGCTGATAGGGACTTTAATACTTTGCATGTTCGTGTTGTCTACCTTATCGGAGGCTTTGGAGAGAGGTACTGTTTGTCTAATGAAGAGGCACAGCCGGATTTTACAGTTTACCAATCAAGGATTTCAGTACTGTTTGAATCATTGGGGATAAAGCAACTCCGTATTTTGAATGCATGACTAACTTAACTTGTGATTAGAGATGCATCACTAGGAACAGAGGCTGTAATTCATGTTTGTAACATAAATAGTACATGCAGTGGAAATCAGCCACTGAGCCGTTCCGTTCTTGTGTTTTTGTTTTATAATTTTACAATATTCTTGATCGTGTTTAAAATATTGAACAGTGTATGATACATTGCTGCATTCCTGTCGCCCATGGCATTCACAAATGAGCCTAGAATGGAAGAAATGTAATATACACATTATCTCTTATGCCCTGTACACACGGTCGGACATTGATCGGACATTTCGACAACAAAATCCATGGATTTTTTCCAACGGATGTTGGCTCAAACTTGTCTTGCTTACACACGGTCGCACAAAGTTGTCGGAAAATCCGATCGTTCTGAACGCGGTGACGTAAAACACATTTTTTCGGGACTTTAAACGGGGCAGTAGCCAATAGCTTTCGTCTCTTAATTTATTCTGAGCATGCGTGGCACTTTGTGCGTCATATTTGTGTACACACGATCGGAATTTCCGACAACGGATTTTGTTGTCGGAAAATTTTATAGCAAGCTCTCAAACTTTGTGTGTCAGAAATTCCTATGGAAAATGTGTGATGGAGCCTACACATGGTCGGAATTTCCGACAACAAGGTGCTATCACACATTTTCCATTGGAAAATCCTATCGTGTGTACAGGGCATTAGATTGTAAGCTCTAATGAGCAGGACCCTCTGTTTCCTGCTGTTTTAAATTGTATTGTAATTGTACAGTCTGCCCTTATGTTGTAAAGCACTGCGTAAACTAGAGGTGCGCATCTTCACTGGTCAAGCGATTCGATTCAATTACGATTATCCTGTCAACGATTTCATTCCGCAATGCATCACGATTACTGCCCATGGTTTACATCAAAAAAAATTCAAGCAGTCATAAAGTTTTTTTTTTTTTTTTTTTTTTTTTTTTAAATTTGATCTGTTTCCTTAAAAAAAAAAAAAAAAAAAAAAAAAAAAAGTTGTACCCAAACAAAGAAATGTATGTCTTTTTTCCCCCCTCCACAAACAGAGCTTTTTTTTGGTGGTAATTCTTCCTCAGTTTAGGCCGATATGTATTCTTCTACATATTTTTGGTAAAAGAAAAATCACAATAAGTATATATTGATTTTGCGCAAAAGTTATAGCCTCTACAAAATAGGGGATAGATTTATGTCATTTTTATTATTATTTTTATTTTTTACTACTAATGGCGGCAATCTGTGTTTTTTATCGGGACTGTGACATAGCGGCGGACAGATCGGACATTTTTGACATTTTTTTTGGTACCATTGACATTTATACAGCGTTCAGTGCTAAAAATAGCCACTAAAATAGCCACTGATTTACTGTATAAATGTCGCTGGCAGGGAAGGGGTCAACACTAGGGGGCGATCAAGGGGTTAAATGTGTTCCCTCACTGTGTGTTCTAACTGTAGGGGGATGGAAGTGACTAGAGGAGGAGCCAGATCGTTGTTCCTACTTAGTAGTAACACACAATCTGTCTCCTCTTCCCTGACAGAACCGGGATTTGTGGGTTTACACACACACACACACACATCCCCGTTTTTGTTCTGTCATGAGCGATCGCAGGTGCCCGGCGGACATTGCGGCCGCCGGACACGTGTATTGGCTCTGGGGAACACTGCAGGCACGCGCGCCTGCAATAGCGTCTTAAAGAGCCAATGTACACCTACGGCGATTTGCGCAGCCGTGCTGGTTGGCTAGCGGTTAAAGATCAAGGAATTGGATTGCTTTCTTGGGCGTTCAGCTTATTAACTGGCTTAGAAATCTCAAGTGTATTGATACCAGATCTTTATATCCGTAACATAGTGAAGAAACTCCAAATTTCAGGAAATAGTATAGATAAGGAAAGAAAAAGCCTCATAGTGTAAAACTGCATGGATTTATTAAAAAGCTTACTCTTACAACAAGGCAGAAATTTCAGGCATGAAAAAATTGTAGTATCATGGAGGATCCTCCGTTCCCAGTAGACGACATTTTTGTGGAAACGATTCGGATCAGAGACTCCCTGTAACGCCGCCCAACTGGTTAGATGAAAGATATCGCCGCCAGATACTACAATTTTTTCATGCCTGTAATTTCCGTCTTGTTGTAAGTGTAACCTTTATAAGCTTTTTAATAAATCCATGCAGTTTTACACTGAGGCTTTTTCTTTCCTTCTCTATGGGATTTTCTGAAATTTGTAGTTCCTTTATATTGTTATGGATATAAAGATCTGGTATCAATACACTTGAGATTTCTAACCCAGTTAATAAACTGAACGCCCATTAAAGCAATCCAATTCCTTGGTCTTTGAATCACCTGAGTTCAAGTCTGTGAGTTGCATGGAAGCAGGACAACCAAGTGGGTGATAACCACACAGGCGAATATACTCCTACAGCGAGTTTGATCTCTGTATTAGGGGTCCACCATATCTGGTAAGGGGCCAACTTTTACCTTATGAGACATCATATCTTCAAACATATGTGCTTGTTTTCAAGCGGAACATATCAGACATCTTGCAATGCTCGGTGATTGAAAGCAAAGGAAACTTATGCAGGAGATTGCCTGAATGCATGGGTGGTTCAGTGATGCGCACAACCATAAATCATACAAAAAAAAGGTATCAATGAAGTTGTGATGTGAATCAATCACTAAGACAATAACACATAGATAAATCATAATGAATGAAATGGCATAGTCACTTTAATGTTTAGGCCCACTATCAATTCGCCATCATGTTTATTATTTTATTACGGTCATAATTTGGCAAATTTGCACATAATGGTCCATGAGATATTTACTGTTAGTGTCTAACTTAAGTACCTGATGATGATGACACAGTGTGCACTAGTCTCTTCTGCCTGCAGCAGCCTGTGAGGAGGACAAGCGCGGCCATCCAGTAATCTACTTGGGACGTTGGCCTGGCTTGCTCGGGTCTCCTGCTGCCCGCAGCAGCCTGTTGAATGGAGGGCAGGGACAAGCGTGGGATGCAGACTCTGGTCTCCCATAACAGCCTGTTTTACAGCGAACCGAGGAGGAAGACTGTATGGGGACCGGGAGTCGGGGACACTCACTCCATGTGTCTCATCTCCTCTCCTACAGCAGCCAGCTCAACACACGGCGACGACGGGCAGTTGGGGGTGACGTCAGCGTGAAAAGAGGGCGCGGCTAATGCCCACAGCTCCTTTCAGCTCTGTTGGAAGAGGCAGGGCACAGCGCCTTTTGGCTCTGTTCAGAGAGGCAGGGCACAGCGCCTTTTGGCTCTGTTCAGAAAGGCAGGGCACAGAGCCTTTTGGCTCTGCTCAGAGAGGCAGGGCACAGCCCCTTTCGGCTGCTTTTGGCTTCGTTCGGAGAGGCAGGGCACAGTGCGGCGCATAGATGACATCATCTGAAAATTGATTATGCTGGTCATAGCATCGATGCCGAATTGTGGATGGCTGAATCTCTATGCATCTATGCTGCGATTAAATTCAACAACCCTTAGCGTAAACTGTTAGCACTTTATAAATCCTGTATAATAATAATGAACCAGTGCAAGTAGATTGAAAATTTTGTTAAATTAGACATGAACAAAAACAAACTTGATTAATCTGAGTTTAATAAATTTGTGACTTCACCAGGAAAGGCTTCCCGAGAATTTGGACTTTTGCTTGTGTTCCTACATCATTTAAGCAGAAGTGAAATTTTTGTTTCTTTATTGTATATCACGGGACACAGTAATAACTATCTGGGTTATACGCCACCTATAGGTGAATGGGCACTGGCACACTCAAAAGACAGGAAACCCCCCTCTATATAACCCCTCCTATACAGGAAGTACCTCCAGTTTTTTTTGCCAGTGTCTGCAAGGTGGTGGTCACTGATGTGATGCATGTGCTCTCGGAGCATACTTGGAGGTCTGGACAGTTCTATTAAGAATCATGTACTTCAAATGGATCCAAAAAGCTGTCAGCCAAAATTGATGGTACCCTAGGCTCATTGGAAGAAGAGCAGATTCCTCAGGTTTGCCTGTAATGCAGCCTTACGGCGCTGGACCCTGCATAATCGAACCCTGTGCAGTGTTTGTTCTGACCAAGGTGCTTTCCTGCAGGGTGCTATACAGGTCCAGGGGCGTGGACCCCAGATTAAGGGGGGGCCCAGTCTCTGAAGGTCTTTTATGACAAAGCTTGCCGTGATGGGTGAAGATTGGACTCCTGTTATGTTCAGAGTCCTGCAGCAGGAATGGAAAGTCTGCATTTCTTTGCAGTTTCTCTTTTTTTTGAAAAAAAAAAAGAGTTCTGACTCTCTGTTCTCCCGGTGGCCACTGGGAGCAGTGTGCTGTTTAATCATGCTATGTACTCTTACTCATGTGAGCTGCTGTTTCTCCTCCAGCCACTAGAGGGCACAGGCTCGCTCCATATGTCCTGTTTTTAGATAGGCAGGAAGGGCGGCCATGCCATGTGACAGGTTCAGTAGGCCACTGGAGACATAGCAGCAGCCCATGGATACTAACAAAATGTGAGTACTTACAATGGCAGAACTGTGTGACAAACAAGTCATGATTATATGCTCCATATTTACTGCTTATCTGGGGGGACTGTACAACTGTAAGTTGATACACCCCTGGATGGTTAGCAGTTCAATTTAAAGTGTTGTTGACTGCTCTGTAGGCAGGTGCAGCATAGTATACATGCTTGCAAACTTGTTGCTTAAATGCATGTTTAAATATACACATTTGGAAAAACATGAGAATGGGTGCATTTTAAGGAGTTGTATCTCCAGTATAGTACATGTGCTTGGCTAAATCCTGCAGGACTAGTATGGGGCCAACTGCAGTTAAACAGGTGCTTTCTTGCAAACTAGCTGAAACGCACGGTTGCTGAAGATAAATGTTTTTACATATTCGCATAAATATACATGGTTATACACGTTTGCATAAAGATACATGATCATGGTTGCACAACCATGCATGGTTATTCGTGTTTGCATAAATATACACGGTTATACATGATTGCATAAAGATACATGTTTGCATAAAGATGCATGTTTATACATGTTTGCTTTAATATACATGGTTATACATGATCGCATAAGGATACATGGTCACATAAAGATATATGGATGCATAAAGACGCATGTTTATACATATCTGCATAGATAAGTGTTGCATAAATAGACATGATTATACATGATCGCATAAAGATGCATGGTTGCATAAAGATGCATGGTTGCATAAAGATGCATGTTTATACATGTTTGCTTTAATATACATGCTTATACATGATCGCATAAGCATACATGGTCACAGAAAGATACATGGTTGCATAAAGATGCATGTTTATACATGTTTGCTTTAATATACATGGTTATACATGATCGCATAAGGATACATGGTCACATAAAGATATATGGATGCATAAAGACGCATGTTTATACATATCTGCATAGATAAGTGTTGCATAAATAGACATGATTATATGTGATCACATAAAGATACATGATCGCATAAAGATGCATGGTTGCATAAAGATGCATGTTTATACATGTTTGCTTTAATATACATGCTTATACATGATCGCATAAGCATACATGGTCACAGAAAGATACATGGTTGCATAAAGATGCATGTTTATACATATCTGCATATATACGTGTTGCGTAATGTTGCATAAACACGTTTCTTAAATGCATGCTTATTGCGAAAATGCTTGTCTCCATGGGCACATGTTGCATGAATGCGTGTGCACAGCGCACGCTTTCGTATTTTGCCTAAATGCATAGTTGCATAAGCCCACGCTTCCATAAACGCATGCTTCCATAGATGCATATTGCTTAACCACTAAGCCACCGCCCACCATCATATGACGGCGGGACGAGGCTTCTCTTGTTCTGGGCGGATGTCATATGACGTGATCGCCCTCCCGAGCCACTAGGGGGCGCGCGTGCCCGCTGCGTCGCTCGGGACCCGGTGCACGTGCCCGGCGGCCGCGATGTCCGCCGGGCACCCGTGATTGCCGGGTAACAGAGCAGGACCGTGGATCTGTGCATGTAAACACAGATCCACGTCCTGTCAGAGAGGAGAGGAGACCGATGGTGTGTCCCTTGTACATAGGGACACAGATCGGTCACCTCCCCCAGTCAGTCCCCTCCCCCCACAGTTAGAATCACCTCCCTAGGTCATACATTAACCCCTCGATCGCCCCCTAGTGTTAACCCCTTCCCTGCCAGTCACATTTACACAGTAATCAATGCATTTTTATAGCACGGATCGCTGTATAAATGTGAATGGTCCCAAAAATGTGTCAAAAGTGTCCGATATGTCCGCTGCAATATCGCAGTCACAATAAAAATCGCAGATCGCCGCCATTACTAATAAAAAATAAATAAATAAAAATGCAATAAATCTATCCCCTATTTTGTAGACGCTATAACTTTTGCGCAAACCAATCAATATACGCTTATCGCAATTTTTTTTTTTACAAAAAATATGTAGACTACATATCGGCCTAAACTGAGAAAAAAATTTGTTAAAAAAATTGGATATTTATTATAGCAAAAAGTAAAAAATATTGTGTTTTTTCAAAATTGTCCCTCTTCTTTTGTTTATCGCGCAATTAATAAAAACCACAGAGGTGATCAAATACCACCAAAAGAAAGCTCTATTTGTGGGGAAAAAATGATAAAAATTTAATTAGGGTGCAGTGTAACATGACCGCACAATTGTCATTCAAAGTGCGACAGCGCTGAAAACTGAAAAATGACTTGGGCAGGAAGGGGGTGAAAGTGCCCTGTATTGAGGTGGTTAAACACATGTTTTCATTTGTACTGTATACGTATGTTTATATTAAGCTGTATACATATGTACTGGTTTTCCTGGGACTACATACATGTGCTTATTTGCATAGGACTACATGCATATGGGCTTATTTGCACTGGGTGCTTGTTTGCCTGGGGGTACATGCATGTGTGTTTATTGACCTTGTACTACATACATATATGCATCAATGGCAAGAATACTTGTATACCTGCATGTTTGAATACCTAGGTACTTGCATACCTAAGGGGTTGCATAGGGGTAAACCAACATTGTTTTAGGCTTGTATTCTTGGAGGACTGTATATTAGGTTGGATAATATAGTTGCTGCATTATTTACCTGTTATACCAGTTAAATGGTTCCAGAAATGAGAGGCAGACGGAGGAAGCAGGGGCACCGCTCTCAGGTTCAGGGATCTGACAGTGTCCACATCTCCTGATAGACAGTGGTGTCGGGTGCATCTGAGCCACAGTGGTGTTTGGCATTGCAGTGTTTCCTGGCACATTCATTTTTCGCCAGACTGCGGCCGTATCACCTTGATCATGCCTGATCTCGGTTGATCAAAGCCTAAGCAGGATCAAGCCTGGTTAGTATATAGATGGGAGATTGCCCGGGGATACCAGATACTGTAAGCTTTCCCCACCTGGGTGAAAGAGGCATCTGAGGCTGCTGGGTTTTGAGTGTATCTCAGGCCAGAAAATCTTAGGGCAGTCTCTGAGGTGGTTTGTTCCATCTTTAGCCAGCAGAAACCCGGTAGGTTAAGTAGACCTCTTGGGACTGTCTGGGTCTGTCACAGAGTTGTCAGTCTTTTGCCTTGCATTTGCTCTTGGAGCAGAAGTTATGGGCTCATTATTGTGAGACAATTAAATGGTAGCAGTTCCAAAGCCAAATACGGACATGAGGTCTATCTTAAGATTTCAAGCTGCTGAACATACTTTTGTTTCAGATAGGCTAGACTGTTCAGTGATGACCTCTCTGCAAGAGGTAGATTTCGGGGTCCAAAATCATCTGTAAACGCATATCTTCATGTGGCGGTTTGTTTCCAGGCTCAACAAAGATTTCTGTAATTGCAATGGAAAGCCGTTTTTTTTGTGACTCTTCCCTTTGGGTTAGCCACAACTTCGGAGGGTTCTCAAAGCGCCTAGCCCCAGAGCTGGGCTTGCTGAAGACACCTTGTCACGGGCATGGCCAGAGCGGAGGCTGTTGGAGAGGACTGTGTGCAAGCCTGTTGCCCACCGATTATGGGCCCTAGCATTTGAGGTGAATGAGAAATCCAGTCTGAACTGTATTAATCGGACTCAGTCATGTATATATTATGGGGACTCCTTACTGTATATTTGTGTCCCTGAAGAGGGAGGGGGGATTCCTCCAGCAGCCCCCTGCTGATAAGACTGATTCATTCTGCTGGGACACATCCTGTGAGGAGATGCTGGTGTTATCAACATGTGTTTATGTTAATTGAGAGAGCTGATCACATTAGCCACCAGCCCTGGCTAATAGACGAATGGTCTAGGCTGAGGAGGGGGGAGATTGTTGTTTGTATTGTTAATTGTATTAATGTGTGAAGCTCGGTGCCCACAAGACTGTCATCTGGTCTGGGTACATTTTGTAGTAAATTAGGTCATGTTAATTAGGTTAGCTTTGAGTCATCCCTGCTGTATAAAGGTCTGTGAGATCTCAAAATAAAGGTAGTTCTGATGTACTCCAAGACTGGTGTTGTCTAGTTCTTGGGGTTCCTATGGCCAGATCCATTGGACTCGTGTTCCAGAACTTAGGAAGCGGTATATGACGGAAGCACTCAAGCGGAGTGTGGGGCGTTCCGTGACATTGGTGGCAGCAGTGGGATAGCTTCCTGAAGTCTGGGACATCCAAACTTCCATCTGGATCCAAGGTCCAGATAGCAGAAGAGGAGAGGTACAGATACCAGCCGCCATGGATGAGGAATTCAGAAGGAGGTTGCGAGAGATGCAGATACAGCACAGAGGACCAGTATCGGAGCAGGTCCTGCTGGGATGGTGTGATTCTATTCGCTGCAAACTCTGGAAGGAAGCGCTAGCCCGTGAGCAGTGACACCAGGGAAAAGTTCTCCCCTCCATCGAGGAAAGGTACTGGTCGCAGTACGGACTGCGGGTGCGGTTTTTGGGAGAAAAACCACACAAGAAGCAGACAGCTGAATTAAGCAGGCTGGTCTGGGCAGAGATGAAGCTGGATGAGAGCTACAGAGCCCTCCGGTGGCATGTATCTCAAGCATGTCCCTGGATAGCGGATGACAGCCCAACGGAAGGCTTAAGCTACGGCGGCTTGGGACTGTTGTTTGTGAAGCTGACAGGGGACCCTAACTTTGGGAGTGATTTGGAGCGGCGGGTGGACGAAATCATGGATTTCAGAGAAGGGCTACTGAACATTTCGGAAGTGCACTGGGCACAGGAAGATTTGGAGTTTCTGGCCGTTCAGGAATGGGAGCTAGAGATCGCCTACAGACGGCTGCTAGACATTGCTCAGTGCCAGGGCTGGGCTCCCTTTGCCTGGGACTATCAGGAAATACCAGCTGACAACCCTGAAATCCTGGCTGAAGAGTCGGCAATGTGGCAGAGCGATAGTGTGCTTTGCCAACCTGCCCCCACAGCTATGGAGGCGGAGGTCTTATGGCGGATGCAGCAAGTGCTGACTGACCTTGATGATCCTGTTTCTGCATGGGATGATCTTGGATGGAGGAATGTGCCTGTCCAGCAGCATGCCAGAGAATCTGCAGTGGAAAATCTGGAGATTGCCATCCCCAAAACTGAAGTGCTGACAACAGGGCAGAGCTCTGCTAACCTCTGCCCAGCACTGATGGCATCTTCTGAGTTCCACGGACAGGAGATGGTGAACCTCTATCCACAGACACCAGTTATAGAGGTAGAGGATTTAATAGACTTTTCTGCTGAGGAAGAACAACCTGATGAGCCTCCAGCAGAAGAGCTGCTATCAGGGCCAAAGTTCACTGTGTTCTGCCCAGCACCAACAGTGGCTTCAGCCTTCCTGAGAGAAGAGGTAGTCAGCCTTTCTCCCACAACACTGACAGGGACATGTGATTTTCTGCCAGCAGCATCTATGGAGTTAAAACAAACTTCTCCAGCTGAAGATCTGGTAACTGAACAGAGGGTCTAAGACCTCTGTCCCACACTTTTACCAATTCCAGAGACTGGGGATTTAATAGATGTTTCTGTAGAGGAGGAACCACCTGGCAAACCCCCAGCAGAAGTGCTGGCAACCTGACAGAGGGTCCAAGACCTCTGCCCCACACCTGCAGCAATTGTGGAGGCCCAAGGTGAGGAGGTTGCAGTCTATCGCGAGCTACAGATCAGGATCCAAGGAGAGAATGCAGTCATCACCTCACAACTGCAGCTTGATCTGGTGTCGGTTGATGGGGCTTCAGTCCCCACCTGTATACCCCAGGGATGCTGGGCAGTCGGCCCAGATCCCCAACAGCAGGATGGAGTGAGCCCAGTCCCCCTGTCTTCTCTCCAGCGGCAGAAAGGATTCCAGGGAGAAGGGCCAGTCCGGGCCTCTCCCCAGCGGCAGATATGTTCTCTGAGAGAGGCAGAGGATGGCTGGGTGAGTAATGCACTGTTTGGGATGATTTGTTTGGGGTACTGTGTGGGTACAGGCAGTAGAGGACGGGAGCTGTGGACTAACTTCGGAGTCAACCCGTCTGGGGTCTCCTCCTGTGTTAATCTCCTGCCGAAAGGGGAGAAATGTCACGGGCATGGCCAGAGCGGAGGCTGTTGGAGAGGACTGTGTGCAAGCCTGTTGCCCACCGATTATGGGCCCTAGCATTTGAGGTGAATGAGAAATCCAGTCTGAACTGTATTAATCGGACTCAGTCATGTATATATTGTATGGGGACTCCTTACTGTATATTTGTGTCCCTGAAGAGGGAGGGGGGATTCCTCCAGCAGCCCCCTGCTGATAAGACTGATTCATTCTGCTGGGACACATCCTGTGAGGAGATGCTGGTGTTATCAACATGTGTTTATGTTAATTGAGAGAGCTGATCACATTAGCCACCAGCCCTGGCTAATAGACGAATGGTCTAGGCTGAGGAGGGGGGAGATTGTTGTTTGTATTGTTAATTGTATTAATGTGTGAAGCTCGGTGCCCACAAGACTGTCATCTGGTCTGGGTACATTTTCTAGTAAATTAGGTCATGTTAATTAGGTTAGCTTTGAGTCATCCCTGCTGTATAAAGGTCTGTGAGATCTCAAAATAAAGGTAGTTCTGATGTACTCCAAGACTGGTGTTGTCTAGTTCTTGGGGTTCCTATGGCCAGATCCATTGGACTCGTGTTCCAGAACTTAGGAAACGGTATATGACGGAAGCACTCAAGCGGAGTGTGGGGCGTTCCGTGACACACCTCAATACTTTTTACCTCAAATCTTTGCTCAGGAAGCATTCATTTCCAGGGGGTCCTTTGATATATTTCTACAGGAGGAAGCTGTGTTTAATTCAAAGCATGTACTCTACATACAGCCCTACTCCAGGTCTTTGTAGAGGTTCATTCTCTGGAACTTCTAAAAGATCCAGGCATTGCATTGCCAGAAGGCTCTGTTTCCGGGGTGTTGCAGTGCAAAAATTGGTGCTTGAAATTCTTCCTTTTCAGGAATTTGGAAAATACCGTATTTATCGGCGTATAACACGCACCCCAAGTTTAGGAGAGAATTTTAAGGAAAAATGCCCATCAATGCAGCCTTATCGTGTCCATCTGCAGCCTTGTTAGTGTCATTCCAGCTATTTCAGAGTCAGTGCAGCCTTGCCCCAGTGTCGATTGCAGCCTTGTCAGTGCAGTTTTGCCCCAGTGCAGTCTTGTCAGTGCAGCTTTGCCCCAGTGCAGCCTTGTCAGTGCAGCTTTGTCCCAGTGGTCAGTGCAGCTTTGTCCCAGTGGTCAGTGCAGATTTGTCCCAGTGGTCAGTGCAGCTTTGTCCCAGTGGTCAGTGCAGCTTTGTCCCAGTGGTCAGTGCAGCTTTGTCCCAGTGGTCAGTGCAGCTTTGTCCCAGTGGTCAGTGCAGCTTTGTCCCAGTGGTCAGTGCAGCTTTGCCCCAGTGGTCAGTGCAGCTTTGCCCCAGTGGTCAGTGCAGCCTTGCCCCCAGTGTCCATGCTTGGACAGATCGCTGTCGACATAGACATAGCATGTAGTTTTAAATATGGCGCCGTGGAGTTCGGAGGGACTCGGCGGAGCTGAACGAACGCCGCCGAGATGCACATAGTCGAGTGTACTCGGCTCTTTCCGGCGCCGCTCACAGTCCCGCCCAGTCCCGCCCTATGATGGACATAACACAGGTCCAATGGCGGGACTGGGCGTGACTGTGAGCGGCGCCGGAAAGAGCCGAGAACACTCGACTATGTGTATCTCGGCTCCGCCCAGTCACTGTGATTTTGGCGGTGCTCGTTCAGCTCCGCCGAGTCCCTCCGAACTCCGCGGTGCCATATTTAAAACTACACGCTATGTGAATGTCGGCGGCAATCAACGCCAATAGATCACAATTAGTGGGGATCGGCGTATAACACGCACCCACGATTTTCCCCTGATTTTAAGGGGAAAAAAGTGCGTGTTATATGCCGATAAATACGGTAATAACCACTAAGTTGACTTGAGGCTGGCTACAGTTCAGTGGGCTCCACAGGAGAAAATACTGTCCAATAGCTTGGAATTTTTTGCCAGTATGCTTAGCTCTGGATTATAGGACAAACCTGTTGTTCAATCTGGAAATGCCTCTGCAGGTGTGTATATCTATCTATCTATCTATCTATCTATCTATCTATCTATCTATCTATCTATCTATCTATCTATCTATCTATCTATCTATCTATCTATCACCCACCAGGGTGGCACCAGAGGTCATGGGACTCAGGGAGGTGTACCACATTCTGTCTGGGACAGTACGTGTGCTGTCTCTATCACCAATACATATTCCAGGTATAGGATAGTGGCAAGGGGAACTCTTCAGGGGAATCTACTAGATTCCAAGTACTACAACAGTTTGGCATAGGTGTGTCCAGGACAAGAGTCCCACTGCCAATAGGAGTACATGTACTGGTAACACCTTAAGGTCTAGTTCCCCCTTATTTGTCGTTTTTTTCCCCACTTCAGATTCTGCCACATCTTTTGCGAAGAATCCGTAAGGTGGTAATACTGATATTAGTGTTAGCCAAATTAGCCCAGGGGGGCTTGGTACACAGACATAACGAGTCTTGCAGAGGTTGCTCCTTGGACACTCCCAGTCCAGCGGGACCTGATGGTCTTGAGTCCTGTATCACAGCATTGTTGAGCCCCTGGAAGCCAGCTTTGGGAACTTCAGGACTTGAAACTACAGGACTTGAAACTACAGGATGGGAACTACAGTGCTTGAAAATATTTTTTTGCCAGGGGTGCAGCCAGGAAGTGGCACCTGCAGAAATATGTGGGTGGGAGATTTTTTTTTTTCTTTCTCCAATTGGTAGAGGAAAGGAGTTTGGCCTTAAGTACTGTTGAGGGTCAGAGTTCATCCCTATCCATTTTTTGATGTGTCTGTTCGTGTGCTGCCATGACTACTAATTCTTCTACAAAGCCAAAGATGCCTACAAGGACTGCTGGGAGGAGAATATCTAGATAGCCCATGTCATCTAGGAAAAAATACAATTTGCACTTTTCTCCAGGACCATTCCAAACAAAACCAAACAGGCAATAGCATGTCAGTATAATTCAGTCTTATCATTCTAATATGGCATATAAAGGGTTCCCAGAGTCTGTGTGTTTTGGGGGGACATGGAGCTGAATCCAAAGTAACACCAACCCCAGGGTCCCCAGGCATACAGCTCACAGAGAGCACCATTCCCCCAAATGCTAGGGCCCATAATCAAAAGGCAACAGGCTTGCATTCAGTCCTCTCCAACAGCCTCTATCCCAGCTAGGTCTGTCACACTCCGTATTTATAAAAAATGCATAACAATTTGGTTAAATAGAGGGAGGACTTCCTATCTTTTTTGGGCGTGCCAGTGTCCATTCACCTATAGGTGGCGTATAACCCAGATAGTAATTACTATAGCTGCTTTGTGTCCCGTGATGTACTCCAAGAAAAGGATTTTACTGGTAAGCTGTAGGAAAATCCTATTTTTTATTTTTTTTTTACTGGTTTTTCCATATGTGTGAAGTAAAGATTTCCCTTTTTGCCCCATCTGAGACATAGCTGACAAAAAGGTTGGGTTTGTTAAAACCCACCCAAAGTTCCTTAAGAGGATCTCCCATTCTTTTCTTTTTTTATTTTTTTATTCTGACCCCGCTTACCTGAAGGTGCTATCTGCACATTTCAGATACTCGCCCATTCAGTGGATCCAGCGTTGTTCGGCTGAGATCCTCTCACGCCAGGCCACAGCTCTGTCCCCTGACTTCATCGAGAGACTCTTCAGGGTTCAGCGGACGGGCCTCTCAATGACATGCCAATAGGCCCAACACCTCTTCCTTTCCTTGAATGAAAGTCTAAGCCTTCTGGGATATGTGACATGCATATCCCAGGAGGCACAGTGGGCAGGATGCGCATCATTTGCCTAAGGCGAATGATGCGAATAGGGAGGTGGGACCAGTCTTTTCTACCAAAAAAAAAGGTAAAAAAGCCTAAAACTTCTGCAAGATGGGAGGAGGGGTGAAATGAAAGGAACGTGAGGAGGAGGGTGAAGGTCAGCTTTAGTTTGTGCTAACAGTGCTAGTTAACTATGGCAGCCAGGGGCCACTACAGAGTAACGGCGCAGCTGATATCAACATGAAAGTAGTCTTGTGTCTGAATGTGCCAAAACTGTGTTTATTTTAGGTATTTGTATAGTGCCGACAATTTACACGTATATGTTGTACATTCATCAGTCCTTGCCCTCAAGGAGCTTACAATCTAACTCACAATTATACATACACTTACTGGGGTACTTAGACAGGAGCCTAACCTACCAGCATGTCTTTGGAGTGTGGGAGGACTCCTGGGTACTGTGAGAAACCCATGCAGGCACTAGAAGAACATGCAAACTCCATGCAGATAGTGCTGTGGTTGGGATTCAAACCGACAAGGCTAGTGCTGCCAGGTGAGAGTGGAATCCGCTTAATATTGAATGCTCAGTTAAAATATTTGTTTTTTTAAATGTGATCCTTTTTGTTTCTATAACTTTTAGCACTGACTAATGAGCTATTACTAACCTGGGAAGAAATTACAGGGAATAGCAGTCATCAGGGGCAGAAGTGGACAGGATATATCTGAGGCTATTTCAGATATACGGCTTTAAGGCTACAGGAACAGGAGTGCCTAGGCACATCGTGATGTGCACTGCTTTTTTCCTGAAGAAATCCAATCAAAAGGTAGATGGTTTAGGGTACTGCTTAGCCGCAATTAACTTTTTGGGTATAGGTTCAGATTAAATTTCCTATAGCTGTATTCAGATAACATATGTAACAATGTGATAGTTTTTTTGTCATTTGAATGGATAAGCCTGAATTACCCTTAGGATAATTAAACCCCTTGCTAGATGTTATCATTCATTGAATGGTTTATTATTGTGTAGAATCCACCCTGAAACTCGTGGTTAACCAACATCCACAATAAAGAGCCAATAATAATGCTTTACAGACAAGCAGATGAGCTGTGCCCTAAGCTGCTGCCAGGAGAACAATGCATTTAGCAGAACAACAACATAGAAATGCTAAATGTAACAGCACTCAACATCTTGTATAATTGCACAACCCATGAAATTGTCACCTGAGCATCTGTAGAGCTCAATGCCATTTATTGTGTTGTGGAAATACTCTGCTATTCTACGCTGTTTAGCATTAAATGTCACCCCGAGACTCCACAAACTGACAGCGTGTTTGCTAGAGCCGACTCTTCATGTAATATGCACCACCTGTGTGTGCCTGATCACCGTTGGGAATTCAATCCGGGGTTTAGCTTGTTTGTTTAACAAAGCCAACAGTAATAGAAAAATACGAGTAAAGCACAGGGACAGCTATGATGTGTCTGTCCGTGTGCTGCCATGACTGCTAATTCTTCTACAAAGCCAAAGATGCCTTCAAGGACTGCTGGGAGGAGAATATCTAGATAGCCCATGTCATCTAGGAAAAAATACAATTTGCACTTTTCTCCAGGACCTTTCCAAACAGGCAATAGCATGTCTAATAAGTCGCTGTATAAAATGTGCATAACAATTGCAATAACAATTCGCCCAGCGAAAGTGCATATACATTTGTTGTGAATGGGGCAAAAAAAAACAAAAAAAAAAAAACAAATATTAGACTATTTTCTATGCTGGACAAATGTTCTTAAAGCAGATCTCCACCTTAAAAAAAAAATATTAAAAGCCAGCAGCTACAAATACTGCAGCTGCTGACTTTTAATAAATGGACACTCACCTGTCCCAGGGTCCAGGGATGTCGGCAGCCAAAGCCGATCAATCGCTTGGCTCTCGGCTGCCCCCGCCGCCATCCTTGGTCAGGGAGTCGGGAAGTGAAGCGCTGCGGCTTCACTGCCCAGTTCCCTACTGCGCATGCGCAAGACGCGCCGCACCTCTGCACTGGTCCCTATTGTGTTCTGCGGATGTTCTGCGGCTATCTTAGCCCAGAAGTGGCTGCAGATACCGTTATTAGACCGGTATCTGCACCGCCCTCCCCCCTGAAAGGTGTCAATTGTGGCACCAGAGGGGGAGAGGAATCCGATGAGCGGAAGTCCCACTTTAGTGTGGAACTCCGCTTTTTATGCTTCAAAATTGAAAATACTGCATTTGGCCACCTGATGGCACCAAGTATCATAGGAACTTCCTTTGATACTTAGCGCCATCTAGTGGGCAAATGCATTTTTTGCACAGAATGAATGTACGTGCACTTGCACTGGGTGAATTTGCAATGCAATTTTTAAATACATTAATAAATATAGATATATATTTATTTATTAAAGCTGCACGATTAATCGTTAAGAATCATTATCACAATTCTTTTTTCCCCCTTGCGATCTTAACAAAGCATTTTCCCGATTTCTTTCTGTGCAGAGAATTCTCTGCTGAAGCCGACAGCTGTAAAAATAAACCCCCCAAAAAAACCAGGCAGTCTGCCAAGTATCACAACATTCCTCAGCCCTGAGCTAACTATAAACATTGTAACGTTTTGTTCTTTAGATCAAATGAACTAGATCAGATGAACTTCGGTCTGTAAATGAGGGAAGTTTAACCATTTAGACTAAACCTATTTCTGACACTTGTTGTTTCAAGTTAAAAATCATTATTTTTGCTAGAAAATTACTTAGAACCCTCAAATATTTTTTATATATATATATATATATATATATATATATATATATATATATATATATATATATATATATATATATATATATATATATATTTTTTAGCAGAGACCCTAGAGAATGGTTGTTGCAATAATTTATGTCACGCTGTATTTGCGCAGCAGTCTTTCAAATGCAGTTTTATTGGAAAAAAAATACACTTCAATGAACTAAAAAAACTAAGCAGTAAAGTTAGCCCAATTTTTTTGTATAATGTAAAAGAATATGTTTTGCCGCGAGAATCAAGATCTTTATTCTAAGCAAAAAAATTGTGATTCTCATTTTGGCCAGAATCTTGCAGCTCTAATTATATATACACGGTTCGTGGCAAATAAACCCTTCTGGCAATGTTTTATTAAGAGGAGCTGTAGTCTTTATTGCTTCTTTTAAATATACATATTAAGAACATCAACCTTACGGACAACTTCTCTCACTGCAAATCTGCCACAAAGAAAAAAAAAAGATGTTGCAGTCTTTAATTATTTGAAACACTCTCAATACTTCTAATCAAATAAAAAGTCATCTGTCCTTCAGAAGCAGCCGTTCTTTGTGGGTTTAAGCAGCTGGGTTTATATGGATATCCTTATATCTAGGTCTATGAAAAGTACTTAGATTCTAGTGTGCATGGTGCTTTAATTGAGAATAAGCTTTATAAAATACATTTTATTTGTAATTTTACATGAAGGGAAAATATGCCTCATTTTACTTTAAATGCCATTTATTACTTGAACTTATAACTTAGAGAAAACAAGCACATATGCCCCCCCCCTTTTAACTTGTACTGTGGATCTAAATTAAAGATAATGCTGTTGTTATTGAGGGAGCTGCCTATAAAAGTGTGTAATGTGTGTGGCACTTAACCACTTTGAAGATAACCACATACCTTTCTGTTGCCTAGCTTTTTAGCATCCTGAAAGCTTTGAGCAATTTGATGACCAACCAACTAGTGTTGCATATTTTTTTTTTTGCTAATAGCCTTCTAGTATATTATGTGATTAACCTAATGTACAGATGTGTTGCATCTTATTTAAACATTAATGACAGACTTGGCAGAATGCGGCAGAATTCAGTTCAAATGAGACTGTCTCCAGAATCCCTTTTTTACATTTGGTAATTGTGAAAGGTAAATTTAGCTCATCAGGGGAGAGCATAGTGTGTTTTGCATTTAAAGAACTCCATTCTGCATAATAAGCCCAGGGCATGTTCAGAAAATTGACTGCCTCTCTATGAGAGGGAAAAATACTTACTTTTTCTAAAGTCCCTAGGCCTGTGACAGCTGGATGTGCAGTAGGTGCAGATCTGATTGTTCGCTTGTCTCTGGCTAGTCTTGTAGAACTAGTCAAATTCAACTGGTCTTGTTTTGTAATGTTGAAGATGTTCTGTAGCTAGCCCAAGCTGCTTCTTTTTTACACAGATCAGCCATTATATTATAACCACTGACCGGTAAAGTGAATAACATTGATCTTGTTCCAATGGCATGTGCAAGTGGGTGAGATGTAGTAGGTTGCAAGTGAACATGTTGTCCCTGAATGTGTTGAAAGGAGAAAAAATGGGCGAGCATAAGGATTTGAGAGACTTTGACAAGGGCAAAATTGTAATGGCTAGACAACAGGGTCAGAGCAACTCCAAAACTGCAGCTCTTGTTGGATGTTCCTGCAGTGGTCAGGATCTACCAAAAGTTGTCCAAGGATGGAAAACTGGCAAACCAGCGATAGGATCATGGGTGCCCAAGGCTGAATGATTTTGGGGAGCGAAGGCTGGTCTGTGTGGTCCAATCCAAAGGAAGAGCTACTATAGCTGAAATTGCTGAAAAAGTTATTGCTGGTTTTGATTGAAAGGCATCAGAACACACAATGCATTGCAGTTTGTTGCATATGGGGCTGTGTAGCCACAGACCGGTCAGGGTGCCCATGCTGTCCTGTGTCCACAACTAAAAGAGCCTACAATGGATTTGTGAGGATCTGGACCACAGAGCAATGGAAGAAGATGTCTTCAACGTGTTGACTTGGCCTCAAAATTTTCCAGATCTCAGTTCAGTCAAGCATCTTTCTGATTCATGGAGGCCCCAAATCACAACTTACAGGACTCCAAGGATCTGCTACTGACAGCTTGGTGCCAGATACCACAGTATAATTTCAGAAGTTTAGTGCAGTCCATACCTAAACAGGTCAGTGCTGTTTTATTTCCATACTTTTGACAAACGTCAATAAACAGTAACATAAGTATGCAAACAGATTTTGTCAAACAATAAGGCAATGTAAAGAGGGAGACATTAAGGGGGGTATCTACATCATTGCACGGTATTAATAGAGGTAAGTAATATGTCTATCGGTAGTGCCTGATGCTTTGTATAAGGTGGAGAGTATTGTCTGACTTCCCCAGACACCCCACCTGGAAACAACTTGTGCTGGGGAGGGTGACAACACTGCAATCCCCCAATATCTTCCTTTATCCGGTCTCCAGAAGCGTTAATCATCAAAGAAAAATATACCTTATTGGACAGAATAGGTAAACATAAAGGTAACAATGTAAGAACTGGTATCATTAGGAGAAGACATAACCATCTGATAATGGCTACTCCTTCCTCGTAATGTTAGGAGTGTCCTGTTTTCCATAGTCATGTGAGCAATTCACCTTTGAGAAGTTGAATCCTAAGTCCACTATGATAGGTGTAGCTAAGTCCTGTCAATTCAGATGATCAAAGTCAGACATATCTTGTGATTGTGTTGAACGGTAGAGATACCAGTTTCTATAGGCACTTGGTGTCTGGGAGGGCGTCTAGAAGTTTGCCATATAGATTGTGGTTTTAAATTTTATGAGTGTCCACCGAGTGGGCCGATAGAGGGTTAATTTATTGTTGTGTTGAGCTTTGTGTATGGGTTAGGGACGTGTAGTTACTAACTTATGAAAGGGGTGTAGGGATTGAGAAAAAGATAAACACGAAGGGATCCTGTTTGGCTTTGGTAAGTCACCTTAGAAGTATGTGTTTTCCTCTCGCGACACCGCAAATAAATTGGCAACTTTAGTCACACAGGCCCCAGCCTCCGTGACTGATTTGGAATACCGACAGTATAATAGTTTCACCTTTATGAACCCTCACCTTGTATATTTACATGGACTCTAGATGTCAAACGTTATGTCCACATAATATCATTTTTCTGTGTTTATGACATATATTACCTCGATACATCAGGCATGTGTTGTTCATACTAACATTTATTCAACTATATCTGCACATTTTTAGCACAGTGTTTTTAAAATTACTCATTCACAGTGAATTGATCCTGAGTTCCTTTCTCACTTCATTTGTTTTTCATCGATGATGTGACTTTTACTGTATTTGTAGATATATTTTTGTCCTAGGTATTATTCACATTGATTTTTATACATTACACTAGTGAATATTCAGTTTACACGTCACAGCAATTTCTGCGACTGTAATTGTTCATACAGCCACATAAATAAATATTTATTAATATATGTTTTATTATGTATATTTTTATTTTGAGTGTCACCATTGTGTGCACTTTGTACACATAGATTTACATTCTTATTATTTCTAATGTATTCATCTCTATTAGCGCTACACATTTTGTTTATATTATTATTTCACAATAAGTCTGATTGTTGTGTTGGCTGCTCACGATCTAGAGTAGGCGCTGCATTTTTATCACATAGAGTGGTGTAACAGAAGTTGTGCTGGGGAGAAGTCTAATGGGAGGGTAGAGATCTGGCACGTCAGTCTGTGGACTTTTTCCCAAAAAGGTCGGATTAGAGGGCAAGACCACCATATGTGTAATAGCGAACCTCGTTTCTTGTTACATCGCCAGCGTTGGGGGGAGACCGTGGGGTTGAATTTGTGGATTTTAAGAGGTGTTCTGTACCACCTGGAATATATTTTATAGCCGTTTTCTTGCATCCGAACGTTGGCCGAGCCCTTGTGTATGAGTGTGTAGATCTTTTCCCAGTCAGTGTCTATTGATAGTTCTCTTTCCCATTTACGGCAAGCTGTATTGGATTTGGGTTCATGACCATTGAATAGTATTGAGTAAATATCTGAAATTAAATGCCTCTGCGGTTCTGTTTTGAGACAAATCATTTTGAAAGGTGTGTGAGGGCAAGACCATTCAGCGAGGAATTGAGGTTTGCTCAAGAAGTGCCGGACTTGGGCGTATGTTCCTAAAAGAAAAGGATTGGTTTGTAGTTCGGGATATTAGAGTAGGGGTAGAAAGTGTCCTTTGAAAAAGTGCAGGTTGGGGCCAACTATCCGAGAGAAAAGTGTTCCCCATACGGAGGGAATTCCAGGTTGTGCCAGATTGGGGTTAGTGGACCTGGGGAGGAACATGGGTTGTGGTTTATGCGCGCTTCCCGGAACGCTAACAGTGTGGCTCCTATGAGGGGATGAGTTGAGAGTAGGGCAAGACCTGTTCTAGTGGCACCCAAGCTTTTACATGGGAGTGTATGTTCCAATCGACCACTCTTGCTCATCGACAGGCAAGATGGTATTTTTGGATATTGGAGTCCTATGCCACCTTTCATTTTAGGGATGATCAGTGTTGGGCAGTTCAGTCTTGGTTGTGATGTACCCCATAGGAAGCATGTGCATGCTTTGCGGTATGCTGAAAAGAAAGCTGGTGGTAGCTTTATTGATATGGTGTCGAATACATACAAGATCCTGGGGAGGATGTTAATTTTCAAAATTGCGGCACTTCCGAACCATGAAAAGAGCACTGTTGACCAGGATTTCAGATCGCGTTGTATGTTTTGAAAAAGTGGAAGGAAATTCCTGGCATACAGGTCTGATAGTTTCTTGGGTGGTTGAATACCCAGATATGTTATTGCATCATGGTTCCAAGTAAAAGGAGAATTTGACTGGCATTGTCTGGGAGTGTCTTGCAACAGAGATATTTAGGGCATACGATTTTGAAAAATTAATCTGTAAGTTTAAGTATTTGAAAGTAGCAAACTCCTTAAGAAGATTAGAGATCGTGATATGAGGTTCTGATAAAAATAAAAGGACATCGTCTGCGAAAGCAGCTAGTTTATTTGTTTGGCAATCGTTGTTACTTTAATGTCTGAGTTCGATCTAAGACGGCGGAGTAGGGGTTCAAGGGTTAGGACGAAAATTAGGGGAGAGAGGGGACATCCCTGCCGTGTTCCAAATGAGATCATGAAAGCATCCGACAGGTGGCCGTTGACTCGTATTTTCACTGCCGTGGTAGAGTATAGGACCTTCAGACATATATTGTCTGTGGCCACTCTTACTCCTTGGTATGTTGTACCATGCGTACTACAATATTGCCGTTTATGCATATGACCAGATTGTAAAATCATGAATGCAATGTCCACTAAAGCTCTTGCTTGGGGGATGACCAATTCCTCTGCAGGAATTACCTGACTAAGGTAACATTCACTTTAAGAAGTGTCATTCCCTTGGATACACTGTGTATTTTTCCTGTGATTGTGGACACTTTATTGCCACTGTCCAGCTCCGTGTGGTATACTACTTTCAACATTTGACTATAAAAGCAATTTGTTTCCAGTGTAAGGGATAATCCTTTAGATTGATAGTAGCCTGAGCTAGTGTAGCCTGTGTGCTGGTACACGTGCACACAGGCTACACGGGAAGCCTGTGTAGTTGTATGGGAATGAGCAATAGCTGCAGAAGAATTTGCATTAGCTGTATGAGAAATAGTATTAGCTGAACTAGCTTCCTGACATAGGGTTTTTTTTGTTAGGGTTAGGGTGTTACTACTACTACTACAACACAAATAAAAATAATCATACATGATAAATTCAATAAATTAATTCTAAGTAACAGTAAATAGATAATTACTCCTAACCTTAACCCCTAACCCTTAAAAAAAAAAAAAATAATAAACAACTAAACACCCTAACCCTAAATAAATGTTGTATTATTAATAATTTTTTTTTTGTTGTTCGGGTTTGAGTGTTTATTATTATTATTTATAATATTGTATTTAATATTTTTTAAGGTTAGGGGTGAATTATCATTTATGTATTATTGCATATTATTAATTTTATTTATTTGAGGATTTTTAGTTGTGAATTTAGTGTACATTTATTTATTCATATATTATTGCTATTTTACAATTTTTAATTTGAGCAGAAAATTGCGCAGAAACGTGCGACAAAACATGCAAATTCCCCTTTCTTCATGTCTTGCTGATCATATTGCCATCAGGACGGGGATCTCTCTGAACAGAGCCACAGACAGCAACAAAAAACTGTTTCTAATCCTTTACCACATTTATCCATATTTTTGTGTGCCTTGTGTTGCACTTAAATGAATAATTGTCTTCCCTAAATAAAGCTCACAATCTCTCCAGCATGGTAACAAGTCATTTCTGTTTATTTGGTTTAATACGATGTGCATAACTCCCCAGTGTTCTGCTGTGTAAAATTTCATATTCTGAGGTCAACTTTCTGCCTATAAAATCTTCACTCCTCCTACTCTATGCTGCCAATATAAGCCATTAACACCATGAAGTCAACGGAGGAAGCCTGCATGTCTATACGTTAAACACAGCTGATCCCTTAATACCCAAGAGGACTAGCAGTTGTTTTGTGCAGGCCTGCAGAGAACAATCCTTTTACTCTTAATAAAATTACGGTCCCTACTGGCAGAAGATTAGAAATGCTAAACGGCTTATTTGCATGAGTCATCATTAATTTACGAAGTAATCCCAGCGCTCCAGTTCACAAAACGCAAAGTTTTTTTTTTTTATTATTTACTAGTACAATGAATTCTTTTTTTCCTCTCCAATTAACTTCTTGAACTTGAAGCGACGCTTTACAAAGAGATTGCAAAGAACGTATTGTGGCATAAGTATTTGGCACTAGAAACTTTACTGCAAGAAGTGGAGTTGGTTGAAGATAATAGCCTAGTTATCTCCCGCTTTCTCACAAGCTGATGATTGCAGTAATAAGAAATATTGTGCAAAAAAGCTGCGAAGATTGCACGTATTGTGCTTACAGAGCAGTGGTTAAGCTATAAAGGCTTAATAATTTTCAGATTGGGTCACCTTGATCTCAATATGTGTGGCTAGCTATTGATCAGAATATCTGTAATTGCAGTTTTCTTTTTCTTAGGGCTCTGCTAATCAAATCAGTGCCAATTTTCCCAAATTTAAAGTGTATGTCTGGGCAAAATAAATTTATTTGGGGCTGTTTTATATGGGCTTCAGCATGTATAATAGCAGTGTGAACACCAACCTTTCATGGAACCTTCAGCAAGCTTCAAGCAGCTCACTCTAAAGCCCCGTACACACGATCGGATTTTCCGACGGGAAATGTTCTGTCAGGCTGATGGCGGAAATTCCGACCATGTGTATGCTCCATCGGACAATTGTCATCGAACTTTCCGCCAACAGATGTTTGCTAGCATGTCTTCAAATTTTTTGCCAGCAAATGTGTGTTGCCGGATTTTCCAACCATGTGTACACAAGTCTGTCGGACAAAAGTCCAAAGTACAAACACGCATGCTCGAAGCAAGGACGAGCCAGAAGCGGTCGGTCTTGTAAGCTAGTGTTCGTAATGGAGAATTAACATTCGTGACGTGGCAAATTATGAAATCTCGAAATGCAGCGCACAATTCTCTTCTTCTTTAATGGGATAATAATGAAGCTGCTTTGCTGGTGATACTGATGGAGTTATTGCAAACACATTTTCAAAGGCTTTTTTTTTCCAGTGATATCAACAATAATATTATGCTTTTTATTTTTTTATTTGGGCAAGTTAACGCAACACCATTATCCCATAGTTTTTAAGATCAAAAATACAACTATGTTGGTGTCCCTTGTTAATTTTACATTGTATTTTTTAAAATGTAACTGCCTACTCCCAAACTGTAATTTTAAGTAAAACACATAGCCAAGTATTATTCTACACAATTTTTTTTATTGTGCATTTAAAAAAAGAAAACAAATAAAATTAGACATGCTATCTGCCAATAGAACTTAACCAAAAAGTGCATTCTATGCATCCAAAAATATAGAAAATATACCAAATCAAATCATTATTCAACCAAAAAAATAATGTTGAAGCAATAACTCCAAGGCCAATAATAAATAACACGTTATCTCCTCTGATTCCACAACATGTCTGGTTGACTAACGGCCGTTCAAAAACGAACAGAAAAGTGCAAAATGAAAAGTGCAAAATGAAAAGCGCGAATCAACACCCATCAAACTTCTACTAACACAAAATTAGCAGAAGGAGCCAAAAGGGTGACGCTAAAGAGCTGAAAAACCATGTAGTACGTCTACTACATCGCTATGTTTGTAATTGTTGTCCAACATTTGTGTGACCGTGTGTATGCAAGACAAGTTTGTGCCAACGCCCTTCAAAGAAAATTCCACCGTTTTGTTGGTGGAAAGTCCGATCATTCGTACGAGGCTTAAGCCTTTAAACCGCCCTTCAGCTCCTGTTTGAAAATGTTATATTCTGAACTTAATGGGGGTGCTGATTGTCACTTTAAACAAGCTGCTAGCAGGCTTCAGCAGGCTTTCAACAAGCTTTAAGTAGTGCTAAAGCCTGCTTAGCACCTTGTTTAAAATGACAATCAGCCTTTTTTGATCATTTTTCCACGCATTGTACATGCAATTTATTTACTTGAACCCTATTTCTCCTTAGTTTTTATTTTTCATTGTTGTACTTCTATTAATTCTTATAAAAAGATTGAAATATAAAATGACAATCAGCACTTTATTTCGGATCTGTGATCAACATTTACAAATGAGAGCAAAGCTTGCTGAAAGATCTGCAGATGCTTTGTCAAAGCTTGTTGTTCACACTGCTGCTACATGTACACTGGCCACCCCTAAATGTAACTTTCCTGGCAGCAGAAAAATGCTAAACACAGCAAAAAAAAAAAAAAAACAAACAAAAAAAAACATGTAAATATGCCTAAGCGCTAGCCGCATTTACACGTGTTTGTGAGGCGTTTGATGTTTTTTGGCCAAAATGTTTCTCTCCTGAATGCGATTCTTCTGCATTCAGGAGAGGGAAGTTTAACTGTCCCTAAACTCTGCTGCTCCTAAACCACAGGTTGTGTTCTGTAGTCCAGAAACTCAGGCAGGACTGATGACACTGCTTGGGTGTTCAATGAGACCAAGATCCACACATGCGCTTACTTTTTTTTTTTTTTGTCTACAAACTTTTTATTGCATATTGACAATATAAAGGAACAAATATTGATGATAAAGCAATATCAAATTTAACAATGAAATATGTGATTAGAAAAAGATTATCACAATTTACAATATGTTGGTGAAATCTCAAATATCTATATGAAGATTCAGTCTGAAACAATAAGTATGTAATTATCAATATCAAGCAAAATAAAAGATGAACATAAAATAAGAAAAAAATATATGTACCAATGAAAGAAAGATTAAGTAAAGGTTTAAAAAAAAGCTATATTATTCTGGATAGTTACATAGTTGCATAGTTAGTAAGGTTGAATGAAGACACCAGTCCATCCAGTTCAACCTGAGTGAGTGTGGTTGCGTGCTTATAATTATCCCTGTTTATTTAAGGTACCCATATAGCGCCGTCAATTTACGCAGTGATTCACACATACATCGCACCCTATCCTCAAGGAGCCCACAATCCAAGGTCCCAAACTCACATTCATATACTAGGGCCAATTTTGGACAGAAGCCAATTAACCTACCAGCATGTCTTTGGAGTGTGGGAGGAAACCGGAGTACCCGGAGGAAACCCACGCAGGCACAGGGAGAACATGCAAACTCCAGGCAGGTAGTGTCATGGTTGGGATTCGAACTAGCGACCCTTTTTACTGCTAGGCGAGAGTGCTACCCACTACACCACTGTGCCACCCTATTGTCTGTAAAGAAACAAAATGTCCATTTAACATCAAAAGAGGGTTTAGAGTCCTGTAAGGTGTGAAAAATTCTTCCATGCGCTTACTTTTTAAAAGAGAGCTGAACTCTCTCACCCTGGATTCACACTATAGCAATGCGGGAACCAGCGCGATAACAGCACCGGTTCCCGCATTGCATCTCTCCTGCAGGCAGTTCACACTTCCCTCTGCAAACCGCTGCGGGCGGGTGTTGAATGTTAATGACACTCCCAGATCGGTTCACAGAACGCAGTGCGAACTGTGGATTTGGACAGGAATCCGATCGCATAGGTGTGAACACCCATGCGATCTGATTTCAGTGGGGGGGGGAGTCCCTGCACCTTTTTTATGCAAAGCCAATGCGAGTTCAGCCATTCAACTGTATGGCTGAACTCGCATTGCACAGACATCGCATGTGATCGGCACAGCAGTGCAGGTGTGAATCACATGCGATGTCTGCATTAGTAGAGAGGAATGTATATTATGTTTACTTGTTTTAACACTACATTTCTTTTGCTTCTTCCTGGTTTCTGGCCTAGGCCAAAATGATGACGTACATCCCATGGCAATTTTTTTTTCTTTTATCGGGATAAGGGGCTCCCGGCTGCATACCCGGCCTAAATGCCCCATGAATCATCTGCCCTTACTAAAGATGGACACAGCTAAAAATCTAGAGGGGTGTTTTCCAAAGTGATTTTGCATGGAGACATGGATGGTCAAGTTTGCTTTGAATATTAAAAATGAATTAAATAGCGTTTTCAGTTTTGTGGTGTTCAGGTACACTTTAAAGTAATATTTCCTGTTTTCCAATGTTTCCCACAGCATTTCAGACAATTGTGACAATGCATGTTTGCAAACGACACAGTTTCTTTCAAACCTTGTAGGAAAAAAAAATAAGATAGATAGATAGATTACATTTATTTTTTTTACTGTGCTCTTGTGTTTAGAGCAGATGGGTGCAATGTATTAGAGCATTTAGCCTAGGTTAACATATGTGCGATCTCAGACATTGCATGTGACTCGCACCTGCAGGTGCTGATCACATGCGATGTCTGTGCAGTGTGAGTTCAGCCATACAGTCGCATTGGATTCGCATGAAAATAGTGCAGGGACTTTTTTTTTTTCCCGCACTAGTATCGGATCGCATAGGTGTTCTCACCCATGTGATCTGATTCATGTGCGAGTTCACCATTCGCACTGTGATCTGTGAACCGATCTGGGAGTGTCATTAACAATGTATTGACACCCGCAGCTGTTCACAGAGGGCAGTGTGAACTGCCTGTGGGAGATATGCAATGCGGGAAACGGCGCTATAATTAAGCTGGTTCCCGCATCGCACATCGGTGAACCTAGGTTTAGTCTAGCATTGTTTCCCAAGGTGTTCGATGTTTGCTACCTGTGGTTTCTGTTCTCAAATTGCAGGAGTAAAAGGAGAGGTAAAAGTGAGGCACTGGACTCAAATCTATAACCCATAAAAAGGAATTCTTGGTTGAGCCTATTGGCTTGAAATTGGCAGGTCTCCACAAAACAAGGGACCACTAAGACCAAGAGGCCACTGAAATTGGGAAATCCAGCTAAAGGTGAACCATTCTGAGCACCAAACAATTACCTCAAGTCCAAAAATTCCTTTTAACCGGGTTTAAAGCTGTATTAATCTGGTGTTATATCTATAAATATCTTCGGAACCTTTTGGGTCCAGGTATTCTTGAAGGGACATTACTTACAAGCCCTGATGAAGGCAGAGTTCATGGACTCCCAAAACATATTGGTTGCCTTTTTTGTTGTTTGTGTCAAGAATATTATAATTCTTGAGGCATTTGATTGACGTTCTTTTTGGTTCACTTTTATGCGTTTTTCTAAAATTGCAAGAGGCAATTTTGTCCTATTTGGACTGTCCTATAGTCAGTGGGAGAAATGAGAAGAGAATGTACATAGGGTCAGGTGATGGAACTTGCAAGCATAGCTAAATGGTATACTTTGTAGTGTGGGTATTTCATACTTGCTTGCTGTGAAAACGAATTCTAAAAAAGGTCAAAGCAAAAAAAAAAAAAAGATTAAGACTATAAAATCCCTTTCTAGAAGAACTCTAGGCAAACTGCTAAATACACAGTTAAAAAAAACTTTATAAATTAACTAAATTACCTGTAAAAAAAAAGGTTTGTGTTTCTGTTCAGCTGGAGTTGCCTTCATGAAATTCCGCTTTATTAAATGCTTCCTTACCCTTTAAAGCAATTTATTTTAAGTACTGATTTATCCTTTAAATCAGGGGTCTCCAAACTAGGGCTTGAGGGCCACACCTGACCCAATACAAGATTTTAACCGGCCTACAGCAAATTGTCCTGTATTTGCATTATGCGTTTCTATGGTGCAGGCAGGCTGGCTGCCAGCACCATAACAACCAATGCCACTAATGCCAATGGGGTTAATTTACTAATACTAGAGGGTGCACAATCTGGCAAAGCTCTACATAGAAACCAACCAGCTTCTAGGTTTTATTGTCAAAGCTTAATTGAACAAGCTGAAGTTAGAGCCTGATTGGCTACCATGCACTGCTGCAGCAGATTTTGCACTCTCCAGTTTTAGTAAATAAACCCCAAATGTCAAGGACACCGCGCCATTCTTTGCTATGGTGCTGGCATTCAGCCGGGCTGTACCATGGGAACACATTACACTGATCCAGGGTGGACAGCATGCAGGGTCATCCCCACATTCAGAAGGGAACCTGCACTGCTTCCCACCTTCTGTCCAGACCTGCTCTGCCTCCCAGGTTGTTCAATGCTGTAGTGAAGATTGTAAGGCAGGTTGAGGGGACAGAGGACTGTGTGTATGTATTTATTCATAAACAAATTTTTTTCGGCCCGCAAGTATTTGTAAAATATAAGATAAGGCCCTTGTATTAAAAAGTTTGAAGACCTCTGGTTTACATGAACTAAAATGGCAGTTGATTACATGTAAGCTGACATTTGTCAATGTATTTCAAAATATGCCTGTGACACAACAGTGGTAGCATACTGTCTTTTCTGCTAGAACAATGAGAGAGTTAACAGCTGTAAGCGCCGATGTCAGCTTATCCCTCCTCCTCTCCCCAAAAGACCATCACACTTTACTTTATCTTCTGTTGGTCTGCACATAATTTGTGCACTGGCAGCTGGAGATAAAATGCTAAAATGCTAGAGGATCACAAAAAGTTAGTAAAAACTTGCAGTATAATCCTTTTTCATAAACAAACTGCTTTAATGTGCGCCATCATATTTTAGCTTTTAATATGTATCGTAAGAGCAGCTAGTGAGACACAAAAGCACTACAGATGTTATATGTCCCTGTGATGTCCCCATAAACCCTTTACTATTAGAAAACAAAAAGTTATTGACTTGTACATGTTGCCTTGTACTGTATGAATCTTTTAATGGTGGCCACTTTTACATAGTGGCGCATAATCTTTCTTCTTCATTTTACTATGGGCAGTATTATTATATCTAGGGTTTTAAAAATAAATATACTGTGTAAGTACAGCTAATCAAAGACACATTTTAAACCAACTGTGTTCTGTAAAATAAAACCTTTTTTATAGTTCAAAATATACAAAGACGTAGGCAGTTAAGATGCAAGGTCAAGCCTGGAAGAGCAAATCTAGGAAAGAATAATCCATAAACTCAAAAAAAATGCTATCCAAGAAATCTTGTAAAGATTCCAAAGCCAAAAAATCTCACTTCACTTTCTAAATTTCCAATATTTGTAAAATCCACTATAGCCAAATGTAATTCAGAAAAGAAAAGATGATGATGGAAGAAGAGCAGGCAGTTACAGTAGATAAAATGCCAGCATTAAAATTAGCGCACGGGTTAGCTTAATCCTTGAGCAAGTTTAAAGGAAACTCAGGGCTCAAATATGGGAGCTGCCACTGCTGACTTGTTTTTGAAGGCGGCATTTCTGGGGCCGCCATTCTTATCCTTGCTGCGTTTTTTAGAGAGTCACTGACATAGGACTAGGTAGTGCGTATTGGGTGTCTCAATGCATCATTGACTGCATGCTTGTTTCCGATCAGATTTACTAAGTTTTGAAGCAAGGATGAGAATGTACACTTTTAAAAACAAGCTAGAAAATGGTTATAATTTACAGAGGATTGTCAGTCATTTATATAAAAATTTAGCAGCTGCAAATTACTCTAGTTGCTGACTTTTAATAAGCACACACTTACCAGGCCAAGGCTCTTCGCTGGTTTTGGGTCTCGGGCACTGCCATCTTGCTTGTGGGAAGGCTGCTGTGACTTCCAGTGGCTTCACACCCCACATGCACGAGTAGTGCAGCGCTTTCTGAATAGACCTGCAGCCTCCTGGGACGTATCATGTGTCCTAGAAGATTTCGGGCGGGGGGGGGGGGGGGGGGGGCAACTTCCGAGTTTGCTGCCAGAAATAGGTACCCACTTCCAGAAAATAAACCTCTAAAAATAGTAGGGTGGGCGGTTGGGAGGGAACGGGGAACATTTCAACTTTTTAGGTGAAGTTTATTATTAAAGGATGACCAAACATTACTAAAAAAAAAAATGACTAGTACTCTGTAAAATAACCCCCGTGGTCATGAAAAGTGTCAGACTTTGTCTTCACACTGCATACAGTGGAGGGTTAGTAAGAAGATCAGGAGGCCCCGAACAACATTTGCAGGCCACTTTGTAAACATCTTTTTTCTTTTTGCTGTTTTTGGCAGGTCGTAGGGTATCAAATATATATTTCTGCACTGGGAACATTAGCTGACCATGATGTTTCGTTCTTTCTTTCATATGACTCCCTTTGTCTCCCCCTTTTTTTTTTCCCCCAAATACACATGACAATAAAAGAGCGAGAATAAGGGCAGGGATGTATTTGGGATCTCTAACATGATTTTGGTTTCTTTCCATATGGCATGCCTTCTGGTGTGTTCTGCTGTGCACATGTAACTTTTTAGCAAGCATTTGTGCATGTTGAAATGTTCATGGCCCTTTAAGTTTACCCTGTGCACTCTGTGTTGTGCTTATATATAGGTAGTATGAATTCTGGCAACTTCGAGTCTCCTTCAAACTAGCTGTGTTCATTGTTCGGTTGTCGTCTTCTTCTATAATGCCATGCAGTCTTGCCGTGGTCTATTCATTCTCACTTGGCTGGCAGCACTCTCTTTATTATCCTGACATTTAGACAATGTCTAGGAATAAGCTTTTGGAGTTATTTAATGTATGCACCATTATTACCACCTGTGCAGTTAAGTATCTGAGATTAAGCCTTCAAATTATGCCTGAACCCAGACAAAATTGATGACTTTAGCAGTTTCTGTACCATTTGCAGCATTAAAATATTCTGCAGTACTTTTATATTGTCCCTATTGTCTAGTAACAGTTGTGACTAAAATACCATGTTACAAAGGTAAGCATGCTTTGAAAAGCGGTCTGTTGGCAATGCTGTGATAATTCAGCTACCAGACATTTAATGGTTTGAGGTTAGCAATTTGAAGTTAATTTTAAATTGGCATTTTTAACAATAAAAGGTCCATGCGCTTTGCTGGAAATTGCTGATAGTAAACCCTGTCATTCAGAAGAAAATAATTCTGAGGTGGTCTGACTCATTGACCACATCATTTTATTCATGTATTTTAAAGCAACCTGCAAGTTTTCATACAGTAAAAATGTTATACCTTTAATCAAGAATAGAAAAACAGGTTTATGTTGGCAAATGTAAAGTGTGGTGGTTTTAGTGGAGAGATTTCAAGAGGCGCCAAGAGAAATACGGGGGCTGCCATTGCTGAACTATAAGCAACCGTTCGCTTGTTGTCATATTGATCTCCTGCACTTAGAGTTACTGATCTTTCAAAAGTATGCAGCAGTTGAAGTCAAAACTACTTGTTCGCAATCGTGTTCCTGGTTGGTGACTCAACAAGCGATGAAACTAGAGGATCACCAGTGAAGCAGCTAGCTTTTTCAAAAGGCCATTGACAGTATGCTGGCCAGATTGTTAAACTGAGATGGTAATGTCTTCTTGTCCCTTTAACCAGCTCAGTGGTTTGGAGTTCATCAGTGTTAAAAAAGATCTTTAAATTGGTATGGGATGTATTAAGGTGACATAGTAAAGAGATAATGAACTGAAAATGTCACCTCCTTATAAATTTTATATTGCTTCTCTTTAATGTTAATATTAATCCGTACAGTAAAATACAAAGGTGGGTGCCCTGGTAGAAGCTGAGTTTTGCATAAGCACAGTTTGCATTTTTGCACATGTGGATTTGTTGCGTTTTTCATCCTTTGTATGTGGTTTGCATTTTTTGTTATGCTTTTTTTTTTTTGGCCAATTTTGTTTTTGGGCAGATTAACCACTTCAATACTCCCCCCCCCCTCCCCCTGTCATTTGACGTCCAGTCAGGATAATGAAACCACTTTGCATCCATCATATTGCTATATGGCAGGCAGGAAGTGGGTAAAAGATGCAAATAGCACCACAAAACGCACTACATGCTTTTCTGCAGCTTCTCCATTGAAGTCTATTGAACCAAAAGTGCACCGTTTTGTGTTTAAAAAAGTCCCTGACTCTTTCCAAAACCCAGCGGCTGAAAAAAGCATACATGTGAATGTCCCCTAGGAAACCATGTTAAATGGACTGTAGTGCAGTTCTGCAAAAAGTGCTAAAAAACACATAGGTGTGAACCAGGCCTAAGTGACTTTATTCAATAACTTACCCAAGGACAACATCTTATCCTTGCTAAAAAACAGCTCCCAGTTTACTGTCTCAGACTTCTGAAAGATGGACTTCTCTTTGGCAAGTTAATAGACCTACCTAGGCTAGCATATTTCTGGCCTGTACATAGAGGATGAGTGTGGAGCTTTCTTCCTATACTCATGCGTGCTGTGAAACCTTAAACAATTGGCAAAAAGAATGTGGTACAAAGCATCAGCAGCATAGTTAGAAACATTTTCTTTTTACTGACTAGGTTCAAGTTGATTTATGACCGTCTTTGTAAATGGGACCTTTCCACTATTATCAATGAGACTAATATTAATTTGGCATTCAAGGCCACCAATGTAAAGGTGCTGTTATCAGGGGTAGAGTATAGGCTTCCATCCAGCAATGCATACCACTGAGTACTGAGATCACTGTGGGGACTGAATAGCAGGGGTTCATTAAATCCCTTTTGGGGATTGTTGTAGTCACTATTAATACTGGGATTGTAATTTAAATAATAGTGCTAAAACTACTTATGAAATGAGTAGAAAAAACAAAATTAGTATAAAGTTGGTACCTTACAATGTTAATTTAACCACATACATAAATATACCCAAAGCAGTTCTATATACATTATAGTGTGTAATGCAACCGTGATTACAACTGAAATTGTGGTAAATCTTTTATTAACTTTTTCTGTTCCACATTATTATAAGTGCTTCTTGTAAATGTCAATAACATTCGAATGAAGGTGGTTTATGCAGGCTAAGCCCACAGTGTACTGTGAATGGTAATTTAAGTTAAGGCAGCCTTTGCCTTACAGTCTGCACAGTGTCTCTAGACCTGTAATCACCTTCTGAAATACAGGTTAGGAAATGGGCAAGCCGTATGTCAAACCTAATGGTTATACTAATTTCACGTTCAAAATACATAGTGAATTCTTACTTTAAGGGCTCATGTATACTTGCTTTGCTCTCTGAAGGGTGATCCGTCTTCCAATTACTCTTCAGAGTATTTGACAGACAGTGAGGAGGCATCGTTTTGCCTCCTCACGACCAGTTTTAACCCCCTAAAGACGAGACAACTGCGTTTTATTGTGGGGCAGTTGCAGCACAGCCCTTTCACCTAAATGGGTTGTGCTTGGCAGGCAATACCACCCAATGACTGCAATAGGGTGTATAAATCCTGCCACAAAGCATCGCACTGTGGCAGGTGTACACCTACGACAGTTGCCTCTGCAACAAAAGGCGGAATGGTTGAGGGGAGTAAAAACATGGCTCAACCAGTTTTGTTTTTTTGTCAAAGCTTAAAGGGTAACTCCACTTTCGTGGGGAAAAAAATAGCAAATAAAGAAAAAATAATATAGTGTATACAATTGTGATACAAGTCATTGAATGTTATTAAAAGTTACCTTTCCTTTTCAATCTGCAGTCGCTGTAATTTTCTATAAATGCAAAGCAATATGGCTACCTAGAGTTGTTCTGTACACAGAGTGTGTACTGACTACTTTTCAGTACTAGGATCCCTTTAAGACCCTGCAGAACTCACCTGACACAGCCTTTGCCTGGGAAACAGTGATTGGTCAGCTAACCTTTAAATCACCTGTATCAGCACACAGTCAGTGCTCATGATAGAGTTGTTACCTTTGTGTGCTACTGCTTGACCCAGCTGATATCTGCTCTGTATATTTCATTTATGACCCGGCTAGTTTGGTCCTGCTTGCTCGCTTCTGATTCGGTACCGTTTGGACTCTGATCTACCTGTGTATGACCCAGCTTGCCTAGACTACGCTTTGCCTGATTCTACTGTAGTAACTTCATCTGCAGCGGTGAACTATAAGCACCAGCCAACACCTACCTTCATCTGCAGTGGTGAACTACAAGTCACAGCTGACCTGCTCTGCTTAGACCTGCTCATGGTATGTGCTCTTGTTCCTTGAACTCTTTGCATAATCAGCACCCCTGAACTGTTACCTGTTATCTGCTTCTAGCCTGACATTATCACAAACCATATATAAAAAGGGAAGACTATCATGGATCCTGAGCAGGCTCAGTTGTTTGCACAGGAACTTTATCCCATTAAGTCCAGGAAATGGCCACAGAGCTCACCAAGGTGCAATCTCCTTCTACCACCGCTACAAAAGCTCCATCATCTGAACCGAAAATCCCTTTGCCTGACCGGTTTTCTGGTGACCGTAAAGGGTTTTGCAACTTTAAAAACAGCTGCATATTATATTTCAAGTTAAAGCCATCCTCGTCTGGCTCTGAAACTCAGAGGGTTCAGATCATTAACTCACTACTACAGGATGACCCCCAGGCTTGGGTCTTTTAACCTGGAACCAAACCATCTGGCCCTGCTAACAGTAGATGCCTTCTTTGAAGCCCTCGGGTTGCTATATGATGATCCAGATCACGCTGCTACTGCAGAAACAACCCTGTGTAACTTACAGCAAGGAACTACCACTGCTGAAATGTATTGCTCAGAATTTCGCAGATGGACCCCAGAATCTGGCTGGAATGATGCAGATCTCCGCAGCCAGGTTTAGAGTAGGCCTTTCAGATCCAATTCAGGGCGTTCTGGTGAACTTTTCCGACCCGGCCTCACTGGAGGAGGCTATATGTCTAGCCATTAGAATCGACCACCGCCAGGGAGAGGAGGCGAGAACTCCCTATGGCTGTGGCAAATTATATACTTCCCTTGCCACCTGATTATTCCACTTCCAGTGCCAGATCTGAGGAAGAACCAATGCAGTTAGGCTTCACCTGTTTATCTGCCCAGGAACACACATGCCGGCGTAACATGGCACTCTGCTTATATTGTGGCCTCAAGGGTCTTGTGCTCCATTCTTGCCCTACACGTCTGGGAAACTCCAAGACCTAGGTGATTGTGGGGAGGTCACCTTAGGTCTGCTTTCATCTCCCCAGGAGGACAATCGTATACTTTTACCCGCTGTTATCCACTTTGGGACAGGGGCTCATGAACTGCTGGCCTTTGTAGATTCTGTGGCCGCTGAGAATTTGTCCCTGGAAACTCATGCTCTAGATTGCCCGGTCTGCCTGATTTCTGTGGATAATCAGCCTCTCTCACAAAATCTAGTGCTCCGATCCACCGACCCTTTCCAGTTACAATTGGGGGCATTGCATTGGGAGAAGACTTCATGCTTTGTCATTGACTCTCCATCCACTCCTTTGATCTTAGGCCTTCCTTGGCTTCAGAAGCACAATCCAGTTTGCTGCCTGTCAAGTGAGAATGGAACAGATTCTGCTTTGTTATAAGGACTTTAAGATTGTGTTTTCTAAAGGGATTGCTGACTCTTTACCTCCTCATCGCAGTTATGATTGTCCCATTGACCTCTTGCCTGACACTACACCTCCTCGAGGGAGTTTTTCCACTGTCTGATCCAGGGAATCTTGCTTTGCAAGAGTATATTCAGGAAAACCTAGCTAAGGGTTTCATCCGTCCCTCCACTTCTCCCGCAGGAGCAGGATGCTTCTTTGTCCCAAAGAAGGATGGGGGACTGAGACTTTGTGTTGACTACAAAGGTCTAAATAAGATAACTGATTCCAATCAGTATCCTCTTCCTCTCATCACAGAGTTGTTCTCTCAAATCCAGGGAGCCAAAATCTTCTCCAAATTGGATTTAAGGGGAGCCTATAATCTAGTGCGCTTTCCGTGCAGGAGATGGCAAGATGGCCTTTAACACCAAGGATGGTCATTACGAATGTCTTGTCATGCCTTTCGGTCTCAGGAATGCACCAGCTGTCATTCAGAACTTTATGAATGACATTTTCTGTGACCTGTTGGGTCGCTTCATGCTTGTATACTTAGATGATATTTTGATGTACTCTCCCAATCTTGAAACACATCAGAGGCACGTCTGCTCGGTATTGGCCCGATTAAAGACTCACTCCCTTTTTGTAAAGCCCAAAAAGTGTTTATTCCATGTCAAACAAGTTACCTTTCCTGGGCTGCCTAATTTCTGACACAGGCCTCACCATGGATCCAGCCAAGATTCAAGCCATTTTAGACTGGGCACCACCTTCAGACCTGAAGGCAATTCAGCGCTTCCTGGGCTTTGCAAATTTCTATTGAAAATTCATTAAGAACTTTGCCATCATTGCACATCCCATCACCTTTCTCACCAGGAAAACTCTGACTAAGTTTAAATGGACTACTGAAGCCCAGGCAGCCTTCACTCAGTTGAAGAAAGCCTTTACCTCTGCACCAATTGTATGCCATCCTGTTCCTGAGCTGCCTTTTATTGTGGAGGTGGATGCATCTGAAGTAGTGGTGGGGGAGCTTTTGTCACAAAAGGATCTTGTAAATGCTGCCATCCACCCCTGTGCCGCCTTGTCACGTAAATGTTCCCCAGCAGAGCACAATTATGATATAGGCAACAGAGAACTTCTAGCTATAAAGCTAGCTTTGGAGGAATGGAGACATTGGCTGGAGAGAGCTCGCTATCCATTCATAGTTCTGAATGACCACAAAAACCTCAACTCCCTCTGGTATGCTTTTTTGCCCCTGGCTCTTCGTTTGCAGGTATTGCAGCAGGTACATGCATCAAAACCTGCAGCACATCCGGAATTTAGACAGACTTTTGAGATTATCTCTTGCAACCTCTGGTGGCCATCGATTAGGCAGGATGTGTTGGCCTTCGTCCAGGCCTGTGAAGTTTGTGCCAGAAGCAAGAGCAGTACCTCTAAGTCCTCCGGTCTCTTACGTCCTCTTCTGACTCCTACCCGTCCCTGGACCCATTTATCTATGGACTTTATCACTGACTTGCCTTCGTCCCAGGGATGTTCTACAATCTGGGTGGTGGTACACAGGTTCAGTAAGATGGCCCACTTTGTTCCGCTTCTGAAACTTCCATCGGCTAAAGAACTTGCATCTTTATTCATTAAACATGTTTTCAGGCTCCATGGGGCACCAATTAACATTGTCTCAGACCG
This sequence comes from Aquarana catesbeiana, assembly GCF_042186555.1. NCBI lineage: Eukaryota > Metazoa > Chordata > Amphibia > Anura > Ranidae > Aquarana > Aquarana catesbeiana. The sequence goes on along the minus strand of NC_133325.1, from coordinate 692,106,503 downwards.
TGGCTCTCAGTATATAGCCCAGTTTTGGAAGGCCCTTTGCTCTCAGCTGGGGATTAAGTTATCGTCTTCAGCATATCATCTTGAGACAAATGGCCAAACAGAAAGGACTAATCAGACTCTAGAGAAGATGGTACATTGTCTGATGGCCAATGATGAGGTGGAGTGGGTCAACATCCTTCTGTGAGTGGAGATTGCCTTTAATAATTGTCCCAGCACATCTACAGGGACCTCTCCTTTCTTCTGTGTTTACGGGTTGCATCCTTATGTGTGCTCGTTTGATCTTCCACCCTCCGTTGTTCCAGATGCCAACACTACGATTGAAAATTTCTCCAAAATCTGGTCTGATGTTAATCGTGATATTTCTTGTTCTGTGCAGGCTTTTAAGAAAATGGCTGACAAGAGGTGCTCAAAGGCACCAGGATATAACATTGGTGAGAAAGTGTGGCTATCATCTAGGAATCTGTCCCTGCATGTTCCATCTAAAAAATTTGGCCCAAAATTCATAGGGCCCTATGAAATTTCGAAGATTGTTAATCCTGCGGCCTGTAGATTAAAACTTCCCCCATCCATGCGCATTCCAAATATCATTTGTGTTTCATTGTTGAAACCTGTTCATTCCAGCCTCCAAGTAAATGAACCAGAACCTGTGGACGTGTTGGACAGTCAGGAATATGAAGTGGCATTTATTCTTGATTCCAGACGAGTGTGCAATTCCTTACAATATCTCGTTCATTGGAAAGGTTTCGGCCCATAGGATCGATCTTGGGTCCCAGCTCATGATCTTCATGCTGACTGATTTAAGAAGAAGTTCCACCTTCGTTTTCCCAAGTAAGCCTGGGGGTGCAGGAGCAACTGTCAGTACTAGGATCCCTTTAAGACCCAGCAGAACCTGTCACAGCCTTTGCCTGGGAAACAACAGTGATTGGCCAGGTATCCTTTAAATTGCCTGTATCGGCACACAATCAGTGCTCTTGATAGAGTTGTTACCTTTGTGTGCTACTGCTTGACCCAGCTGATATCTGCTCTGTATATTTCGTGTATGACCCGACTAGTTTTGACCCTGCTTGCTTGCTCCTGATTCGGTACCATTTTGACTCTGATCTACCTGTGTATGACCCAGCTTGCCTAGACTACGCTTTGCTTGATTCTACTGTAGTACCTTCATCTGCAGCAGTGAACTACAAGTCCCAGCTGACCTGCTCTGCTTAGACCTGCTCATGGTATGTGCTCTTGTTCCTTGAACTATTTGCATAATCGGCACACCTGAACTGTTACCTGTTATCTGCTCCTAGCCTGACACCACTCCCCAGAAACATCATTTCCTGCTTGTGTGATTGGCGCACCAATTTTCCAAGAAGTCTGCTCTAAGATACAAGTCAGATTTCAGGCATCCCCTGCAACAAAAATTTAATTTTTGGTGAGGATAGGAACACGTCTAAAGGGATGCAAGCGCAGCAGCTTTCCTCATTAGTGCCCTGCAGCTGCCACAGCTGACTGATCATTATGAAACCACTCCCATTAGATCCACTCAGTACAGAGAGACAAAAAGGGATTTCTTCAGAATAACAAAAGGTAGAAATCTGCAACAAAGGTTGTTAAAATCCTTGCAATGTACATAGATCACCCAGGGGGGAATGTTTTTTTCTCAACAAAAGTGGAGTTGCTCTTTAACCAAACAAGCTGAAGTTAGAAGCTGATTGGCTACCGTGCACAACTGTGCCGGATTTTGCACTCTCCTGTTTTAGTAAATCAACCCCAATGCATACAAAGTTCCTGTCTTCTGGGACTGATTGACCATGGAGATTCATTTTGTTTTCCTTCATAAAAGTGTAAAGAGCAGTAATACAGTAACCAATAGCAGCCGTTCAACAATCAGTCTTCATTTTACTGCCACTCAAAAAATTCTGGGAAATTTTCTTTATGTGAACCTATTAAAATTCACACTTCATGTGAATCCATAGAGTACATCTCAGCATTACCAAATTGCAGTAAAATGTAGCGCTCATTCCATGCATACAATGACTGCTTCATCTTATAACCTAAGGCCCATCCAGAGGTCACACGGCTTCTGGCTATCTGGACCATTGTGGTGGTCTCACCTTATTAGAGACCACATTATTTTCTTTTCAGTCAGACAGTCCATGTCTGGGAGGCCTGCAGTGAGGATAAGAGAAAGAACAGAGCTAAACTATTGTTCAGCGCTTATTAGGAGGTATGTGTAATAAGCAAATATGATAATACATATATATAATTACATATGCTTCTATATAACTACAAATGACTAATATTTGTTTGAACCTTAGAACACAACTGTTTTTTTTTTTACTTTTAAATTGGTCTCTTACGTATGTCTAAATATGATTTGAATAAAGATTATTATGCCCTGTACACACGGTCGGATTTTGTGTGATAGGACCTTGTTGTCGGAAATTCCGACCGTGTGTGGGCTCCATCACACATTTTCCATCGGAATTTCCAACACACAAAGTTTGAGAGCAGGTAATAAAATTCCGATCGTGTGTACACAAATCCGACGCACAAAGTGCCACGCATGCTCAGAATAAATTAAGAGACGAAAGCTATTGGCTACTGCCCCGTTTATAGTCCCGACGTAGGTGTTTTAGGTCACCGCGTTCAGAACGATCGGATTTTCCGACAACTTCGTGTGACCGTGTGTATGCAAGACAAGTTTGAGCCAACATCCGTCGGAAAAAATCCATGGATTTTGTTGTCGGAATGTCCGATCAATGTCCGACCGTGTGTACAGGGCATTACTACTTGTCTGTTAATTGTAATATTCTGTAAGTAATTTTCTGCATGCAGAAGAGATAATGTGTGTAGAGCTATATCTGTATGTTCAGCTGAACCTACAGTTGGCAAACCTAGGTCCATATAAATGGATTTTAAAATGTTTTCCTATCTTTCCTAGTGCTGTACACAGCGCTAGATTACTAGCCTTCAAAGACAAGTAATTATGAGGCTTCCCAGTGCTGCAGAACACAGCCCCATGCACAACATCAGATCTTCATGAGGATGTATTAATATTTATGTGCCACGTTTTCTGCTAGAAGTAAAGGTGTTAATGAGTATTATAAATCAGTGGGTAGCAGCCTCCTCTAGCAGAAAATGTGATTCGTGACAAGGAGTGTTAAAGAGCCCAGCATTGTCTCCTGGCAAGAACTGGTTTAAAGCAATTGCCATTTTGTCCCCGTTTAGGGAATATTTTGTTAAGCAAGGTATTGCCCAGCTTGCTGTGGGAAAGACCTAAATCACTTTGTGATTTTACCTTTGCGTTAGGGAAAACTCCACTCCGTATTCTTAGATTACTAACATGGCTTAAGAAAGCTTTAAGCAGATGCCCTAAGCAAAGTACCACTTGGCTCTCAGGAGAACTGCTCCACTCTGAATCCCAAAGTCTTCCGATTGGCTGGCAGTGTCAGCAAATGGGGCAAACCATCTTGTTTGGTCACCAGTCATCGGGGTCATTAAGAGTTTTGGTGCAGTACTTCTGAATGAACTTACAGGGTAGAAGGACATTATGGGGGTTGTTTACAAAAGGCAAATCCACTTTGCACTGAAAGCGCACTTGGAAGTGCAGTCTCTCTAAATCTAAGGGGAAGATCTGAAATGAGTGGAAGCTCTTCGGGTTTTATAACCCAATCATGTGCAAGCTAAAATGCTGTTTTTTATTTTCCTTGCATGTCCCCCTCGGATCTACAGTGACTTTACTTCCAAGTGCACTTTTAGTGCAAAGTGGATTTTCCTTTAGTAAATAACCCCCTATGTGTGACTATGATTGGAGTTGTTTTTACGATCATTAAAAAGGTAATGCCAGAGCAAAAACCCTCAAACTTCATACATATTGATTATAGATACATTTTAATCTTTATATTCATTTCCACATTGAAATTCTATTATTCTAGCCTACGCCTTTTTAATCTGAGCTTTCTTAAAATTTCTAAACTTTTGTTGAATTTATTTATTGAATTGTGCGATGTGCGTGCCCGATGTATAGGCTCTGCTGTGTCACATATTTCACAGAGCCTGCCTTCTGAACTACAGAGGTGCTGAGAGGAGTTTCAGGAGGCGGAGTCGGTACAGGAATCAGTTTTTTGGCTGCAAGGTACCATGGGATATTTAAAAATATGGGGATATAGAAATTGAAAATAAACCGCAGAGGAGAAGCTGCAAAGCATGTAGGGAATCCAGGAAATTATGGAAAGAGATGACCAGCAGACAGGCAGCACTCACAACATAACGGGAGATATTTTTTTTCAGCAAGTCTGAATTGGATTGCCAAAAATTAACCTTTGTTTGTAATATTATAACGCTGATGTTATAAAATGAAAATGTATGCTGTGACCATAGATCTCCCTTTAACATACTAGTTTTATATACCTTGGTATTTCTTGTTTATATACTTTGTTTTGTTTTGTTTTTACCTCCCAGTTAAATTTTTTTTTAGCCTGATACTTCTCCAATATATATATATAAATACAGTGGAACCTTGGATTGCGAGTAACGCGGTTAATGAGCGTTTCGCAATACGAGCACTGTATTTTTAAAAATCATAACTCGGTTTGCGAGTGATGTCTCGCAAAATGAGCACGATTTAGGCCAATGCGTGTGCAGTACCGCGTTTGACCTGAGGTGGGGGGGGGCACCGGAGCCGATCGCAGCTGTTCGGAAATGCAAGGAATGGCCCGAGGACAGCTCGACTGACCTCGGGAACGGAGTCTTTCCGAGGTTTGCCAAGGTCAACCGAGGTGCCCTTGGGCCTTTCCGGCCGTTTCCGAGGCTCTCTGGCGACCCCCCCCCCACCCCACCTCTGGCCGCATGCGGTTTTGCATGCCATTGAAGTCAATGCGGAACAAATTATTTTCGTTTCCATTGACTTCAATGGGGAAACTCGCTTTGATATGCGAGCACTTTGGATTACGAGCATTCTCCTGGAACGGATTATGCTCTTAATCCGAGGTTCCACTGTATATAGCTTCAAGCTTTCATAGTAGTAATATACAGAATTTACATAGACTGATTCTTATCTAGAACTGAGCTGCCACCAAAACACAAATGGAATTACAGCACTATAATGAAGCCAATTAGTAAAAAAACAATGGGGTTAATTTACTGAAACTGGAGAGTAAAATTTGGTGCAGCTCTGCAATCAGCTTTCAGTTTTTTTTGTCGAAGCTTAATTGAACAAGCTAAAGTTAGAAGCTGATTCGCTAACATGCACAGCTGCACCAGATTTTGCACTCTCCGGTTTACATAGATCAACTCCAATGTGTGGAGGTAGGTAAGAGTCCTGTTTGTATGCTGTGTGTTGGACCTTAATTCCCCTTTCACACTGGGGCAGCGGGTCTGTTAGTGGTCTGCTGTTTTAGCTGCGCTTTTCAGCCGCTAGTGGGGCGCTTTTAACCCCCACTAGCGGCCGAAGAAGGGGTTAAAAGTGCCCATGTTGCAGCGTTTTCAAAGTGCTGTTCAGCCGCATTCATTCCAATGGGCAGGAGTGGTGTAGGAACGCTGTGTACATCACTCCTACACCGCCCCAAAGATGCTGCTTGCAGAACTTTTTTTCCCGTCCTGCAAGCACACCACCCCAGTGTGAAAGCTTTCAGGCTTTCTCACTGGGGAGGCATGAGGCAGCTTTCAGGTGCTATTTTTAGCGCTAAAACGCCTGAAAACCGCCTCAGTGTGAAAGGGGTCTTATGGTTATGCACCGGGTGGCCAAGAAGAATGCCTGAGAATGATCAACCTTTGTATCAACAACATTTGTTAGATTAAGTTGAATATTTTCACTTTATTTTGTAATTTTCCTTGTAAAATCTCTTATCTGTTATGTTACTTTATCACTTTTGATATTTCATTGTAGCATTCTATATATTCTACAGCTTTGGAGAATAGACACTGTATAGTAAGAATAAAACAAAGTTTTCCCCATTCCTTATCCAAGCTGGTTAAACATGACAAGTGTTTCCTCCAACATGCTGGCAGTGCCCAGACTGCAGTGTAGCAGAGCGCTGTTACATAGTGATGTCTCTGGCACAACCCTTTATAAAGTGTGGTCAATAAAAAGCACCCAGCCATATAACACTTTCACTGCCATTTTATGCTGCTTTTATGGTGTACAATTCAATTGATAGCACTTCAGCTGGAAACTAAAGAGCAGTATGTATAATGTGTTTATTAGGACTTCGTTTGGGAAGCAGATAAGTATCTAGGATGTCACACATGGTTCCTTAGTACAATAAGAGATAAAGTTTTTATTTTAATATAGTTGTGTTTTGAATGTGTTCACCTCTACAGTTAGAAGTGAGTGATTAAAATGAATATGGATTTGGACTTTTTGCTAGTTCAAAATTCTAGTACATTTTCGGGAACATTTTAAGTTATTGTTACACTTACCTAAAAGTCCTTTACCATATATTTTACATTTTATTTTGTTTTCTGTACATAATTTTTGTTGCTCCTTTTTAGTACTCAATTTTAATATCCAGGAATGTGATTAAAATCCCTGCTTTAAGCACAGCAAACCTGAAGTGGGTACAAAAGTTCTAATTAATTTCTGGCACTGCCTAACAAGCAGCTCTGTTTGCTTATGCAGTGTCCTGACTTTGGAGGTCTTCTATCATGAAAATGTCAATCCAGCTTCCTGGGTCAAAGGCCTGGCTCCAGCCTCTTAAGACCCCATATACACTATACAACTTTTGTCTGATATTCTTTAGATTTACCAAAACCATGTAGTGCAAGGGCTTGCCTGATTGCATACAAATTGAAACGCCTAAGGTTTGACTTCATATTATATGGTTTTGGTAAATCTAAAGGAAAAAATCTACAGAAAATTGTAATGTGTGTATCCGGCTTTAGCTTACTATTGACCAGTGAAGCTGCCAATGACAGCGATGAGCTAAAAGTGAGGCTTATAACAGGAGAAAGACTCGGGACCTGGCTCTAGATCCCAAGAGGCTGGGTCATATAGATAGATAGAGGTATGGGTGGCGCTGCCCCAATGTAAGTGTATACAAATATATATACAAGTGTGCTAATTGTTATGCACTACCTCTTTAAATACCGTGTTACATAAAAAGATATTGCCATAAAAATCAAAACACAAATATGTTTGAAGAAAATAAATAACAGTGAATGACATCTCTTATCCTCATATACAACCTGGGTTCATCCAATGGGATTTAAAGCGGTTGTATACCTTTATTTTTAACTTTTACCTACAGGTAAGCCTATAATAAGGCTTACCTGTAGGTAAAAAAAATATCTCCTAAACCTGTAAGGTTTAGGAGATATTCCCCTCGCAATGAGCCGCTGACTGCAGCGGCGCATGCGCACAGGGGATTCTCGGCTGACAGCCCGGTGTTCTGACATATACTGTCCTCCTATCGGATAGTGTCCGCTCCGTACTGTGCAGCGCTTGCGCAGTACGGAGCAGAAGGAGATGCCGAAAGTGTCCGAAGTTGATCAGCTGACCATCAGCTGTACACGGAGCTTCGGCACTTGTTAGCGATGGCTGTGTAAGAGGGCCCCTCACGGGCTCGCTTCGCTCGCCACGCTTCGGGCACGGCCTCGCTGCACTCTGCAACTATTTATTCTCACTCTATGTCCACTTGGATAGTAGGGAATGAACCTGGACATAGGGTGAGAATAACAGCGCAGGCGCCGTGTACAGCTGATGATCAGCTGTTAAACTTCGGAGACTTTTGGCGTCTCGTTTGTCCTCCGTACTGCGCCTGCGCAGTACAGGGGGGACACTATATGATAGGGGACTGTATTTGACAAGACATCGGCAAACTCCGGAGCTTGCCGGGCAGAAGTCTCCCGCGCGCATGCGCGGGAGTGACAACATCGCGGCTCCGGCCACTCACATCGCCGGAACCGCGATACCCAGAAGACACGCCGAGGGGAGATGTCAGCTCCCTCGGCGTGGACCAGGTGAGATGCCGGCGCCTCGTTCTAAGGTAAGTATCTCATAATGAGCTAGTATGCGGTGCATACTAGCTCATTATGCGTTTTCCCTTGCAGGTGTAGAAAAAAAAAAAAGACAGCAGGTATACAACCGCTTTAAAGTGCAATAGTGTCCAGTGGAAAAAAAAACATATGTGCAAGAAGCACTGTGCAGCAACCTACAAACATATAGAAATAATATAAAAAGCAAAATCAAAAGATGAATATGCACTGTCACTTTAAGAAGTGCCAAGTGCTGCTATGTCTGGAAAAAAATATATATCCACTCAAAAAAACCTTGTCACATAATCGACTTATGTGACCTTCACCTATCTGATATAGTTAAAAAGTGCTGAAGTGCATATGTGCAAAAAAACTGTGCCAAAAAACGTTAATATAAGTCCAAAGTAAACTGTCCCAGACCAAGGTGACTTTGTGCTTTAAATATCCGTGCAACAGTATCCAGCTACGCTCACCAAATGGTGGCACCCCTGCAGGAGTAAAAGGCCCTGTGTGTAAGTGATTCCTTGGTAAAAATGTCTGGTCTCTCCTTCTCTTTACTCAGTGCAGTCCATGAATATACTCAGGCAGGAAATGGATGGAGAAAGAGACATCTCATAGTGTAAATCCATTGGATTGAACCCAGGTTGTATATGAGGATGAGATGTGATTCACTGTTTATTCACTGTTATTTATTGTCTTCATGCATATTTATTGTGTTTTGATTCATATGGTAATAGTTTTTTATGTAACATAGTATTTAAAGGGGTAGTGCATGACAATTTGCTCACTATATCCATTTATATCTTTATTTGTATACACCTACATTGGGGCATCACCACCCATACCTCCTTTCTATCTATACTTTCTAGATTCTCCACCTTTCGTGGGGAATTGAGGTAAGGCAGCAGCCACATTCTAGGTCCTAAGCTTGGACTCTAATATTAATTTATGAGTCCAAGTTCCCAAGTTGAACTTGGTACTTTCAGCCTGCCCATACATTGTTCGAATCTCAGCCGGTCCCAGCTAAACCGGGCGAGATTCGAACTGTCTATGGCCGGCATAAATCTGTGTGAAATAAAAGTATATTTAACCGATTCCCGTCCGCGCTATAGCCGAATGACGGCTACAGTGCGGACCTACATTGCCATGAGGCCGTCAATAGAAGTCCTCCCCTTTGCACGCTCCCTGCGTGTCCCCTGTGATCACCGAATCAATGAGACTCGGGTGATCACAGATCGGCCAATGACCACGTGACCATCCCCTTACCACGTGATCAGCTGTCAGCCAATGACAGCTGATCACGTGATGTAAACAGAAGATCGGTAATCCTTTTTTTTTTTTCTCCTCGCGCTGACAAGGTGAGCAGAAAAAAAAGCTGATCACCGGCTTCTGTGTAAGGGACATTGGTCCCGAAGAGGAAGAGGCACAGCCACTTCATCTGTGCCTCCTGCCAGTGCCCACCGTGCATATCGGTGCCACCAATCTGCCCACCAGTGTATATCAGTGCCACCTATCAATGCCCACCAGTGGTGCCAAACAATGCCTAATCAGTGCCACCTAGCAGTGCAGGCTATCAGTGTCACTAATCCCCATCCAGGTCCATCTGTGCCCATCAGTTCTACCTGTCAGTGCCCACCAGTGCCACCTTGTCAATGCCATCTTATCAGTGCCCATCAATGCAGCCTATCAGGGCCCATCAGTGCAGCTTCATCAGCGTACATCAATGAAGGAGAAAAATTACCCCAAATTTTATAAGAAAATATAAAACTGTTTTGTATTTTTTTTTATTCAACATTTTTGGTCAACAAAAAATAAAAAACCCAATACCACCAAAAGAAAGCTCTATTTGTGTGAAAAGAATAAAAAAAACATTTGTGTGATAAAAATTTAATTTGGGTACAGTGTTGTATGACCACACAATTGTCGTTCAAAGTGTGACAGCGCTGAAACCTGAAAATTGGTCTGGGCAGGAGTAAGCCCAGCCCAGTAAGCAAGTAGTTAAACCATCAACTGTCATACCACCATACATGGGGCTGTCATATCAAAAGTGCTTAGTCCACCCATACACACTTCCGAATAACCTAAATGACCAGCACAAGTGGTCTGCAAATCCATATGTTCCCACCATAGTCTTTTTTGAATTGTATTCTATTGTATTTGTATGCGTCTTTGGTGCAGCAGAAAATCTGATCTTCACTTTGTAATATGGGGGGAAACCTAGTTTCTTTGTGAAAGGAGTCTGAAACCATTCATCTTTAGATAATTTGATAAATTGTCTCATGTTATGTTCATGTAGTGATTACAGATCTGAGCTTACTATAAATACTATACTAGTAAATACTATTAATAAATCTGAAACTTTGTTCTTATTTCTTTGTAGGCTGTAGAAGAACTTTTAGAATCTCTGGACCTTGAGAAGAGCAGTTATCACATGGGACTGAGCAGGGTATGTATGTTTGAAAGTATTGGAATGTCTACACGCTATTATTTTTGTTATCTCTCAGCTAAACTGGGACTTTTTGGAATTGCTCTGGGTAATTACGCAGCTGAACCTACATATTAGAAAAGTATCCTGTGGACATGCGTTGAGCCATCAATGGATGGCCATCAAGCAATGGATGGTCCTCTCATGCAATTTTCTACATCTTTGTAGCCTCAGCAAAAGCAACATCGGGAGCATTTCCTCACACATGCTCATCATGGGATCCATATTAATAAACTAACCAAAAAATAACAGCTAGCTACAAGCACACTGCTTTCTCAGCTGCTACTCACACTGTTCTGTCACAGAATGGCTGAAATAGTTAATAAATACTTGTTTTGAGTGTTTTCTAATCATTTGGGAGGGTCTCCTGAGGTCATCTTTAGTAAACGCTTCTGAGGGCAAACGCGGCTAAATGCAGTTAGTTGCGGCTTGTAAACGCTGCTAAACACACGTTTTTACACACGTGGATTACTAGCTGTGATGTTCCAGCGTTCAGGAGAGGTTGAGAAATTTCCCGTGTACACAAAGCCTAAGTCAAGGAAAGAGCTTAGAAAGTGGTGATGAATGTGTGCTAAAAATTATCGTTGAACTGTTAAGTTAAAGATGTTAATGTGCAAAGTGAGGAGACCTAGGTAACCATCAAAGGGGTGGGTACAGACAGAGCGAAGTTCGGCAGGGACCAGTTGGATATTCATCCTGTGTGTGGCCCTCCCTGTTCGACAGAAGTCAATCATTAGATCGATTTCTGTCCACCAACCATACTGGAAAACTTAAATCAGTGGCTGCAGCTACTGATCAGTGTGTTCTGACAGCAGGGAGTCCCTACTGTCAGAATACAGTGTCTCAGCGGGGAGGATTCCTACATCCACCTTACTTGTGTGGTTGGAGGAATCTGTTTGTTTTTTTACATTTACCTGTGTTTTACCTAGCTTACAATCTCTTAAAATCATAGTCAAGGTATATTATTTCTGATTGGCTGATGTGATTTACTGCACTTTGAACATGTGTGCCTCGCTAAAGAGTATATTTATATTGTGCATCTGTGCAGTATTTGGATAATAATTCTCAGTCTGTATTTTTTATTCATTTTTCTCAATTGGTGACTACTTTGATTCTTATATGGCTGTTTTTTTCATGTGCTTATTTTTGCATTCATATTCTTTATTGTCAGCAGTTATGTGCCTGTGTTGTAGTGCTCACAGTTCACCCAGCTAGTAGATTATGTTTGTATGTTTATTTAATCACTGTTGACCTGAGTTAAAAAGACCATCACAGTCTTTTTTTTATAAAATGCCAGTGATCATATCCTACTTCAATGTAGCCTTCCCATCGGCAGAGTGGCAGAAAGCTGCGTCATGTTCAGTGGTTATGGCAGATTGCAGAAGACTTATCTGCCATTCACTGTCACACAATGCACTGCTTGGATGCAGGATAATAAAGCACTGGGCACACTGTGGCTTGCATTATGTACTGACCAAGAGTTGCTTCCCACAGGCAGAATTCCTCATGCTAATGAGCTAGGGGATACAGGCATGGCACACAGAGTCAGGCCCTGCTGATTAACACGTTCATTCTCTGGGGCTCCAGAGGATTTCTCTGGACTGTTGAATCCAGCGGTGCCAAGCACCCTTCACAGACAGCAAAGGGTGAAGCTGAGGAATCCAAGCTTGCTACTTCTCACTGATAAAGGCGAGGTCATTCTTCTGCTTCTAGTGCGGCTTCATATTATAAACATAGTGTGTCTGTTTATCCTTTACAAATCTAAACCATCACTTGTTTAGGGTGCAGACAACGAAGCACATTCATCTTTTCGTTAAGTATACTAATCCCAGCCCTTAAGTGCCTTTTGTATAAATATAGCCTAATGTAGTTACCGTAGAAAACCATTGCTGGGTCTTCCATGTGGCGTAACAGAGGAGAGAGGTGGCAGGTGATGTCTCACCAGAGTTGAGAAAACATAATAAAGTTTTTTTTTAAGTTTTATATGTGAACATGACCTATTTTTACTTGCAGACTCTCCCAGAGTTCAGGGTTGTCACTTCTCACGTTGATTTGTACTTAACACTGACCCTAGGCATGCTCTGTATTAACCTCCTTCACAAATATACTGTGACACTTGTCAGGATGAATACACACTGCAGTGAGATGTAAAAGTTGGTAATGTAATGCAGACACCATCCCAGTAGTTGTTGGGGATTACTTCAGTAAGTAAAGGATCTGCAGGACTTGAAACTTTGCAGGCATCTGCTGCGGTCTGCATCTTACTTTTTCTTTCTCTTTGTCCTCTCAGGTTTTCTTCCGAGCTGGCACCTTGACAAAGCTTGAGGAACAGAGGGATGAGCAAACTCGTAGAAACCTCATATTATTCCAGGCTGCATGCAGAGGTTACCTGGCTCGACAGCAGTTCAAAAAGAGAAAGGTACAGTGAGTGCAATGCTTAGGCTGACGTTTCCAAATTAGAAGCTCCAGAGCTTTCCCAGTAACCAAAAATGGTAAACTGCTCGCCTTTTGCTAAAGATTAGAGCCTGATGTCAGATGAGGGGGTTTCCTTGTAAACGTCTGCATGTGCTGGGAGGGACAGACAGGTCTCTGTGTCAGACCTCTGTGTTGAACTGTTTTTCAGCAAAGAATTTATCAAGCTATAGTCACACTGCTGGGATCGAGCACTGTGATACGGTAAGAGTTACAACTGTCTCCTTATCACTCGTGTATAGATTGGGTTTCTCCGAGTGCTGTAGAACATTTCAGTGGACTGTCTTAAATTTCAGCTGGCAATACAGCGTCCAAAATGTCTAACCGGTCCATTTGACTATCTAAAGAAGTACAACTTCACTACATACACTTCAAACTTTACTTCTACTAATTCTTCCTTATTCTCAAATGTATAATTGTTTCACTGTTTTTCTAGAGCTTAAGGCAAAATCGTAAACCTAAAAAAAGTTACCTTATGTGAAAGAGGTTGGATAATATTTATAACATTCTATAAATATATAAGTAAACCTACTTCCATGAATAAAATTACATTTTTGAAATATTATTCTGTGGCCTATTGCTTTCTGATATTTGCCATTTTATTTTAAATATGATTTAAAACGGAAATCCACACTTTAAATCCATAACGTGAAAAAGAGAAAAAAAACATTTGCTTTGTTCCCATTTTGTTGAATTTAGATATCAGCTTTTATTTTAAAAAGATTTTTTAGTTATAAATACTATAGACTTTTTTGTTTTGTGTATGGAGCTTAATAAATGCCTTTTAAATTCCTTGCATTTACAGTGTTTTTTCCCAGGCTGCTGTTAGCTGTAGTCTGCACGATTAGCATTTAAAGTCTAGTTCAAGGTGAAACTGCATTAGTAATTTTACAATTATACACATAGAGATACTCTATGCGTACTGACCACCCATGGCATAAATAAACTTTGAAAAAGTGGGTGAGGTCTAAAGAAAAATAATAAGGGATGAATACAAAAATGGGGAAAACAAAAAATAATCTAGTCAGGAATACGAACATTGCATAGTACATATGTTAATGGAAGAAAAAATGATAAAGATGAACAGTTAAAAGTACAGCAAGTCCCCTACATAAGAAAATTCAACTTACGAACTTTCACAGATGCGAACATGTGTTCACATGTCTAATCCTGTAAAGCTGGGTACACACACTCCGTTTTTTTTTTCGTTCAACCCAGCGGGCTGAACGAAAAACTGATAGACCACTGTACCAACACAAACAATGTTGGTGCAGCGATCTTCCATGCTGTGCTTTTGTATTCTGACAGGGGGGAGCCTTTGTCTGCAAGCGCTGTTCTTTGCTGGACTCGTGAACACGTTCAACTTACAAACGAGCTCCTGTAACGGACTTTGTTCGTAAGTAGGGGACTTACTGTATTCAGTGTAATGCAGATATAAAGAAGCCATCTGAATTCTCCTCATAATTTCAGCATATTTTAAAATATAGCAAATCCTCAAAAGCTGCTGAAAATTATGCATGTTTACCAATAATTCTTATTAATCTTCCTTTACATAAACCAACTTTTTTTGTTTCTGGCTCTTTAAATACTTGATGTGCTGTGTATTAGTCACCTTTTTGGTTATCAGCGGTTCAGTACTGGCCCTGTGAGTAGAGTGTAAGCATTGCTTGGTATGCTCAAACATTACTTGTGGATGTGCCATAAGAGATTGCCTCTCAACTCCAGACCTGCACTATTCAGTGTCCCCAAAGACCAGAGATTGGAAACACTGAGATAGGCAGTGTTCATGATGGTGCTTGAGCGTACACTTTGAAATGTCCAATTTGTTCCCTTTACCTTTTAAAAATTCTTGTGGCGTGCCAGACATTTTCCCTTAGGGTTTGGTGACTACTCTCCACTGCTAACTGTGTTCTGCACATCTTTGGCAATAGAACAGTAAGTAAAAAATAAATAAAACGCAATAATCAGGAAGCTAGCAAGGAATCCATATAGGTAAATTCCTAACAGATCAGGGGCAAATGCAGCGCCTACCAACAAAGCAAAATCTCAGAATGACTGTTACCAAAAAACATATATGATGAGAAGATTAAATAAGCAAGCAATGTGTAACAAATGTCAAACTAAAAAAAAATTTATCAAAGAAAGTAAAACAAAAACACTGTGATATCCAAATCTTGCAAGTGGTAGGACCTGGAACCCAACACCCAGAGGTAAATTTTGAAGCTTACCAGAAATGTAACCTCATAAGCAGAGGTAAACTGCGCATGAATTATCAATTGGCTGAATGGATCTCTTTCTGCTCCGTTTATACCACTAAAGCCAAGACATCTCTCATTCAGCAATCCTTGGCCATCACTGAATTACACCACAGCTGAAGCCTAGACAGCTCTCAGCCTGCGATCCCATAGTTGTCTCCTTGCCTCACTAGTAATATGCCGCTCAGTAGTACAGCAGACATGTAGCATAAGGAGAGGCTCTCATAGTGCTGTATTAAAACTTTTATTATGAAAACATTCACATAAAAAAATACCGTTACCAGCTGAAAAACCTACAGAGATACCCCTGCCTGACCTGGACAGCAGCGTGTGATGTCAACAAACACAAACTCCACCCAACGCACATTTCATCCTATCAGACATCATCAGGAGATGGCGATGATGTCTAATAGGTCAAAAAACGCACATTGGGTGGCGTTTGTACTTGCTGACGTCACACGCTGCTGTCCACATCAGATAGCGGCATTTCTGTACCTTTTTCAAGCTGGTAACTGGTACATTACATTGCTGGGTGTTGGGTGTTGGGTTCCGGGTCCTACCACTTGCAAGATTTGGATATCACTGTTTCTCTGATTTACTTTCATTGGTGGATGGATTCACTTTACAAACTGGTTATGGACTTATTACATTTAGGACACTTTTTGTTTTAGTTTGACATTTGTTACGCATTGCTTGTTTATTTAATCTTCTCATCATATATTTTTTTTGGTCATTTTGCTTCTGTGATTTCACTTTGTTGGTAGGCACTGCACTTACCCCAGATTAGAGCACAAGTGCAAACAAACTTTCTGGGAACCCTAGAAAACATACATTGATTTTAAGTATACTTATTATGAGAGAATAATGGGGTCCGCAATCACTAGCTTCCTTCTTGAAAATGCTAGACTCCTGCCTCTTATGCTGATATTCTAGCTCTTAAGCCCTGTTGAACCTTCCTGTATTACTGTACCTCAGGCTGCATAAACAGTAATAAATATGTACTTTTTTATGTTTTAATTGCTGCAGTAAACGTTAAAATACTGGAAGTACACTAGAAAGCCAGACATCTGGTGAAAACAGATCACAGGGGTGTCAATCTCCAGAGGACTGACACTCCTTCTGCCCATTTCTCCAGTTAACAGTGCTGCTTTAGAGAATTTGAGCACTGGGCAGCGGGTGTGTTGGACAACTGGAGACTCAAACCCATGCACACTGTTAAGCAGAGGTCCCGACTCTAACCCTTGCTGTGGTAGTTCTAAAAAATAATGACAGAACCCAATATTTACTGTTTATACTGCATCATGGAGACAATAAAAGGCTTAATTTGGCTTGAAGACATTTTACCTTCCCAGAAGTACAGAAATAAAAAAAGTCAGATGTTCTTACTTGCATGCTTGTTGCTGTTGAGTGACACAAAATAATTGAAGCCAGAAGGCCAGTATGATAACGTGGCAACTGGTACTTCTAGAAGGACATGAAAGCTCTAACAGCCATTCAACCAGCTCGACCTGAAATTCGAGCAGTGCCAAAAGAAATCTATATGCAAGTGCCCAGCTGAAGTCCATTCCAAAGCACAATAATGGTGAATAAATTTCAGTTACCCATAGCAGCCAAAGATCACCTTCCAATGATCTGACTGCTAGCTGAAATCTGATTGTTGCAGATTATGATTTTTCTGGTACCGTCACAAGACATTACAACGATTTGGTTAAAAGGTTTTTATACATTGTGATTAAAAAACACATATACACATTAAAAAATACAGAATGCAAAATAAATTAAGGTGTCTAGTATCTATAAGTTAGATTCAGGCTTCATAGGGTAGGGATGGCAGTTTATCAGTGGAAGGGAAGAGGAGAGCATATTGTCCAATCATCCTACATAAGGTCCTGCGCTGACACTCGGCGGTGGATGCATGTCACTGAACTTATCGATCTAGTCATCCATGGCATATCTATCCAGGAACTTATGTAGGATGATTGGACAATATCCTCTCCTCTTCCCTTCCTCTGTGTAAACTGCCATCCCTACCGTATGGAGCCTGAACCTAACTTATAGATACTAGACACCTTAATGGTGGTATCATGCCATTTGAATTGATGCACCTCCTGATCGATAGTCTTCCTCCTATGATCTTGATATTCAGCCACATTCCACCCATCCCACTGCCAGATACTTACCTGTGGTCTTCTTAATACTTTTTGGTTGACGGATACATCATATTGAATATCCTGGGGTCCCTGGAACCTGTTCCCATGCTTGCCGGGAATTGGTGACCCTTGGCACTCTCTCTGTGTTTGTCAGCCTTGTTATAGCCTCCGAGTGTATGCTCCTCCCTTTCCAATTGTGTGTTCTCTCTCCTGAAGAAGTGGGCAACCGCAAAACATGTTGAGAGTATGACTTCTTTTTTGTCCACATGACCCTTGGAGGTATCCCTAGGTTTGAATCACCTCTGAATTAGAGGTGTATTGACCTTTTGAGAGGACTTATCTAGCATTCTGTATTTTTTAATGTGTATATGTGTTTTTTTAACCACAATGTTTAATAAAACTAAAACCTTTTTAACCAAATTGTTGTAATGTCTTGTGACTGTACCAAAAAATGATTCTTATTTGCCCCCCACTTTTTTGTTTGCTGTATTTTATATGATTCTGGCATGAAGGTACCTATACTCTTTATTATACAACCTTCTGAGCAATTATTTCTGATTAAGTTCCCAGAATCATTTTTTTTTTAACAAGGGAACGCTAAAAACTATTTATCTTTTATCGTTCAGTACAGGACAGGACTGATTGGACACTGGCAAACACTTTGCTGGGTCCGCCCCTTAGGCTGCATTCAAACCTGAGCATTTTGTTTTCAGGCAGAAAATCACACGTATTTGCAGCAATTTTTGGCACGACTTTGACATGTTTTTGCTGCAATTTTGTACAGGTCAAATTGTCACCAATGTAAAAAGAAGAAAAACCCCCGCAATCGGCCTAAAAAAAAAAAGCTCCAGAACTTGTTTGAGCTTCAGGCGTTTTTGGAGCTTCTGGCTTCAGGCGTTTTGGAGTGGAGATGTGAACCATCTCCATAGAGAATAACTGATTTTTTCTTTATCGTACATCATGGGACACAGAGCCTAAGTAATTAATGGGTTATGGTCCACCTTCAGGTGTTGACACTGGTATACCCAATCAAGGAAGTTCACTCCCTATATAACCCCTCCTCCTTCTAGGAGCACATCAGTTTTTTCGCCAGTATCTAACGTGTTGGTCACAAGTGAAGATATGCTCTGAGGAGCTTCAAGAGGGATCCATGCTGGATTTAAATAACCTCCACAGCCGGATCCATCCAAGCCACTGAGGCCACAGGATGGTACCCGGGCCTCGCATAGAGGAGCGAGGTTTTGCCTGTAACGCCTCTCTTTGAGGGCTGGACCCTAGGAACCAGGACTCTTTTTGGTCTTGCTACATTACCTAAAGTTGTCCTGAGGGGTGCTATACAGGTCCAAAGGAGTGGAACCCCTATTTAGGGACCCGGTCTTTGAAGGTTTACTAACGCTGCCCGCTGTGATGGGTGAAGTCTGGATGTTTTCAGCAGTATCCCGCAGCAAGGAAAAGGTAAGGAAGAAGCTTAGGAATTGCAAAGTCCACCTATGAATCTTTTTTTTCTTCCATATGAAAACATTGCAATGCCTTAAAATCTCCTCTAAAGGGATTAAAGATACACACACCTTATTACGTTGTTTCCCAGCAGCTCTGTCCAGCTACAACAGCCCCCCCCCTAATTGGGGAAACTAAGGGGCTGGGGGTACAGCAATGTAAAAGCTGAACTACATCATTTGGGTAGTATTGCATATATAAGTATTTGGCAATGTGTCAGCGCTAAACTGATTTACACTTAATGAGAATATAAGTTTCAACTGCTAAATATACAGTGGGGACAGAAAGTATTCAGACCCCCCCTACATTTTTCACTTTGTTATATTGCAGCCATTTGCTAAAATCTTTTTTTTCCTCATTCATGTACACACAGCACCCCATATTGACAGAAAAACACAGAATTGTTGACATTTTTGCAGATTTATTAAAGAAAAACTGAAATATCACATGGTCCTAAGTATTCAGACCCTTTGCTGTGACACTCATATATTTAACTCAGGTGCTGTCCATTTCTTCTGATCATCCTTGAGATGGTTCTACACCTTCATTTGAGTCCAGCTGTGTTTGATTATACTGATTAGACTTGATTAGGAAAGCCACACACCTGTCTATATAAGACCTTACAGCTCACAGTGCATGTCAGAGCAACTGAGATTCATGAGGTCAAAGGAACAGGGAGAGAGGTAAAGAAGAACCCAAAGATCACTGTGGCTGAGCTCCAGAGATGCAGTCAGGAGATGGGAGAAAGTTGTAGAAAGTCAACCATCACTGCAGCCCTCCACCAGTCGGGGCTTTATGGCAGAGTGGCCCGACAGAAGCTTCTCCTCAGTGCACATGAAAGCTCGCATGGAGTTTGCTAAAAAAACACCTGAAGGACTCCAAGATAGTGAGAAATTAGATTCTTTGGTCTGATGAGACCAAGATACAACTTTTTGGCCTTAATTCTAAGAGGTATGTGTGGAGAAAACCAGTCACTGCTCATCACCTGTCCAATACAGTCCCAACAATGAAGCATAGTGGTGGCAGCATCATGCTGTGGGGGTGTTTTTCAGCTGCAGGGACAGGACGACTGGTTGCAATCGAGGGAAAGATGAATGTGGCCAAGTACAGGGTTATCCTGGAGGAAAACCTCCTCCAGAGTGCTCAGGACCTCAGACTGGGCCGAAGGTTTACCTTCCAACAAGACAATGACCCTAAGCACACAGCTAAAATAACGAAGGAGTCACAACAACTCCTTGACTGTTCTTGAATGGCCCAGCCAGAGCCCTGACTTAAACCCAATCGAGCATCTCTGGAGAGACCTAAAAATGACTGTCCACCAACGTTTACCATCCAACCTGACAGAACTGGAGAGGATCTGCCAGGAGGAATGGCAGAGGATCCCCAAATCCAGGTGTGAAAAACTTGTTGCATCTTTCCCAAAAAGACTCATGGCTGTATTAGATCAAAAGGGTGCTTCTACTAAATACTGAGCAAAGGGTCTGAATACTTAGGACCATGTGATATTTCAGTTTTTCTTTTTTAATAAATCTGCAAAAATGTCAACAATTCTGTGTGTTTCTGTCAATATGGGGTGCTGTGTGTACATTAATGAGGAAAAAAATGAACTTAAATGATTTTAGCAAATGGCTACAAAATTACAAAGAGTAAACAATTTAAGGGGGTCTGAATACTTTCCGTCCCCGCTGTATATAAAAAAAATAAACATTACCCACCCCCACCCCCTCGAGGGGTGCGGGGCGGCACGGCTTTTTTATACATCAAGCGGAGCTTTGTTCTGGTTTGGGAGGTTTAGCAGCAGCCAGCAGCAGTTAACCACTTGAGCCCCGGACCATTATGCTGCCTAAGGACCAGAGGTCTTTTTCCAATTTGGCACTGCGTCGCTTTAACTGCTAATTGCGCGGTTATGCAATGCTGTACCCAAACGAAATTTGCGTCCTTTTCTTCCCACAAATAGAGCTTTCTTTTGATGGTATTTGATCACTTCTGCAGTTTTTATTTTTTGCGCTATAAACGGAAAAAGACCGAAAATTTTGAAAAAAAATGATATTTTCTACTTTTTGTTATAAAAAAAATCCAATAAACTCAATTTTAGTCATACATTTAGGCCAAAATGTATTCGGCCACATGTCTTTGGTAAAAAAAATGTCAATAAGCGTATATTTATTGGTTTGCGCAAAAGTTATAGCGTCTACAAACTAGGGTACATTTTCTGGAATTTACACAGCTTTTAGTTTATGACTGCCTATGTCATTTCTTGAGGTGCTAAAATGGCAGGGCAGTACAAAACCCCCCCAAATGACCCCATTTTGGAAAGTAGACACCCCAAGGAAATTGCTGATAGGCATGTTGAACCCATTGAATATTTATTTTTTTTGTCCCAAGTGATTGAATAATGACAAAAAAAAAAAAAAAAAAAAATATTTACAAAAAGTTGTCACTAAATGATATATTGCTCACACAGGCCATGGGCCTATGTGGAATTGCACCCCAAAATATATTCAGCTACTTCTCCTGAGTACGGGGATACCACATGTGTGGGACTTTTTGGGAGCCTAGCCGCGTATGGGACCCCGAAAACCAATCACCGCCTTCAGGATTTCTAAGGGTGTAACTTTTTGATTTCACTCTTCACTGCCTATCACAGTTTCGGAGGCCATGGAATGCCCAGGTGGCACAACCCCCCCCCAAATGACCCCATTTTGGAAAGTAGACACCCCAAGCTATTTGCTGAGAGGCATATTGAGTCCATGGAATATTTTATATTTTGACACAAGTTGCGGGAAAGTGACACTTTTTTTTTTTTTTTTTTTTTTTTTGCACAAAGTTGTCACTAAATGATATATTGCTCACACAGGCCATGGGCCTATGTGGAATTGCACCCCAAAATACATTTAGCTGCTTCTCCTGAGTATGGGGATACCACATGTGTGGGACTTTTTGGGAGCCTAGCCGCGTACGGGGCCCCGAAAACCAATCACCGCCTTCAGCGTTTTTAAGGGCGTGAATTTTTGATTTTACTCTTCACTGCCTAACACCGTTTCGGAGGCCATGGAATGCCCAGGTGGCACAAACCCCCCCCAAATGACCCCATTTTGGAAAGTAGACACCCCAAGCTATTTGCTGAGAGGCATGGTGAGTATTTTGCAGCTCTCATTTGTTTTTGAAAATGAAGAAAGACAAGAAAAAACTTTTTTTTTTTTTCTTTTTTCAAATTTCAAAACTTTGTGACAAAAAGTGAGGTCTGCAAAATACTCACTATACCTCTCAGCAAATAGCTTGGGGTGTCTACTTTCCAAAATGGGGTCATTTGGGGGGGTTTTGTGCCACCTGGGCATTCCATGGCCTCCGAAACTGTGATAGGCAGTGAAGAGTGAAATCAAAAATTCACGCCCCTTAGAAAGCCTGAAGGCGGTGCTTGGTTTTCGGGGTCCCGTACACGGCTAGGCTCCCAAAAAGTCTCACACATGTGGTATCCCCATACTCAGGAGAAGCAGCAGAATGTATTTTGGGGTGTAATTTCACATATTCCCATGGCATGTTTGAGCAATATATCATTTAGTGACAACTTTGTGCAAAAAAAAAAAAAAAAAAAAAAAAATTTGTCTCTTTCCCGCAACTTGTGTCGCAATATAAAATATTCCATGGACTCGACATGCCTCTCAGCAAATAGCTTGGGGTGTCTACTTTCCAAAATGGGGTCATTTGGGGGGGTTTTGAACTGTCCTGGCATTTTATGCACAACATTTAGAAGCTTATGTCACACATCACCCACTCTTCTAACCACTTGAAGACAAAGCCCTTTCTGACACTTATTTTTTACATGAAAAAGTTTTTTTTTTTTTGCAAGAAAATTACTTTGAACCCCCAAACATTATATATTTTTTTAAAGCAAATGCCCTACAGATTAAAATGGTGGGTGTTTCATTTTTTTTTTTCACACAGTATTTGCGCAGCGATTTTTCAAACGCATTTTTTGGGGAAAAAACACACTTTTTTAAATTTTAATGCACTAAAACACACTATATTGCCCAAATGTTTGATGAAATAAAAAAGATGATCTTAGACCGAGTACATGGATACCAAACATGACATGCTTTACAATTGCGCACAAACGTGCAGTGGCAACAAAATAAATACATTTTTAAAAGCCTTTAAAAGCCTTTACAGGTTACCACTTTAGATCTACAGAGGAGGTCTACTGCAAAAATTACTGCCCTCGATCTGACCTTCGCGGCGATACCTCACATGCATGGTGCAATTGCTGTTTACGTTTGACGACAGACCGCCGCTTGCGTTCGCCTTAGCGCAAGAGCAGGGGGCGACAGGGGTGCTTTTTTTTTTTTTTTTCTTTATTATTTTTTTGCTTTTTTATCTTATTTTTAAACTGTTCCTTTCATTTTTTTTTTTTTTAAATCATTTTTATTGTTATCTCGGGGAATGTAAATATCCCCTATGATAGCAATAGGTAGTGACAGGTACTCTTTTTTGAAAAAATTGGGGTCTATTAGACCCTAGATCTCTCCTCTGCCCTCAAAGCATCTGACCACACCAAGATCGGTGTGATAAAATGCTTCCCCAATTTCCCAATGGCGCTATTTACATCCGGCGAAATCTAAGTCATAAAATGCTCGTAGCTTCCGGTTTCTTAGGCCATAGAGATGTTTGGAGCCACTCTTGTCTCTGATCAGCTCTATGGTCAGCTGGCTGAATCACCGGCTGCATTCTCAGGTTCCGTGTTGAGACAGGAGAGCCAGAGAAAAACACGGAAGACGGTGGGGGGGGGGGGGGCATTCCCTCCCACGGCTTGTAAAGGCAGTCTAGAGGCTAATTAGCCGCTAGGATTGCTTTTACATGAAAGCCGACCGCTGGCTGAAAAGAATGATACCAAGATGATACCTAAACCTGCAGGCATCATTCTGGTATAACCACTCAAAGTTGTGAATGGCGTACCTGAAGACAAAAAAATGGTTAACAATAAAGCACAGTAAACAATAAAGTATAAATAATTACATACCTGAAAAACAAACATGATAAAACATAATAACAATAACAATAACAATAACAACACTGCAGAATAGAATACAGTAAAAAAAGAGCAGAACAATAGAGAGAGAGAATAGAGAGAGAGAACAATAAAACGACAACTATTTTTTTTTATTTTATATATATTTTTTTTTTTTTTACACTTTTTTTGTAACTAACTTTTATAACTGTAACCGGTTCCAGGTTCGGGTCTCTCAAAATGCGATGGCATCTTGGGAGACCCTGTGAAAGTGTGCCTAGTCTGTGCAATGCTGTACCCTACGCTAATACTCAACTAGTGTATGGTAGCGTTCAAAACATTCACCAATGCAAAGACCAGGATTGTCAGGACAGAAGGGACAATAATAGCGGGTGTCACGCCTATATCCGCGTTTGCTGCAGACACAACATCTTTTTGGGGGGGGTTCGTTGGGTAGGGGTACTCGGGAGCACATAAAAATGCCTCTCATGCAGCCGACTGCATTTCGTTGGGGGATGTGAATGGGGGAAGTACGGGCGCTGCAGAAGTGGTGGGTTCCCAATTAGGATTGGCGAATGCAGCAGGAAGGGCACTATGGGCACGACGGGCCTGTGTTTGTCTTTTTGGTGGCAGCGGGACACTACTTGTGCTTGTCACCTCACCAGCTTGAACTGCACTTATGGGACTCGCCACGTCACCAAGTGTTACTGCAGTGCTGGTTTGACTACGACCGGGGTGTACTAGGCCGCTGGTGCTTGCCAGTTCAATAAAAAGCTTCCAAAAAAACTGTTAGCGATCGCAGGGATCAGGCCTGACTCTGCGAACGCTGCAGTAATGCGTTTAGTGTTTTGTAAGTGACAGTGATCGATCGATACTGCACTTGGGTGGGCTGGACTGGGCCGGGCGGAGGGGCAAAACGCAGGTGCTAGCAGGTATCTGGGTTGATCCCGCTAACACTGCGTTTTTGGGAACCCTAAACTGCTGGGGACGCTAGTATAGATCTGATCTGATCGGATCAGATATTGATCCGTTCAGATACTATACCACTAAAGGAGGCGTATGCTGCGTGCGTGGGTGTTAGCGGTACTGGCGCTAACCTGACGCTGCCTGGGGCCGGTGCTTGCTAGTTCACCAAAATGCTACCAAAAAAACTGTTAGCGATCGCAGGGATCAGGCCTGACTCTGCGAACGCTGCAGTTATGCGTTTAGTGCCTTGTAAGTGTCAGTGATCGATCGATACTGCACTTGGGTGGGCTGGGCTGGGCCGGGCGGAGGGGCACAACGCAGGTGCTAGCAGGTATCTGGGCTGATCCCGCTAACACTGCGTTTTTGGGAACCCTAAACTGCTGGGGACGCTAGTATAGATCTGATCGGATCAGATATTGATCCGATCAGATACTATACCACTAAGGGAGGTGTACGGTGCGTGCGTGGGTGTTAGCGGTACTGGCGCTAACCTGACGCTGCCTGGTGCTTGCTTGCCAGTTCACCAAAATGCTACCAAAAAAACTGTTAGCGATCGCAGGGATCAGGCCTGACTCTGCGAACGCTGCAGTTATGCGTTTAGTGTTTTGTAAGTGACAGTGATCGATCGATACTGCACTTGGGTGGACTGGGCGGAGGGGCAAAACGCAGGTGCTAGCGGGTATCTGGGCTGATCCCGCTAACACTGTGTTTTTGGGAACCCTAAACTGCTGGGGACGCTAGTATAGATCTGATCAGATCAGATATTGATCCGATCAGATACTATACCACTAAGGGAGGCGCATGCTGCGTGCGTGGGTGTTAGCGGTACTGGCGCTAATCTGACGCTGCCTGGGGCGACGCATATCACCGCCGGGCGATCAGGGGGCTAAACCTTTATTAGGTAATAAACGGCGGGTGCCCTGACACTATAAAAAATAAACGAACTAACCTGTGTCACCCGTAACGGTTATACGGTGATCAGTGGTGAAAGGGTTAACTAGGGGGCAATCAAGGGGTTAAAACATTTATTAGATAGTATATGGGGGTCCCTGTCACTATAAAACGCTGACGGCGAACCTAAATATTTACCTCACTAACTAGCGTCACCAGCGACACTAATACAGCGATCAGAAAAATGATCGCTTAGCAACACTGGTGACAGGGGGTGATCAAGGGGTTAAAACTTTATTAGGGGGGGTTAGGGGGGTACCCTAGACCTAAAGGGGGGTAATATTCACTGTCCCAACACTGTAACTGTCACAAACTGACACTATGCAGTAATCAGAAAAAAAAAAAAAAAAAAAAAAAAAAACCTGCTGGTGTCAGTTTGTGACAGGGGGGGGGGGGGTGATTGGGGGGGGATCGGGGGGCGATCGGGGGGGGGATCGGGGTGTTTTGTATGCCTGGCATGTTCTACTGTGTGTGTAGTGTGTTGTGCACTCACATTGATGTCTTCTCCCCTCGGCGCTGGAACGGAAAATACCGAGCCGAGGGGAGATGACATCATTTCCTTTGCTGCTGTTTAGCATACAGCAGCAAAGGAGTGTTCCCATTGGCCGGCGGCGATCGCGAGGGGGGGGCCACGAACGGATGGCCTCCCCCTCATCTCGGATCGCCGGGGAACAGAACGGGACCGCTTCGGGCACCGGGGGGGGGTCCGATCGGACCCCCCACCCGCGAGAGGCAAATCACGTACATGTACGTGATTTTGCCTGCCCGTGCCGCCTTGCCGACGTAAATCGGCGTTAGGCGGTCCTTAAGTGGTTAATAACATTTTATTATGTTTTACTTGCCTGTTTAAAGCTTGTTGCGCCCATACAGTGAAACTGCCAGGAGCGCCAGGTGGCGGCGGCAGCCTCCTCCTTCGCGTCTGCATTACAGTCCAGAATGCGTGTCAGGACTAAAGTTAATTTGAAAGGAGGAGGGCAGGTCACTGAAGGGGGGCGTGGTCTAAGACTGGCGGCACCGTGCGCTCCATGTGGACGCTGAGCACACATTGGGAAGTAATCAGGCTTACACCTGAACTCTCTCTTATAAAGCTGATGCTCTTATGACAGAAAGTCTCTATCAAGAGCAGCTGAAGTGAAGAGGCTATCACATAGGACACAGGAGCGATAGGTCACGTAAGGGGTATATACAGGTATTTCCAGTACAGGAAATACAATTGTTATTCAGCATCAGAAACTGATCTGTATGGTAACATTATTGCTAGACTATTGCTCAGCAAGCCAGGGTGAGTCATTGGAACCAATTGGTGGTGCAACTGCTTCTAACACTTCAGCCCCTGTATACGTGACTGAAGATGCATTTTCCTCTGCCCTGCAGGGCTTAGAAGGAAGATTAGTGGCTTTAATCACATCCTCCATCCAAAGGGATAGAAAGCGTGCTAGATCCCCTTCCCCCACCTCAAATCAAAATCACCTTTGAGCCCTAGGGACTTGAACTTAGTTTTGTCAGTGTAAAGGGCCGTACACACGATCTGACTTTTTGACAACAAACATGCAAATGAGCTGTTTTGGAGCAACATCCGACCGTGTGTACGATCCATCAGACAAACTTTTTCAGTTTCCATCGGACTTTTGTTGGCTGTGCGAACGGACAAACTTTCCGGCAACAAAAGTCCGATGGAGCAAAGTCCGATCGTGTGTACACAAAGCCATCGGACTTTTGTACAAACTACAGTACGCAGACGCGAGAATGTTTCTCGGCGGCAGGGTACTGTACATCTCGCGCTAGCTGCAATAGGAAAAACACATTTTCCTACTGCGGCGGGCGCGAGAGTGAATTCCCCTCTGGGGAATACCAAGCCCTTCGGTCTGGTATGGATTTTAAGGGGAAGCCCCCTACGCAGAAAAAACGGCGTGGGGGTCCCCCAAAATCCATACCAGACCCTTATCCAAGCACGCAGCCTGTCATAGGATGACATGACCACGCCCCCTTATGACCTCACAGTCCCAGCATGCCCCGGGACTGTGATGTCATAGGGGGGCGGGGTCACTGCCTATATAAGTCCGTTGCAGAGCGCACAGAGCATTCCGGCTGGAGAGAGCGTCGTGTCAACATCTCTGGAAGAGAAGAGGGAAGAAGACGATCCAGAAGTCCGGACCACCGCTGGCAAAAGAGCGCCAGAAGATAGCGGTGGAGCCGGCAGAAGATGCGGACATCGGGAGAAGACGCCGGAGAGACCCCCGAAGTCGGAAGAGGACCCCGGAGCTGCCTAATAAATTACTTTAAAAACCTGTGTAGTGTGTTTTTTATTGACACTTTTTTTCCCTAGGTGAATGGGTAGGGGTACGATGTACCCCATACTCATTCACATAGGGTGGGGGGCAGGGATCTGGGGGCCCCCTTATTAAAGGGGGCTCCCGGATTCCGATAAGCGCCCCGCCCGCAGACCCCGACAACCAACGGCCAGGGTTGTCGGGAAGAGGCCCTTGTCCTCATCAACATGGGGACAAGGTGCTTTGGGGTGGGTGGCCCGCAGGGCGCCCCCCTCCCCCCAAAGCACCCACCCCCCACGTTGAGGGCATGCGGCCTGGTACGGATCAGGAGGGGGGGGGCGCTCGCTCGCCCCCACTCCCTTTCCTGACCGGCCAGGCTGCGTGCTCAGATAAGGGTCTGGTATGGATTTTGAGGGGAGCCCCACGCCATTTTTTCGGCGTAGGGGGTTCCTCTTAATATCCATACCAGACCTAAGGGCCTGGTATGCCCCTGGAGGGGAGCCCATGCCGGTTTTTTATTTAAAATTTGGCGTGAAGTTCCCCCTCAAGATTCATACCAAACACAGTGCCTGACATTGGCGGGGATCCAACTCGGATCCCCGCACCAGTGTCAACCCGGCTCGCAAGGTGTCAATCTCGCCAATAAAAGTGGCGAGATTGACACAATATCAGACAGCAATACACAAGTTGACCAAAGGGTGGTGGTAAAGAGCTGGAAAACCACGTGATATGGTGAAAGTTGGCTGGAAAAGTCCTGTCGTCTGTATGCAAGACAAACTTTTGGGCAACTCCCTTTGTACAAAAATCCAATGGAAAGTTGGATTATCGTGTGTATGGGGCTTTACAAAAACAGCCATTTGAACCAATACAGCATATTCCCTTAGTCTTTCTGACAAGGAAGCTGGTATTTTTGGTTGCTATATCTTCAGCAAGGAGGGTTTTGGTATTGGCTGCTCTTTCTTGTAAAGAGCCATATTTGGTTTTTCATGAGGACAGAGTGGTGTTACACCCACGTCCAGACTTTTTTACCAAAAGTGGTTTCAGGTTTTCACCTGAACCAAGATATTGTCCTGCCATCATTTTTTCCAAAACCATGTTCCAGGGAAGAAAAGCCACGACATTGTCTTGATGTGGTGAGAACAGTGAAAATCTATTTAAAGGCAACTGCTCAGATTCGTAAGACTGATGTCTTATTTATTCTGCCAGAGGGTCCTAAGAAAGGACAGGCAGCATCGAAATCCACTGTCGCTAAGTGGATTCGGCAAGTGATAATTCAAACTTATGATTTAAGGGTAAGATTCCCCCTTTTTCAAGTTAAGGAAAACTCTACTAGGGCGGTTAGTGCTTCTTGGGCAATACGTCACCAGGCCTCCATGGCTCAGATCTGTAAGGCCGCAACTTGGTCTTCAGTGCATACATTCACAAAATTTTGTCAGGTGGATGTAAGGAGGTATGAGGATATCTCCTCCGGGCGCAGTGTGCTGCAGGCAGCAGTATAAGTCCTCAAGTCTGGTGGTGCCCTGCAGGGTTGTCTCTCCCTCCCCTCAAGTAGCATTGCTATGGGACGTCCCATTAAGTAATTACTTAGGCTCTGTGTCCCATGATGGAAAATAGGATTTTTATTACAGCTTACCTGTAAAATCATTTTCTTGGAGTACATCATGGAACACAGAGGTCCCTCCCCTCTTTTGGGATTTTAGTATATTGCTTTGCTACAAAAACTGATGTGCTCCTGGAAAGAGGAATTATATAGGAAGTGAACTTCCTTGATTGGGTATACCAGTGTCAACACCTGAAGGTGGCCCATAACCCATTAAGTAATTACTTAGTCTCTGTGTCCCATGATGTACTCCAAGAAAAGGATTTTACAGGTAAGCTGTAATAAAAATCCTATTTTTTTTTCCCTCCAGCGTTTTGTAGCTTCAGGCTTCAAGCTAAAAAACGCTCAGGTGGGTTCTTAGTATCCCTATATAACCTTGTCCACGCTGAGGCTTCAGTTTTTTGCTAGTGTCCTTGGGTGATGGACGCCTTCACCTCTTTGAGAAGAATTTCTTGTCATCTCTTTGCCAGATTTATTTATCTCCTTCAACAGGCATACAGTATATCAAGATCTTAGTGCATTCATAGCTAACTATCAGTTTCCATATCGTTCACCCTTGATGACCATACCTGGACCCCACAGCAAAAGCAGGCTGGCCTATAATATCTGGTTCAGACATTGGATCCTGTTTTTTTTTTTTTTTTTTTTCCTGACTCATTCTGTGAAAGAAATAACTGCAAAATAACTGTGAAAGAAAGAAAAAACTGACAAAGAAATAACAATATGTAATTTACCTCTACAGCATTATCAAAAATTTGATTCACACATCATCTTTATTCTTTGTTGCAAGATACCGCTTTTAAAAATGACAATGGTAGAGATCTTAGTGGAGTTTTTATACTTGCACGAGATGCCATCTTATGCAAGAGGATCCCCTCTGTGCATGAAGCACAACTACAGATGGCGGCTCTGCATTTATAAAACAGTTTTCTGTTTCATTGTTTAGCACGCAATATGTTTCTCCATCTCATTAGATAGGAAGACTAGCAGCAATATATTATTGCTAGAGGAATTTGGCAAACACCTTGACTGTATCGTTACAGAGAGGCACATGTATATAACTGCCGGGGATCATTTTGGGGTGCTCGGCATTTGTTTGTGTGTAGTACAGTATATGGAACTCTTTTTAAAATTAGACAGTTCAGCAACAGGTGGCAGTCGGACGTGCCGCCACAATTTCACCACCTAAAGATCTTTTGTGTGTTCGTCCAAACGTGCATGTTTATGCCTGCGGGGTGGGAGGGGGAGCAGTCAGCAGGGAGGCAGAGAATAAAGTACAATCTACACAGTTGGCAACCTGTAAATTACAGCTTGCTGGTAGGTCATCCTGGTAGATGGATTGGGTAGATGGATGGATGGGAAACTGCTGTAAATGATCACGCAGCTATTCATTGGATCACAGTAATTTAGAGCTACACATTGTGATATGTCTGCAGCTCTCAAAAAAGGAAAGCTATTAAATAGTAAGAGAAATTCGAAAAAATACAAAAATGTGTGTGCATGACGTTCTCATTTCTGTGGCAGTATTTTCTTTTTGTAAATACAAGACACCTTATTTAATAATAGTGTGTAAAGTGCATACCTATACTGTGACCAGCTATGTATAGAACTAAACCCAATCATTTTTTTTTTTTTAATAGAATAAAGGAGACTTATAACACCTGTCAGTTTTCATCTGTGTCCCAATGTGGAGATTTCCCTTTGCTTTCTGTCCCATAGTCACAACAGGAAGTTGTCTCCAAATTGAGGGAAATCACCTCATGGACACTTTTTCATAAGAACTAGTGGGAGATCTTCTATTCCTATTCTACTGTGAATTCAAAATGTAGTACTTTTCACTTGCATGCTCGTTGATCATGGTCACCTAAACAAATAGAGAGACAGTGATACTCTCTCTAATGGGGACACTGACAGTAGTAAAAACCTGACAAGTGTTCTAAGTCCTCTCCACTTTATCCAAAACTAAAACAAAAAAAAAGAAAAAGATTTGACTGCTTTAGAACTTTGATTTAAACAAGTGCCAATTGTTTGCTATGAGTTACTGCACTGTGTAGATTTTTCCCTGTAATTTAAGTCTTCGGTCACACCATATCCGACTTTGAAATTGTGCGACTTTACTTGAAATCACACGATTTCAAAGCCGCATGTCAGTGCGACTTTAGGTTCGACTTGGCTGGCATCTGTGCAATATCCATGCAAGTCGCACCTGAAATCGTCAAAAATTGTGCATGAACTTTTTTAAAAATGGTGCAGCACCGCAAAGTCGGTGCCACACCTATTTGAATACTTTCACTGCTTGAACTGATGCAAGTTGTCAAATCGCATGACAAGTCACACTGGTGTGACCGTTGGGGCTTAATAGTCTTTTGGGGATTATCGGTGTATGCCAAAATGCGATGTTTAGTCTCCTACAGTGAGCAACAAATGGAATTCAGCAAAAATACAGAAATCCGTATTTCTATACTTGTTTTTCAGATTAGGGACTTAAAGTGGTTGTAAACCCTTACATATATCCAATAAGGTGACTGGCCTCAGGTGATACACAGAGATGAAATAAATCCTCCTGCATAAGTTTGTCTACAGCTGTCTTTCCCCTACATCTATTCAAAGTGCAGAATTTACACAGGATCTCTCAGCTCTGAAAAGCAGGGGGAAGGAAGCTGAAGTTACAGTATCTCACAAAAGTGAGTGCACCCCTCACATTTTTGTAAATATTTTATTATTATATCTTTCATGTGACAACACTGAAGAAATGACACTTTGCTACAATGTAAAGTAGTGAGTGTACAGCTTGTAAACCAGTGTAAATTTGCTGTCCCCTCAAAATAACTCAACACACAGCCATAGTGTAACAAATAATTCTGCGCTGCCTAAAGGAGAAAAATCAGCTAACACAGCAAATAAGATAAATGCACTAAAAATGGATACAAAAAGTGTAGTGCTAATATATGAACATGAAACCCCAACAAATATCAGAAAAAATGGATGAAACCCAATGATCATTAATAAGAATAAAAATGAAAACATAAGAATATCTAAAGAATACAAATGTAATAAACCCAGTGACTGGTGATAGACATCCAAACAAAGTCCAATTGAAAAATGGATGTCAAAATATAGTAATGAGTTCCATGTAAAAATAAAAAAAATGAAAAACTTCATGTGAAGATCATAACGGTGAACAAAATGTAAGCTTGAAGTACAGAGATACCACCACCAGAAGTAGGGAGGCTTACCAGAACGTTTGAACCCAGAAGAACATATGTTCAGTGGGTCAAACAGGCTTAAGTAGATAATGTCTATATATACTATATATAATGGCAAGTATATCTATATATACTTGGAAGGCTGCAGTGGAGGGACCCCCCAGATGATGTCTAAGGAGACGAAACGCGTCAGAAGGACTCCACTGCCGCCATTTATTACATGAAAAGCACTGTTTCATCTGTTCACATGTGAGTTTTTTAACTTTATTAACCTCTTCAGCCCCAGAAGATTTTACCCCCCTTCTGACCAGAGCGTTTTTTGCGATTCGGTACTGCGTTGCTTTAACTGACAATTGCGCAGGCGTGCGACGTGGCTCCCAAACAAAATTGACGTCCTTTTTTTCCCATAAATAGAGCTTTCTTTTGGTGGTATTTGATCGCCTCTGCGATTTTTATTTTTTGCGCTATAAACAATATAAGAGCTACAATTTTGAAAAAAACGCATTATTTTTTACATTTTGCTATAAAAAAAAACCCCAAAAATATATAAAAAAATGTTTTTTTCCTCAGTTTAGGCCAATCGTATTCTTCTACATATTTTTGGTATAAAAAAAAAATCGCAATAAGCGTTGATTGATTGGTTTGTGCAAAAGTTATAGCGTTTACTAAATAGGGGATAGTTTTATAGCATTTTTATTAAAAATTTTTTTTTTTACTAGAAATGGCGATTTTTATTGTGACTGCGACGTTATGTCGGATATTTTTTACACATTTTTGGGACCATTGTCATTTATACAGCGATCAGTGCGATTAAAAATGCATTGATTACTGTGTAAATGACACTGGCAGTGAAGGGGTTAACCACTAGGGGGCGGGGAGGGGTTAAGTGTGTCCTAGGGGAGTGATTACTAACTGTCAGGGGGATGGGCTGGTGTGTGATGTCACTGATCTCTGCTCCCAATGGCAGGGAGCAGAGATCGAGTGACACTTGTCACTAGGTAGAACGGGGAGGTGCTGTTTACATCAGCATCTCCCCGTTCGTCCTCTCCGTGAGGCGATCGCGGCTATCCCCGCGGCGATCGAGTCTGCGGGACCCGCGACCCGACTCACGGAGCTCCCGGCCGGCGCACGTGCGGGGAATTCAAATGGACGTACAGGTACGCTCATTTGCCCAGCCGTGCCATTCTGCCGACGTACATCGGCATGCACCGGTCGGGAACCGTTTAAATTTATTGCATATTTTACGGAATCACGCTATGTGGCTCTTTTTGTTCTCCCCATTATAAACTCATCTGCCATATCCATGCACACCGGGTCATCACTTCCATGTGAAATATCCATATAACCATCCACCATTTTGAGGATGACCGTGAGTTCCAATTGGCGACCTCTGAAGATTTCGGTGCTTGGTTCCATCGGTTGTCTATACAACTTAAGCCTGTTTGACCCACTGAACATATGTTCTTCTGGGTTCAAACGTTCTGGTAAGCCTCCCTACTTCTGGTGGTGGTATCTCTGCACTTCAAGCTTACATTTTGTTCACCGTTATGATCTTCACATGAAGTTTTTCATTTTTTATTTTTACATGGAACTCATTATTATATTTTGACATCCATTTTTCACTTGGACTTAATTTGGATGTCTATCACCAGTCACTGGGTTTATTACATTTGTATTCTTTAGATATTCTTATGTTTTCATTTTTATTCTTATTAATGATCATTGTGTTTCATCCATTTTTTCTGATGTTTGTTGTGGTTTCATGTTCATATATTAGCGCTACACTTTTTGTATCCATTTCAACACACAGCCATAAGGGTCGGTTCACACATGGGCAACACGACTTTAACGCGACTTTGTACCGCGACTTCAACGCGGCTTCAGCGCGACTTTGGCACGACTTCGGCAAATTACGAGGCGACTTCAAGTCGCCTCCATGACGGGCGACTTTGCTGGCGGCCCCCCCCCACCGTACCAGGCCGCATGCCCTCAACATGGGGGGTGCTTTGGGGCATGGGGGGCGCAGTGTGCGCCCCCCCCAAAGCACCTTGTCCCCATGTTGATGAGGACAAGGGCCTCTTCCCGACAACCCTGGCCGTTGGTTGTCGGGGTCTGCGGGCGGGGGGCTTATCGGAATCTGGGAGCCCCCTTTAATAAGGGGGCCCCCAGATCCCGGCCCCCCACCCTATGTGAATGAGTATGGGGTACGTGGTACCCCTACCCATTCACCTAGGGAAAAAAAGCGTCAATAAAACAAACAGTACACAGGTTTTTAAAATAATTTATTAGGCAGCTCCGGGATCTTCTTCCGACTTCGGGGGTCCTCTTCCGACTTCGGGGGTCTCTCCGCCGTCTCCTCCCGGTGTCCGCATCTTCTGCCGGCTCCTCCGCTATCTTCTGCAGCTCAATTGCTAGCGGTGGTCCGGACTTCTGCCTTCTTCTTTTCTTCCAGAGATGTTGACACAACGCTCTCTCCAGCTGGAATGGTCTCTGAACGCTCCGCAACGGACTTATATAGGCGGTGACCCCGCCCCCTTATGAGGTCACTGTCCCAGGGCATGCTGGGGCTGTGCCGTCATAAGGGGGCGTGGTCATCACCCAGTGACCACGCCTCCTAAAACGTCACAGACCCAGCATGCCCAGGGACTGTGACGGCATAAGGGGGCGGGGTCACCGCCTATATAAGTCCCTTGCAGAGCGCACAGAAACCATTCTGGCTGGGGAGAGCGTCGTGTCAACATCTCTGGAAGAGAAGAGGGAAGAAGATGATCCAGAGGTCCGGACCACCGCTGGCAAAAGAGCGCCAGAAGATAGCGGTGGAGCCGGCAGAAGATGCGGACACCGGGAGAAGACGCCGGAGAGACCCCCGAAGTCGGAAGAAGATCCCGGAGCTGCCTAATAAATTATTTTAAATACCTGTGTACTGTGTTTTTTATTGACGCTTTTTTCCCTAGGTGAATGGGTAGGGGTACCATGTACCCCATACCTATTCACATAGGGTGGGGGGCCGGGATCTGGGGGCCCCCTTATTAAAGTGGGCTCCCAGATTCCGATAAGCCTCCCGCCCGCAGACCCCGACAACCAACGGCCAGGGTTGTCGGGAAGAGGCCCTTGTCCTCATCAACATGGGGACAAGGTGCTTTGGGGTGGGGGGGGGGCCGCAGCGCGCCCCCCTCCCCCAAGGCACCAAACCCCCCATGTTGAGGGCATGCGGCCTGGTACGGTTCAGGAGGGGGGGGGGCGCTCGCTCGTCCCCACCCCCATTCCTGTCCGGCCGGGCTGCGTGCTCGGATAAGGGTCTGGTATGGATTGGGGGGACCCCCCACGCCGTTTTTTCGGCGTAGGGGGTTCTCCTCAAGGTCCATACCAGACCCAAGGGCCTGGTATGCCCCTGGAGGGGGAACCCATGCCGGATTTTTATTTAAAATTTGGCGCGGAGTTCCCCTCAAGATCATCTGAGCACAAGCCGCATTGATCCGACTTCAATGATAGTCAATAGGCTAAAGTCGGATCAAAGTAGTACAGGGAGTACGCTCTGAAGTCGGAGCGACTTCAGTAGTGTCTATTAAGACGCTAGCGTTAACTCCCATTGAAACTATTTCTGGAGCGACTTGGGGCGACTTGAGGGCGTACAAGTCGGATCCCAAGTCGCCCCAGTGTGAACCGAGCCTTATTGTCTAAACCGCTGGCAACAAAAGTGAGTACACCCGTAACTGAAAATGTCCAAATTGGGCCTAAAGTGTCAATATTTTGTGTGGCCACTATTATTTTACAGCACTGCCTTAACCTTCTTGAGCATGGTTCACCAGAGCTTCACAGATTGCCACTGGAGTCCTCTTCCTTTCCTCCATGATGACATTGCGGAACTGGTGGATGTTAGAGACTTTGCGCTCCTCCACATTTGAGGATGCCCCACAGATGCTCAATAGGGTTTAGGTCTGGAGACATGCTTGGCCAGTCCATCGGCTTCTTTAGCAAGGCAGTGGTCATCTTGGAGGTGTGTTTGGGGTCATTATCATGTTGGAATACTGCCCTGTGACCCAGTAACCAAATGGCGGGGATCATGCTCTGCTTCAGTATGTC
Organism: Aquarana catesbeiana; assembly: GCF_042186555.1. Taxonomy (NCBI): domain Eukaryota; kingdom Metazoa; phylum Chordata; class Amphibia; order Anura; family Ranidae; genus Aquarana; species Aquarana catesbeiana. Next base: position 692,069,601 of record NC_133325.1, on the reverse strand, counting down.
ACAGTACATGTTGGCATTCATGGTTCCCTCAATGAACTGTAGCTCCCCAGTGGCGGCAGCACTCATGCAGCCTTAGACCATGACACTCCCACCACCATGCTTGACTGCAGGCAAGACACACTTGTCTTTGTACTCCTCACCTGATTGCCGCCACACATGCTTGATACCATCTGAACCAAATAAGTTTATCTTGGTCTCATCAGACCACAGGACATGGTTCCAATACTTTGTGTCCTTTCTTGTGCACCGTTTTTAGAAGAGGCTTCCTTCTTGGACGTCAGCCATGCAGGCCAATTTGATGCAGTGTGCGGTATATGGTCTGAGCACTGACAGGCTGACCCCCCTACCCCTTCAACCTCTGCAACAATGCTGGCAGCACCCATACGTCTATTTCCCAAAGACAGCCTCTGGATATGACGCTGAGCACGTGCACTCAACTTCTTTGGTTGATCATGGCGAGGCCTGTTCTAAGTGGAACCTGTCCTGTTAAACAGCTGTATGGTCTTGGCCACTGTGCTACAGCTCAGTTTCAGGGTCTTGGCAATCTTCTTATAGCCTAGGCCATCTTTATGTAGAGCAACAATTCTTTTGTTCAGATCCTCAGAGAGTTATTTGCCATGAGGTGCCATGTTGAACTACCAGTGACCAGTATGAGAGAGTGAGAGCGATAACACCAATTTTAACATACCTCCTCCCCATTCACACCTGAGATCTTGTAACACTAACAAGTCACATGACACCGGGAGGGAAAATGGCTAATTGGGCCCAATTTGGACATTTTCACTTAGGGTTGTACTCACTTTTGTTGCCAGTGGTTTAGACATTATTGGATGTGTGTTAAGTTATTTTGAGAGGACAGCAAATTTACACTGTTATAAAAGCTGAACAATCGCTACTTTACATTGTAGCAAAGTGTCATTTTTTTAGTGTTGTCATATGAAAAGATGTAATAATTTTTTTTTTTTAAATGTGAGGGGTGTACTCACTTTTGTGAGATACTGTACATCAGTGAGGAGAGCTGATTGGAGGGAATTGACACCCCCCCCCTTCACGCACCACACAGGAACCAAGCTGAGGCTGTCAACCACAGACTATGCCTTCCCCATTTTTCTCTTGGTGTCAGGAAAACTCATCAGAAGTGCCTCATGCTGATAGCAAAGGAATAAGGCAACAGAAACAAGTGACACTTAGTGCTCTGGATTGAGACAAGCACACATTATGGCGGAATATGCTTTGTTCATATTTCATGTCTGAGGTTTACATCTACTTTAAAACATGTTTATTCCCAAAAATAAAAATATAACATAATGCAGCTTATCAGACCCAAGGCCTCATTCACATGGGGTGTATTAACCCAAATTAAGCACAGAATAAATTGTCCCATGTGAACAAGGCATAAGATGTGGTGACTGCATTACTTTTCTTTTTTTAAATTTTGTTTTCTTTTTATTTTCACCTGGTGATCCTGTCACAATAACACACTTCCTGTCCTAGAGTGACAACGCTAACTCATCCTAGGCTGCTTTCCTGATTTGGACAGAAAACACACCTCCCACTCTCATCACCTCTATAACATAGTAATGAGATGTTTTGTAAATCACAGAAGATGGCTGGATAAGCTAATAACATTTGTTTAAAATCTGAGCTTGGCTCACAGGAAGTGACAAGGACCCTGAAATTCTGGCAGAATCAACATTTACTTTCCTGTACTTGCAGAATATGTACTTAGCCTGGAAAAAAAGAAGAAAAACTAGTGCAGCCACTACATCTAAGTATTTGTATGCTGCAATATTGTTATATTTCTGTTCTTTGGTCTGGATATACTTCATTTTACTAAAGCTGTTGCATCTGCCTGTGCCGAAGAAATATGAAGACTGTCATTATTAACCTCCTTAAAATACTTGGCCTGAGTGTCCCTGTACTTTTTAAGGCACTAACTTGGAACACACATGCCACTCACAAAAGTTAGGGTGCCATCAGAGCTCCTAAACTATAAACTTGATCCAGGTTAGTGGAAAGTACTAAACATACTGGAAAAGCATGGCAGCCATGGAACTAGTATTTCCAGCAGCAATGGCAGCCCCCTGTACTACCTCAATTCAAGCCTAAGTATCGCACAGGAGAAACTCCTGCAAAGGCTACGTACATTTAGATTAAAAGGGAAGTTATGCTTTAATGAGTCTAATAATAAAAAAAATAAATAAAAAAAAAGGAATAAACACAAGATAAGATCCAAATGACCACAGAGCACCATTTATAGAAATTATGGAGGAAAGTTTTAGGAGATTATCAAAACTGAAGATCTTTAAAAAATTGCTGCTTACATTATATTTCCTGCTGACTAATCCCATTGTTTTCTGCTGTTTTTCTCTTCCCAGCCTAATCTGGCTGATAATACAAAATCTGTTGTCCTTGGCTGCATTGATGTTGCATTGTAATAAAAAAAATCCTATGTAGCTAGGATTGTTGTCTTATTGTAAAAGGCAACTTATGTTTTAAATTGTTACTTTTGCATTAAAGTTTATGCCTAAATGTGATATATTGCAGTTTATCAGACCTTAGATGTGGTGGCTGCATTCATTTTTTTCCCTATATTTTCACCTGATGATCCTTCAACTAACACACTTTCTTGTTCTAGGATGACAAAACTCACCCTATCGTATCTGTGGAGGGTGCAGCCTTGTCACCTAAGTAAAGGATTACAGAACACTCCTTTTTTTTCTCAATTACATAGGTAGAAGTATTTTGTAGTTCACAGAGATAGCTGGGAGCAATGTAACAGATAAAAAGGCAGCACAGGAGGTTATCCGCTCATAAGATTTTTGGGAGGATTAACAGGCATTTTTTTCACTTCTTAAACAGATATAAAAAATGCCGCTAATTTAACAGATTGAAAGGTAGCAAATAAAAGGAATTCTTGGTTAAGTTTTACATACTGTCATAAGAGAAATATGGAGCCACGACCTTCTGATAATGCTAGTTGCCTGGCTGTGTTTGGTCACCATTGTTGCAAATCACAGGGACAGAAGAAGCATACAGCAAATGAAAGTCCGTATTCCTTCTATACCAGATCAATGACAGTCGGGCACCTAACATTTGTAGAAGGGGAGGTCAGCAATGACTATGCATTTTTCTGATGGTAGGTTTCCTTTAAGCAATTCCTGCTCTGATATTTTTCTGTTTAAAAAAACACTCCAGTGCATTTTCTAATTTAATTCGATCTGATAATATTGTTTTTCCAATCTAGTATAAAGATTTCATAGTTAATCTCAACGTTTACAGTGTACTTTTTGCCACAGATCATATGCCTGCCTCCCTATGACTCCTTGTTTCATCTTTTCTGCCATTGTTCATTAGTTAAATTCCTCTGGACTTCTAGCACTTGCCATAATGCCGAGATCCTTGCTAGTTGTTATTGGGTATAACAATCTCTTTGCCGCTGTTCTACATTTTCACTGTACTTCCATCTTTCTTTTCTCTTTCTCCCATACAAGGCATGCTGGCTACACTTTATCTGAGTGATGTCCTTGGCATTAATCCTGCCTGCTGAAAGTAGCTTGTTTTCTTTTATTCCCAAGCTACATCGCCTACACATTACCTCTTTTGTAATTGATTTATTATGACGTCTCTAGTCGGTGTGCTGGGATTCAGTTCTATCTTAGCACTGATCCTTTTTTCTTTTTCTTTTTTTTTTTTTCCCCCTGTAGATTCAACAGCTTGCAATCCGCTGCATCCAGAAGAACATCAAAAAGAACAAGGGGGTAAAGGGTTGGCCCTGGTGGAAGCTTATCAGCACTGTCCGGCCTCTGATACAGGTGCAGCTGACCGAGGACCAAATCCGAGGCAAAGACGTAAGTACAATGGTTGTCACACCCAGCTTTGCCAATATATTCCGTGTTCATTTGTAGAGAAAATGTGTTTGTTGATACTATGCATGGGCTAACTAATAATCCATAGGGGGCTTCTGTTCTGCCAGCAGGCTGTCTGTGCATTGTGCTGCTGGTAGATAAAATTTCTATACACAGTTTCCCAGGAGACAGTGATGCTCCTATTATAATATCTATTATTATAAGTGATGCTTATCTATTTTTCTATATTTTTATATTGTCAGCGTTGTTCAGTAAGATGATGTAGTGAGTAATAATGATGTGAAATGATCAGAAAACCAATGCTAGCACTCATATTTTAGTTTAAAGAAGAAGTTTGGGGTACATACAAAAAAGCAACCTTACAGAATTACCTGTTTGCTGTAGCATTGGTCTGATGTGGCAGCTGTCCCATGTTGGTTCTGAAACCAAGAATTGAGTGATCACATGACCCATGATTGCTCAGTTCTCGGTCTGCTTGGAGCAGAGAATTGTGACCATCAGTCACCGCTGTCCGCTCTGCCCCTCCAGCGGTAACTGGAGTGCCAGGCAAAAGAGGGGGCGGGTGGAGTATTAAATGCTGGATCCAGCTGTCAATCAGGCAGCAGGGTGGATCTGGACAATATGATTGTGATCCTTCCAGAACCCGCAGTGGCTCTCTGATGCTGGTTTGATAGTGGGCACTAGCCTGCTATTAGCTGACTCTGGGTCACAGGAGAGCAAAAGTAAGGGCACACCTGTTACTCACAAGAAAGGTGAGGCCAAAAAAGCTTTGGCCATACTTCTCTTTAAAAATTAGTCAAAGGGGGTTATTTACGAAAGACAAATCCACTTTGCACTGCAAGTGCACTTGGAAGTGCAGTCGCTCTAAATCTATGGGATAGATCTTAAATGAGTGGAAGCTCTGCTGATTTTATCATCCAATCATGTGCAAGCTAAAATGCTGTTTTTTATTTTCCTTGCATGTCCCCCTCGGATCCACAGTGACTTTACTTCCAAGTGCACTTGCAGTGCAAAGTGGATTTTCCTTTAGTAAATAACCCCCAAAGTGTATCTAAACTCAAAAAACAAAAATGTAATATATTGCAGATTATCAGTCCTTGGGTGCAGTTAGTTCCCCTCTCCTCATCATCTTCATTACATAGGGTTAGGTGTTCTCTAGTTCACAGAAGATAGCTGGGAAGGCTAAGATTTCAGTTCAGTGCACAGGAGATTACAAGGACACAAATATTCTGACAGGATCAACGGGTATTTTTTGCACTTGGCTTTAAAAAAAAATAAAAAATGAATGCACCAAACTGCCTTTGTCTGTTTACATTTACCCTTAGTGCCGGTTCACACTAGCGCTGTGCGGGAACCGGTGCGATTTCAGTGCCGGTTCCCGCATCACATAGGACTCACAGGCAGTTCACACTGCCCTATGCGAACTGCTTTGGGTGTCAATAGAAAGTTAATGACACCCCCAGATTGATTCACATATTGCAGTATAAACTGTCAAATGGTGCAGGAATCAGATCATGTGGGTGTGAACACCCATGTGATCCGATTCCAATGCAGACCAAAAAAAGGGTCCTGCATCGTTTTGGTGCGAATGCAATGTGAATTCAGCCATACAATCTGTATGGCTGAATTCGGATCACACAGACCTCGCATGTGATCTGCAGTGCGGTGCGAATCACATGTGATGTGCAACATCAGACCAGTGTGAACATTTATGATAATACATTTTTTTTTGTTTAAAAATAACAAACATGTTGTTCTTACCTGCTCTGTGTAGTCGTTTTGCACATATCAGCCCAGATCCTCCTCTTCTCGGATCCCTCTTTGGTGCTCCTGGCCCCTCTCTCCTGTTGAGGGCTCCCACAGCAAGCAGCTTGCTATGGGGGTACCCAAGCCTAGCTCTGTGTGTCCATACAGACACGGACTTGCAGACTGGCCCCGCCCCCTCTCTCTCGTGGCTCACTGACTTTGACAGCAGCGGGAGGCAATGACGCTTCGCTGCTGTCTCAGCCATTGAGAAAGGAGAGTCCAGACAGCCAAGTCTCTCGTCCAACATCGCTGGATCGAGATGGGGCTCAGGTAAGTATTAGGGGGGGCTGCTGCACACAGAAGGCTCTACAACCACTTTATGGATGATGGCCTGCAATGCACAAATGTTAGACTTCCACTCACTTCCTGCTGTGCATTCAGCACAATAAGTAAAGGGAAATCTCCCCAGTGGTACAGACAGAAACAATGCATGGCCAGTGTTTTTCTATACTCTACACTATCCAAAACTCTGTAATTACTGTGGAGATTCACTCCCTCAGTTTGTCTTGCAGACCAGTGTCACCAGTACTAAATCCATATTATCTTGCCATTAGAACAAGAATGGGGGGAAATTTTTCAATGGGGTCACTTGTTCAATGAAAGCTGTCAGGGGGGCTCCTCCTTTTGGAAAGTTTTCCTCTCACTTCCTGTTGTGTCTAATAGACAGGAAGTGAAGAGGAATCTCTACATTGGACACAGATGACAAAGAAAACCTGAAAGGTATTTTAACCTTAACCTCAGGTTGCTTTCCACTTTATGGCATGACTACATTATAATGTCCTATGACACTTTAACCAGTAGATAGTTGAAAATACTGACTGCAGTTCTTTAATCGTGATGATATTTATTATATCAATATTCTACGCTTCAAAGCACCAGAAAGCTTGTCTTATGCCGCGTACACACGAGCGGACATCACAGCAGACTTGGTCCGGCGGACCGGAGTCCGGTGGATAATTCGATCGTATGTGGACTCCAGTGGATTTTTTTTTCCCAAAAGTTTGACGGACCCAGAAATGAAACATGTTTCAAATCTTTCCGACGGACCCGAGTCCGGTCGAAAAGTCCGCTAGTCTGTATGCTAGTCCGACAGACACAATCCGACGCTAGGGCAGCTATTGGCTACAGGCTATGAACTTCCTTGATTTAGTCTTGTCGTACATCATCCCGTACGAATCTGTCGGACTTTGGTTGATCGTGTGTAGGCAAGTCCGTTCATTCGGAAAGTCTGTCGAAAAGTCCGCCAGACCTAGTCCGCCCGTGTGTACGCGGCATTAGATACAGGCTTTCTGGTTTCACAAAACCCTTTAAGTGAACATATTAAACCATTCACTGAGCACTTAAGATTTTTATAAAATAATATTTTGGTGATACGGGTCATGTTTACCACACTGTGCCACATTCCTTGCTAAAATCTTCGATCTGTTCTAGACAGGAAGGATGGGCAGACTTTGCAAGCACATCACACTTGAACTGCTCAGCTAATGTCAACATCCCTAGAAGCCTGAGGTTCTCACCCTTTGGTTTTATGGCAGAATTAACACATAAAGATTGGTAATGTTTGATTAGAGTCTTTTAAACCTGGAGTCTTGAAGTGGAACATTTAAAAGTGTAGGCCTTGATGGTAATGCTAGTTCTAAAAGGAGATTTGTTTATTCAGAGAATAGAATGTATCAGGGGTGCAGCTAGATGGCATCAGGCTGAGAGTGCTTAATGCCTGTTTCAATGACAAAATACCACATGTGGTAATATGCAGCTCTATCTAAATTCAGCAGAGAGGTACCACTTCTGTAAAAGGACTGCTAATGGAAAAGTCACAGACTTGGCATGCGTGGCGCAGGACCTTCCTGATTAATCACTGTCACATAGAGGCTAGAGACTTTGCTTTGTGGATTCTGTTAATCTTACTGACTCAGTCAGTTCCATATAAGAACTCAAAAGTTATTGGCATAGTGGCTGATGAGTTCCTAATCTTGCAGTATATGTAGAATAGTCATATCTTGCAGTCTGATCAGTACAGATACATTTTTTAGTCTTTGCAATGACATTTGGAAAGTCAGGAGCCAAGGAAGCACATCAGTAGGTGTTTTACTAATGGAAATAGGATATTCTCTTTGCTTGGTGTATGAGGTAAAGCTCTACTGACTTCCACCATCTAATCATGTACAAGCAAGCATACTGTTGTGTTTTTGTTTTTTTGATTCTTTGCAAAAAGAATTTTCACTAAATTTACTAAGAGAAAATTCCCGACAAAGTGCAATTCCCCTACAAAGTGAACAGCCTACTTGCCTAAATCAACCACAAAAGTCCTAGTGAGATGAGTTTGCTAGCTGTTATAGGTTACATCACGCACCTTCTGTACATTACCTTTTTTAAAGTTTAAAATGGCTGATATGTTCTCTTTAAGTGTACATATTCACTTTAAATGTACATTTTTACCCGTTTATTATCAAACTATCTTTTATTTATTTTGAAAGGTGATCATTGGCTCGCCCCTCTCAAAATACTGAGTACTTTTATGCAGAGATGTTTGTTTATAAAATTTTTGTGGACCTTCAAACCTTGTGCTGAGGGTGACTTTAACTTCCTTTGTCCCACTTGGTTGATTCCATTGAGCTCTTATCAGAGCCTAATGTGAGCACCCGTTTTCATGTTACCGCTGGAAGCTGTGGGAAGTTACCTTTGGTGAAGACTGTAGCTCCAGAATTCTGGACTCCAGAAGCTACATGCTCTACCCTTTCTGTAAAGTTGAATGAGTCTAACCATTGGTCAGTTTTAGTGCCTTCCAATTTTTCTATAAACCTTCCTACCTGCACCTTTTGTATTTCACCTATACAAGATGTGCATTGATTATGTAGTTTTAAGGTGTCTATTGTTGATCTGTATGGACAGTCTACTGTGGAGTACATCATCACATTTCTGTGTCAGAAATGTGTTTGTTTGAAACATGAGGCAAGTGGCATGACATTGTCCATGTTAATGCATGTCCACTGTCTTTTGTCTAAGAACTGACACTTCCTGTGAAGAAACAACATATCTCACAATCTCTGGGTCTCTCAGTCTAGTTCTAATGCAGCTAAAAGCAATTAACAGAGCTAACCACCCTGGAAGAGATGTGTTTGTTTCATATAATTAGCAGTCACACATTTGTGATACAACACAGAAAAATAACTTGACATGCATTTGACCCAGAACAAGAAGCTGCTTGTCCCTCTGGTGAATAGAATCAAGTTAGGTGAATTAATACCTGGGCATAGGGGTATCAATTGGCCATAACACTACAAATTGCAGCCACAACATGTGAGCCCAACTTTACAAGGTAAGGCAACCACACAGGGAATATAGCTAGAATACCTAGTTAGAACAACAAAAGATATGAAAGTGTACAATGCCCTTAAAGTGGAAGTAAAGTCTTGTTAATGTAAAAAAAACCATAGGTTTAAAGTGATATTGAAGGTATTTTTTTTTCATTTTTTTTTTTAAATGACAAACCTGTTATACTTACCTGCTCTGTGCAATGGGTTCAGACAGAGCAGCCCCAATCCTCATCTTCTCAGGTCCCCCGCTAGTGCTCCAAGCGCCCCCTGCTCTCTCCTCACTGGCTCTGAGCTTTGACTGACAGCAGCTGGTGCCAATGACTCTCTCAGCCAATCAGGAGGCAGAGACCCAGGGAGAAGCCACTCTCAAGCACATTGCTGGTTAGCAATTGAGTTCAGGTAAGTATTAGTTGAGGCTGGGAGAGGGGGGAGAACTGCATACTGAAGGTTTTTTTACCTTCATGCATAGAATGCATGAAGGTAAAAACCTTCTGCCTTTAGAACCACTTTAAGTCATGCACAGCATACTAGTACGTCATGACAGACTTACCTACAAGCAAAGCCCTCCAGCGTTGCACTGACATGGCTCCATGGTCCCCGACAGTTCCATCTTCACCTGGTCTTCCTTCTGGGTTTTGTATCTTTGGCCACTTAAATGGCCATGCCGAGGTGATGTCTCCCGCACATTCGCATAAGGCACACAGAGTGGGCAGTAAATGTGGTCTGAGCTGCACATTTGCATCACATTACCCGCTAACAGGCAGGGGGAACATTCATGACAGAAGAGACCTCTAGGGTCTCTTCTGTTATAAAAACTTTGCCTGTCAGTGGTTTTTGCAGTTTGTCAGTTTACTACCACTTTAAGTCTACTAATGGTATAAGTATATAGGGAAATCTTTGCTTTGTCCTATATACTGATAGACCTGCATGGGCTGCATCGCTGAGATGCTGACCTTCTTGATTGGCCCAGAACAAGCAGCCATTATGATGGGTTCAGACTTCTGGGGAATTTTCAAACTCATTTTATATAAAGTGCTGCGCAAACTGTTCGCGCTATATAAATCCTGTATAATAATAAAGTGGAGACTGAAGCAGGAGGAGTTGGAATACTTCTGATGTAGCCTGAGGATTCAAATTGTAGAGCAGATGGGAAGATCTCCAGAGGCCGTGTTGGGAACAGCTTGTTGCTGAAGTGCTTAAAAGATGCAAGAAACCAGCATTTGAGTCAACACATTGGACTCCACCTATACCTGAAATAACACCGACCCATTAACTTTATGTATGTTAAGGGATCCTTGAAGAACCTCCATTCAGCTGTTTGGAATTATTTAAACTTAAATTGTTTTCAGTTAACCATCCCCTGGCCATAACCTCCTGCTTGGATCACACTTCAGTACACTATGTTTAGTGGAATTTGGTCGCATGACCAGCTATTGATGCAGTTCTGTTTGACATGTGGCAGACAAGCTATAGATGTTGCACTACATTGTGTTTGTTTCAGGTCTGTTTTTATTGAATATGTAGCAGAACCCTTTAGGTGTCTTAATGATTGCCATTGACAGGCCTTATATGAAATATAACCCTGAAAACCAGGGGAAGTATGACTGTTTGAATTATTGTGAGCCAGGAGACCTGCTGTTTCTCCTCCCCTTGGCTGTGTGCGGCTTCTGGTAGGGATGTTCAAATTACAATTATTGTCCTCCAGGGGTTTGTCTGAGCGAGGAGGAGTGGTGCAGAATATGTTTATGATTATCAAGAGCTGCACAGGGGAATTTTAGCGAGATTCTGTTACCGTTTGGCAGAAAGGAGAATAGCAAATCTGCAAATGTACTACAGCAGTGGGTTTCTGTTGGTGAATTATGATAACCCTCAGGAACTGGACCACCAGCAGCTGAATGCCTGTATCTGTTATGTGCAGCACGCCTCTTGTCTTCATTTTACCCTTGGTGTTGCAACTGCTCTGACATTGTGCTCGCAATGTATTTAACAGTAGGCAGTGTAAAAATAACCAGTAGAGAACATTTGTTTCACAGAATGGAATAAATGATCTGCAATTGTAGGACGTAAAGAAACAAGATTGTTAATGGAATAGAACAGTTTATAATATGTTCCTCTGGGTCTTATTTGTTAACACAGTGCAAAGAGAGCATGTGCAGTAGGACCTTTCTTTGGTCAGAAATGGAAATACGGTATGTGTCTAATAATCAGAATATTGGAACAGCTCAGAAAAAGAGGGAAAGTGAAATTTAAAATTACAATTACAAAATGAAACCCTGTTCATTCATGTCATGTTATAAATACAACTTAACCTTAAAGTGCATTTGTTAACATTACAATCTCGAACCATCAGTGACCTAGGATCTAGCAATAATCAATGAGTGTGCCTCATTGGACAAGTGTCATTGACTCAGAGAAGCATTTGACTGCTTTCCTATGAATACTGGCTCATTCTAGGGTTGCCACCTCATCCCTTTAAACTCGAACACATATGAATTACACAGGTTCTCAGGCTAACTGAATGCAGATAAGACACCAAGTGAGTTTAATATCCACCTTAATCAGCCACAGAACATGTATAATTATTATGTGTTCGAGTTTAAAGGGATGAGGTGGCAACCCTAGCTCAGTCCTCAAATTGACTGGTGGTAAAAGCAGGTGTCAACTAAAATTCAAAGTTTGCTGGGAAAGCGTCAAACTTCCCCTGGTCAGTTATATACAAAAACAGGAGAAAAGTAGGGAATTTAAAGGTGCAAACTGACACGATTAGCTTATAAAATTATTATTTATTTTGTATCAATAAAATTTATTTTTGTAAAAAAATTCAAAATCAGACTGATAAATTTTACAGACACATTTTACATGTTCCATGTTAAAATAGATGCCTCCATCTCGACATGTTTCACCAAATTTTTTACACAGCTTCTTCAGGATTATATGCATCAATCTGTTAACTTGTGTCAATACTATCAGCTTGTTTGCTCCGAGCCACAAGGGAGCAAACAAGGTGATGGTATTGACACAATCTGTGGATCCTCATACCTTGTGGATGTTGGATGATTCAGACAGTAAATAGAGTCTTAAACTGCTCCCGAGGTTTACTTAGGAATAGTGATTCCTTCTTGGAACTTTATCCTCCCTGTGGCTGTCTATTCCGTTGTTCAGACCATTATCCCATGGGTGTCAACTGCCATTACAATTATAGATCATATTTGATGGAAAGTTAACAGATTGATGCATATACTCCTGAAGAAGATGTATAAAAAATTTGGCAAAACATGTTGAGATGGATGCATCAATTTTAACATGGAACATGTAAAATGTGTCTGTTATATTTATCAGTCTTATGATTTTGAATATTATTACAAAAATTAAATATATTAATATGAAATAATGATTTTATGAGATAATTGTGTCAATTTGCACCTTTAAAGTCCCTCCTTTTCTTGTGTTTTTTTATGTAATAATTGTGATGTGGTGCTAAAATATTTCAAATCCTTTCATCCAGGACTCAATAGTGGTAACTGTTTTATATACACTAATCAGCAATAACTTTAAGAGCACTGACAGGTAAAATGAAAAACAATGATTATCTTGTTCTAATGGCATCTGAAAGTCCATGGTTTATTTTAGGCAGTAAGTAAACATGTTCTCTCTGAAGTTGATGTGTTGAAAGCGGAAAAAATAGGTATTGCAGTTTGTTGTGTATGGGCTTTCTAACCACAGACAGGTCAGAGTGCCCATGCTGACCCGTGGCCCCACAATATGGCACCAGAAGGTAGTATGAAAAGAAGACAAGCCAAACCTTGGGTCCTGCCATTCATGTGGTTGTTACGTGACACGTACCACCTATCTCACCGTTGTTGCTGACCAAGCACACCCCCTCATGGAAACAGTATTCCCTGATGGCAGTGGCCCCTTTCAACAGGATAATGTGCCCTTTCACACTGCAAAAATGGTTCAAGAGGAATTTTTGAGGAATACGAGTATGAAGTGTCGACTTGGCCTCCAAATTCTCCAGATCTCAATCCATCAAGCATCTCTGGGATGTGCTGAAAAAGCAAGTCCAATCTATGGAGGCCCTACCTCGGAACCTACAGTACGTAAAGTATCTGCTACTGATGTCTTGGTGCCAGATACCGCAGGATACCCTCAGAGGACTAGTGGCACCCATGCCTCAACAGGTCGGGGCTGTTTTGGCACTAAAAGGGGGTCCTCAATATTTGAGGAGTGGTCACAAAGTTATGGCTGATCAGTGTGCTCTACAAGAGAGCTTTCAAACAAACATGATTGCAAACTGTGTGTTTGAGAGGTTCAAAGGACCCTTGTTCATCAGTGCTGAAGCGGAAAAACAAATCCTAGAGATGATAAATATGGAGTGATCCCAAATAGCAGTTCGAAAGTATATAGTAAAAAGGATCTGCTCTGGCCCAGCTTACAAGAACTCATGAACCCCACGGGTACATTCCAACTAAAATTTTTAAACGCCTTCCAGATCACTCACTTCTTCAGATCCCTCCCTCCACCACAAAATTTTGATCAACCCCTCACAACATTGGAAGAAATCTGTTCAACAGAAGGGACTTTACCGCACACACTGTCGTGCATGTACAACCTTCTGGTTACTCCCCCAGACACCTATTCACTAAAACAAATTGCGGACTGGGAACGAGACTTAAACTATACCTTCAGCTCACAACAGAAACAACGTATTATTCAATTTACGTACAAATCTTCCATATGTACGAAAACACAAGAAACTAACTTCAAAATCCTGACCAGGTGGTACAGAACACCCGAGAAATTAAGTAGAATATTCCCGACGTCCTCAGATAGATGCTGGAGATGCCAGGAGGAACGAGGTACATTACTCCATGTGTTTTGGGACTGCCCCGATATAAAAAAATTTTGGTTGGGAATTAAAAATATTATGCAGAAATTCACAGACCGGCAGATTCCAGACGACCCGGCCTTTTACCTCCTTCATGTATCAGAGGTTTCGGCAAAAACATATAAAAAAATCAATCATTCGCCATCTTCTTGATGCCGCCAAATCCTGCATTCCGCTAAAGTGGAAATCCCCACAACCTCCGACAATTAAAATGTGGCTCAGGAAAGTTCAGGAAATCAATAAATTTGAAGATCTTATCCTGTCAGCTCGTAACCAACAGGAGAAATACTCAAAAACATGGTCACTTTGGAACATGTTTGTCTACTCGGATGAAGGAAAGAACTTATTTGGTACTCCAGATACAGAGGGAGATTAAGACATAGGAAGATAGACCCCTATGTCAACTACAACGTCCCCTTGGTGCTATATAAGTCATATATGTATTTCTCTCTATGTAACATAGACGTAAAAACTAGTGACGTCACATTATCCTCCATTCCTATCCCTCCCCCCTTCCCTCCCCCCCTTCTCCCCCTCTACCCTTCCCTAGCCTATCTAGCTTCTTCTTCTATCCTATATTTCAATTTCATATATTCCTTTCCGTCTGTTCTTTCTGAACTTGCTCTGTGTTTTACACAGGGACAGGTTTGACTTATTTTCCAAATAAAATGATAAGGGAGGACTACATGGTTTTCTAAGCCAGACAATGTATTTACAGTACCACTTAATAATTTCTTGTTTAATGATGTTGTATCCTTCATTGTACGGTTCATGTTGAACATATATCTGTATTGTATTAAGTGTCCATGGATCCTTCCCTTTGACTAAATAAATAAAAAATTTGTAAAAAAAAAAAAAAAGGATCTGCTCCAGATGCTGGTGTAGGCTGCCTAAACTGTTATCTTTCAATAACCGCCCGGACTTGAACAACATGACTGGGAACTGTGACTTTCCTCATTACATGATCAGTTTAAGGACTTTATTATGAAGCCATGTATTCAGTGCATCCCTGAAGATTTATAGAACGCTGCAAATATCTTATGAAATGTCCAACTCCAAGGTCAGTTAGCAGGAATTGCCTGGGATGCCATATTTCACGCAGCAGTTTGATAGGTAAATCTGTAATTTCTGGTTCTGGTCTAAGAGACCACTATTGAAAGCATGGATTCTGGGAAATTTTAATCATGGGAGTGCTGAGCTGAGCGCACTCCTGTGAAATACAGAAGAAGTATAGACAAAATAGCTTTGGCTATACTTCTCCTCTAAGCCAAGCACCTTAAAGTGAACCTGTCATTATAGAGATACATGCACTGCTATTGCTGGCCCTTTTTTGGAAGTGCCATTTGCACAGTTGTGCATGATTTCAGCACTTCTGAATCACTCAGTGCTAGTTCACACCAGATGCACTAAAAAAGCATGCAGTGTTTTCCATGTATTCCAATGGCTCTAGTTCACACCAATACAGTCAGTTTCCAGTCGGTTTCCGGTGCAGAAAAAAGCATGCTGCATTTTTTCTGCACAGAACTGTACTGGAATATAGCAAATTGTATCAAAAACACACTGAAACTGCATATGGTGTGAATTAGCCCTTACTCGGGAGTCAGAACAAGCACACAAAACATAAAAACCAAAAGACCAGCCCTGGAATTTAGAATCCAAATTGCGGCTTTTGGAAAATAACTTCAGTTCTTTGTAAAACAGGGCCTTTAAATATAGTGATCGACAGCAATATATGTACAAATGTTAATGCAGGTTTGGAAACTGTTCATAACCATTTTGGTAATACTTAACTCTAAAGCAATTATACTATTTGCAAAGCCTCTGAACGAACATTAGCCATGTGAGATGAGAATCTCCTCCTGGTGCTGGCATGTAAATGAGGACAGGTAGATCTTGGTGTTCTTCTGGTTTATGGCCTAGATCCCTAACAGATTAGAACTCTGGTGGTAATTAAAACCATGCCCTCCAGTGCTGCAAGACAAGCCTGTTATGTACAAGTTTCCAGTTGGCACTGTGTTTGAGTGTCATTTAGAAGATAAGGCTGAGAAAACTTTAGTTATATAAATGGTGCATCATGCTTTGAGCGG
Organism: Aquarana catesbeiana; assembly: GCF_042186555.1. Lineage (NCBI taxonomy): Eukaryota > Metazoa > Chordata > Amphibia > Anura > Ranidae > Aquarana > Aquarana catesbeiana. The sequence goes on along the minus strand of NC_133325.1, from coordinate 692,053,634 downwards.
TACTCTGATTCCTCCTGTATTGAATTGTATTGTAACTGTACTGTTTGCCCTCACATTGTAAAGCGCTGTGCAGACTGTTGACGCTATATAAATCCTGTATAATAATAATATTTACATGCAGTCATACGGTTTTCGCTAAGAGAACATCACTAGGTTTGACGCAGAACACTGTATGAAGGAAATGCTGAAGAATTCTGTATATTGTTTCAATACATTGTTATTAGTACTAGTCGCCTCAGTGTTTATCTGTTCATGTACACTGTGAGTTTGGGTTCAATGTTTATCAAATTGCACACTTCTTCTTTCTGCAGGAAGAGATACAACAGCTGAAAAGCAGGTTCGAGAAAGTTGAGAAGGAGAGGAATGAACTGAGATTGAACACCGACCGCCTAGAGAGCAGGGTAATGCTTCTTTTATAATATGCTTCTGAATTTTTACTCTTAGCTATTCTTATTTCCACCAGAGCTTACTGCTTTATGCTCAATTTTAGGCCAGACGCCGTCCCACATTTATGAGCTATTGTTCCTCCATGGCTACGTGGTTCTATTCTACTCATGTATATAAACTGAGTTTTTATAATTGTACATGAAAGATACCATGTTTAGAGAGCTCTTTTAAGCAGATGAGTGGAGGAGGTAGAATGAGGCTGATAAAAGTAATATATACAGTTAAGGCTCTATTTAAAAAAAAAAAAAAAAAAAAAAAAAAAAAAGCTATGTGAACATGTCCAGCATTAGTACAGTCATTATTAATAATCCCCGAAATTTGTTTAATGTATTTATTTCCTATGATCATCAGCTTCATATAGTGGCCATAATACAGTAATTTCCTCAATACCTCAATCAGGAAAATACTATATTATGGCCACTAAATGGAGGTAATGTTCAAGGAAAATAAACATATTAAACTGGTAATAATGATGGTTATTTTTGGTGGCTGTGTGAATGTTTGAGATATTTGCACAGCACATTTATTTATAAAGAGAACCTTTTTGTTTCTTGCATTCATTTGGTGATGCTCTCAATAGAATCCAATTCCAGTTTAGATGTTAGGATTGTATGTGGAGAGGCTCAGAATAGTGCTTTAAAATGGTTAATCACAGGAACTGAAGCATCAGTCTGAGTGAGATTACTCACACCATCTTCACCTAAACCCTGTCTGTTCAGGCAAGAGCCAAAGGATTTTTCTGTGATAGGTAGTGCAATTACATTTTATATAAACATGCTCTAGTTGACAAAAGCTACCTAGAGAGGCGTTAGGCATGATCTGACCGATGAAAGTTCTGTTGGATAACTTAATATTCTTGTGTCTCAGGGGACAGAGGGACGTGCTCAGTAGATCCCCCTTGTTCCAACTTATTTTAAAGAGAAGCAAACCAGTTGGTTAGAAAAAAAAAATCTTGGTCAGTCAGTTTTTCCTGTTATGCCGCGTACACACGAACGGAATTTCGGCCTGCAAAAGACATGTGAGAGTTTTTCGACTGTGCGTATGCTCCATCAGTCTTTTGCTGGCGGAATTCCAGCCAGCAAAAGATTGAGAGCATGCTCTCAGTTTTTCGGTCGGGAAAAGTTCCTATCCGAAAATGCGAGTCTAGTCTGTGGCAATTCCGACATGCAAATTCCTACGCATGCTCGGAAGCATTGAACTTAATTTTCTCAGCTCGTCTTAGTGTTGTCGTTCTTGATGGTCGTAATTTCAGCAAACTTTTGCGTGACCGTATGTATGCAAGGCAAACGGAATCCCGTCGGAAAAGCCGTCATATCTTTTTCCGACGAGAAATCCGATCGTGTGTACGTGGTATTAAAATAGACCAAAGGAATGCACAGAGATACACTTTCCAGACTGACTTTAGTCAGCAAAATCAGGCAAATTGATTTGTTTTGAAAGTGTGGGATTCTGTATTTTATAATGCAATTACTGAAGAGGTAGAACAAGAGATCCTGTAATCTCATTTTGATTGTGGTGTTTGATTTCCATTTAATTCTCTGGTTATGACAAAGCCTTGCATTAATTTACTACTTCTAGATCACAGAGCTGAATTCTGAGCTTACAGACGAAAGAAACACAGGAGAATCTGCCTCCCAGCTACTGGAGACAGAGACCGCCGATAGACTGCGGGTGGAAAAAGACATGAAGGATCTGCAGGTAAAACCTCTTAGTATTCCATCCTCTCCATAGAGTCTCTATGCGCTTTCAGGCAAGTCTCCCTCTTATCTCTTGGATTATGATCTAATAGATGCAAACGGCTAACTTACTGCTTCCTTTCTTACTTTGTTGGTCTTCCTGCTGCCCTTCAGCGTGCCTTTTTATAAAGGTATTATCCTTCTGGCATAAATATGTGAGAATTGGTGGACCTACATGGGACCTATGTCTCCTTATATTGTAATACAAATAAATTGTTAGGCATTAATGCCGGTTATCACTATGGCATGTTTAGAGGTTACTACCTTTGCAGGATGGCATTTGCTGATTCAATTTCTGAGCTTAAATATTTACAATAGGAATATGTTTATAGTCTGCTAGTGTTGTGTCCTGTGCTTAGGATCAGTGATAATACATGTGCCCACAGTAATCCAAATTAATTTGTTCTGCTTTATGCAGGGGATCAGAGCGGACACCAAATAACCTTGTACTGGAAACTGTACAAATAATGTCAACTGGCATGAACATTGCTGGCAAACAGGATGCTTAGTACAGGTGCACCAAGTGCTCCTGCAGAGCTATTCAATATATAAATGCAAAGATAAATTTTGATTTTCAAAATGTAGGCAATAAGTTTAAAATTGAGCCATGGTGGTGACGTTAAAAATGTTCAACTTGGCTTTCCAGTTAGGTAAATGCTCTAAGATTCTTCTATATTTGAATATTTGTGAATATTTGTCCTAAACACAAAATAAAGTCTATTCAAAGTCAAAAGATATTTTACATTGTTGGATAGGGTAAGAAATGGTAAAATCCAGCAGTCTTTTGCTGCTATCTAGGCCACTTTAGGGAGCTTTGCCTTTACTTAAAGCCCTACTCTGGGCAACATTTTATTTATTTTTTACCTCATGAAACAAGTTATACTCACCGAAATCTACCATCCTGGTCCATCGCCCGCACCGTTTCATGGGTGCGAGGGACCTCTAACCAAGCGATGTGAGTGGGCACTCGCCAACCAGCCCCCTACCGCTTCCGCCATCTTGTGATGATGTCTCTCTTCTGCAGAATCCTCAGACTAACCTGCAGCTGGACATGTCATGCAAACCCTAGAAGATGTAACAGAGAGAGGGCCTTTACATTTTTCTTTTCTTGCAGGCGATCTGTTACATGGGGGTGGGAGGGTGGTGGTTAAAATTATTGTGGAAATTTACTATAACCGTGGGCAAAAAGCTCTCTAAAGTGAAGGAAATCTCATCTTAGACAGTTGTGACTACAACAAGCGTACCCATGGGAAAGTTTCTCCTTTCTCTATTTTTGTTCAGGTGACAACTCATAATTTAGAATTTTTTCTTCCTTCTTTTCTGGTGGTAATTCTCCTCAAGAGAAAAAACGAGGGTGACTCTTCCCAGTGGAAACACAAAAACCTAACAGAGGTTTTACACCTTTACCAGTTAATTAAAAAAAAAATATTTAGGCTTTAGATAGTCTTGGGATTCTTTTATTTCTGGTCAAGATGAATGTTTCCACCATTTCTTTATTTAGACAGAAATTGGAGGATGAAGTGCAGTGTCACAGGCCATATTTAACCATTCTTAAAGTGACATTAAAACCACATCAGTAAAAACTATCAATACATGCTATATTGAATCCTGAGCATACTCCCATTGTGGGGTTTTTCTGCTGTATTTTGCAAAATACCTGGTTGATCCTGCTGTTCTGTGTCCCTCCCTCCTGTCTGTGTCCCACAGCAGCTGGAGATTCCGCAAAGCAGCTGTTGCCACAGCTTGTTAGCAAGTTCAGTTTTCAGTGTGTTTCTATGCCAGCGTTTCCTCCTGAGCAGCCCATGTCACTATAGAGTCACACATGTGGTTCTATACATGGGGATAAATGACAGCCCACTCTCTCCCTCCTCCTCCTCCTCCATGTCCATTAAACAGCTCTACACTTTGGTGGCGGGATAATATATCTTGAATGATGGAGGCACCACCTCCCTAATTCTAAGTACATAAACACAATAGACACAGGCTAGAGGGGTGTGGAGCAGGCTATGATTATCATAACCTCCCCCTAGATGTCATTACAGTGTACCTTTTGTTAACTCAATAGAAGCTCCTCCCGCTGATGTTCTCCTAAAGTGCAGAAAGAGCTGGGGAAAGTCATGTGTAATGTTCTCTATACTTCAGCTAAAGTGATACTTGGCTATGAGAATAGGTATTTAGATTGTTTTAGATGAGTAAAGTGGCATCATCCATACAGTATATGTAAATAAAAGGGATAATGCATATTAAACTGTCTGTGTTTAGTATCACTTTAACAATCATGGCGGGATTATGATGGACTATGGTGCGAGTACACCCGAGAGAAAATATTCCTTCTTTTTTATTCCCTATATGAATGTTAATATATACTGTATTTTTCAGACAGTAAATATGACCAGTGTTCTCTATACTTCAGCTAAAGTGATACTAAACGCGCACATGGTTTAATTTACATTGTCCCTTATATTTCTGTATGTGGATGATGGCACTGTAATTAATTTAACCATTTCAGCCCCGGAAGGATTTACCTTCTTCCTGACCAGAGCACTTTTTGCGATTCGGCACTGCGTCGCTTTAACTGACAGTTTTGCGGTCATGCGACGTTGTACCCAAACAAAATTGACGTCCTTTTTTCCCCACAAATAGAGCTTTCTTTTGGTGGTATTTGTTCACCTCTGTGGTTTTTATTTTTTGCTCTATAAACAAAAAAAGAGTGACAATTTTGAAAAAAAAGTTTTTATTACTTTTTGCTATAATAAATATCCCCCAAAAATATATATAAAAAAAATGTTTTCCTCAGTTTAGGCTATGTATTCTTCTACATATTTTTGGTAAAAAAAAACGCAATAAGCGTATATTGATCGGTTTGCGCAAAGTTATAGCGTCTACAAAATAGGGGATAGTTTTATGGCATTTTTATTTTTAATTTTTTTTAATTAGTAATGGCGGCAATATGCGATTTTTATCTGGACTGTGACATTATGGCGGACACATCGGACATTTTTGACACTATTTTGGGACCATTGACATTTATACAGCGATCAGTGCTATAAAAATGCATTGATTACTGTGTAAATGACACTGGCAGTGAAGGGGTTAACTGCTTCTAACTGTGGGGGGAGGGGCTACAACACACATGACAGCGATCACTGCTCTCGATGACAGAGAGCTGTGATCACTGTCCTCTCACTAGGCAGAACGGGGAAATGAAAAAAATAAGTGTGGCGCTAAAAATAAAAAATGGGGGGAGGCTACCTGAAACAAGTAGTTTCTCTCTAGTACAAACATATGCAAATATTGTGTAAACACTGCAAGACAAAGTGAAAATAGTAGTATCATGCGACTGTATGTCACTCACTGCGAACTACCATAAAGTGTTACATATATTACAAATAAGTGCAAAGAAAATATATTGTTCAATGCAATGAAGTGCAAAACAATAAATGAAGTGACTAATAAAAACAAACAATAAAACATAAGCATACAAAATGTGAAGGTAAGTGATGAAGAACAATATATAAGTCCCAAGGGTGGTAATATTGAGAGGAATGAAATGAGGAGACAACTTCAACTAAGATCAAACAGTCTCTGAAATGGTCGGGAAGCGGTTAATAAACAAACCCATGTAAGTCCCTTTTTCCTAATTGATATACAGCTGTCACATGACCCAGCTCTTTCCCAGCCTATCTGCAGGGAAACATAATCAGAAGGAGCTTCTAGTCCTCTACTGCTGGTCACATGTTCAGAATAAAAAAAACAGCCTTTGGAATACAGAGCAAAAATAAATAATTCATATCAAACTGTTTTAAATTGTCATGCAAATATATATTTGGAATTAAATCTTTATTGTTATTAGCAATAACATGGTGTGGGTAGATTTCTGCCAGTCCCAGGCTGTCTCACGTCCTCCAACCTGTGTCATAGAATAACAGGGAGGTGAAGACCCCATTGATCTACATGCGATATTCTGTCCCCATTGTGTTTAGCTTGTTAGTGGACACAAAGTAGGAGGGAGGGAGTGGGCTGTCATTTACCACCGTTTATACACCCACATGTGTAACTCTATAGTCACATGGGCTGCTCAGAGGTAATGGGGAGGAAATACTCAGCATAGAAACTCACTGAAAAATGAACATGTGCAGAGTTACCATGACAGTTGCAAAATCCCTAGGTGAATTGGGGATATGGACAGAAGGGGGAGATATAGAGCAGCAGGATCAAGCAGGTGTTTTTTGCAGAATACAGAAAATGAATCTCATAGTGACTGAGTATGTATGAACAGCATGTAATACAGCATATAGTTTTTTATGATGTGGGTTTAAAGTGGTTGTAAACCCACTTTGGGAAAAAAAAAGAACACCTGCAGGACAAAGGCATAATGAGCTAGTATGCTATGCATACTAGCTCATTATGTAACACTCACCTGAGATCGAAGCCCTCGCTGCGGTGCCCGTACACAGCACCGGCTGGTGACATCACTCCCGGGGGTTACTTCTGGGTATGACGGCTCTGGCGCTGTTGCCGGAGGCCCGATGACATCACTCCCGCGCATGTGCGCAATAACGGCACACTCACTGAAACAACGGCACATACGTGCCATTGCTTCAGTTTGTGTCAGTGCGCATGTGCCGATGACTTCGACACATGCAAATACAGGGGATATCTCCTAAACCGTGCAAGTTTAGGAGATATCCTGGGTAGCTACAGGTAAGCCTTATTATAGGCTTTCCTGTAGCGAAAAGTGGTCTGTAAGGGTTTACAACCACTTAAATTACACTTTTTAATGTTACTGACTACACAAAGGTGAGATCTGTTACCTGTTCTTCTGTAGGAAATGGCCACAAAATGTGAAATCACCTCCTCATAATAAAAATGGTGGTGACATTTCAGCAATACAGGACTTGCTTTGGAAGGCATTGTAGGAAATTCATCATACCCAAAATACAGCTTAAAAATGTATCTGCAGCCATCAAGATTGTTCAGTTGATGAAGCTACGTTTGAATGGCATGCAAAATGGCTGCCTTCCCCTTGTATAAGACACAGGAACACTTTAAATCATGCCGCTGTTAATGTTTCTAAAAAAAATTCCAACCAGTTTTAAAGCCTAATTGCTTTATGTATATAGATATATATATACACATATGCAGCTTTTATGTGTGTTTGTTTACAAAACAGACAGATGGTTCTTCAAAGTTGATCCACACATTTGAAAGAAATCTTTCATCCTAAGTACATACCTTTTGGAGTGTACTTATGCACAGTTTGCTGTAGAACGCGTCTGTCAGGACATCTGCTTCGTAACACAGATGTATCCCTGCCTTTTGACCACATTCATGCAAGATATTCTGATGAAAAGGGGGTCTTCTAGGCCTGTGTCGTATTACTTGTTCAGCAGAAAGCATCGTACTGCTAAGGTATTACCACCAACTCTGGAGCTACGAGATTCCTTATCCCACTCACCTCTTTTATGTTTGTGTTGTCTGATTTCCAGATTGCCCTTGCTGATCGTTCTAATGATACTGATTACTTCTTACACTAGAATAGAGTGGAGGAGATTGACAGTGAGCTTTGTGGACCGAGTACCTCTTGTGACTGAGAACACTTGACATTTGTTTTGTCTGCCAGTGCTAATGCAAGGGAAGTGTCCTTTTTCACATGTATGAATGTCTGGCACTATGGAAAGGACAGGCAGCATCCGTTCTCCCTACCAAGGCTAAGAGTAGAGCATTTCCTTCTGTCAGTTGGCAGATTACTTTCAGGCTCTCCGGAAGATTTGCTTATCCACAAGGAGGAGAAAATCATCTGCCTTAGCTTTCAGGTCCATTGCATTAATGTCTGCCATTTGTTTCACTAATGGTGACATAATTTCATTTCCATAATGATCTATTTACCATGTAGATTAAGGGACTGCAATGCTTATTTCTTATTTCTTATTTGTGCTCAAGAGAAAATTGACACTGCTGGAAAAAAAAAGCAGCTTTAAAGTGCCACTATTGATAATTTGCATAATGTTAACAAACTAGTTTATGCAAAAGAGATTTTAGTAACTGTCATAGCTTCTGGAGATTACCGGCAGAGAAAATAATTTGTGTTTAGATTTTTAGATTCATCTGAGCCAAAGATAATAAATTTTGTTATCAGATGTGTTTTTTTCAGTACAAAAAATTACATACGTACCCCATCCCCATTTCCTCTTCCCTACTGTCCCTGAAACGCCTACAAAAGAACAGTGACAAAGAACAGTGCCGGTTCGCACTAGCGCGATGCGGGGATCAGCGCGATTCCAGTGCCGATTCTTGCATCCTATAGGTCTTGCAGGCAGTTCACCCTGCCCTATGGGAACCGCTGCGGGGGTCAATAGAAAGTTAATGACACCCCCAGATCGGTTTGCATATCACAGTGCGAACTGTCAAATGGTGCAGGAATTGGATCGCATGGGTTTGCACTCTCATGCGATCCAAATCCAGTGCCGACCGAAAAAAAGGGTTCTGCACCAATTTGATGTGAATGCAATGCGAATTCAGCCATACAATTGGTATGGCTGAATTCGCATCGCACAGACATCGCATGTGATCTGCACAGCAATGCGGTGCAAATCACATGCAATGTCTAACATCGCACCACAGCCTAAAGGGTTTTATCCGCACTCCCACATTATTCACATTGTACCATTAAGCATTATGATTCAAGTTAGAGACATACAAGTTCAAGGTGGTTATTTTCTGGCAGCTGACATCCTGTCCAGTAATCACATACTGTACAAGAAAACTAGCACCCAGCACTTTCTTTGCCTGATGCAGCAGTGAGCATAGAACTGCAACAATAGGTTTCGCAGCAAAGTTCCCCAAAAGTCAGATAATTTGATGCCTGGTCAGGTGTGGTTACTTCAGCATTGTTTGATGCATTTTCACAATCACAAAAGAACTTTAAACCAGAACCCACTTCTATCGCAAATAACAAAAGTAAGGGTTTATTCCTCATTTTAGCATAGTGGGCGGAGTTGTACACCTGGGGCTGTCTGTCCATCCAGATACATTATATTTGTGCTGTACATTAAAGAACCCGTTATTCAACACGGTGTACAGCTATTTCATGCTTGTTGGCCATGATCCATGATTTTATGGAATAGGCCTTGAGGAGCAACACATACGGTATATTGTTTTTTTTTTTTTCCTATATGTGTACAGTGGTTACTTATATTTGGTGTAAGTCTACTTTTGTAATAACACCCAGATAGGCATAATAGTCCTTTTTTTTTTTTTTTTTTTTTTTTTTTTCTTTTACAAAATCCTATTGAGGTTTTCAAAAATAACATACAGCACAAGATCTCAGTACAAAATGTAATATATAAAAGAGTAGTGAGAAAACAAATCCATATAATACAATACTATATGGGTCATAAATGGTGAGAGCAGCGCAACACAGCACAGCTACCGATATGATAACGGAGTACCCTTCTTTTAATACCTAGTTTTTTGTAACTGTACAGGGCTGACAAAGTAATGAAAATGCTTAACATGTTAATATCTGGATCGAATAAGTAGTGGGGGCCATCCTCCTCCTTTAAAAAGCTTCAGTCTTTGCTTTTATACAAGTATGATCTGTGTCGTGGGATTTTGCACAGTTCATTAAGAAGATCTGTTTGGGGGATAAAAGGGAAGGAAGTTGCTTTACATTCTGCACACTGGAACTTCTCTTAAAGGCTCAATGATGTTTATATCTAGTCATTGAGGAGGTCATCAAACCTGCATATGCTGATGTTCATGAAACCACCCTTTCTTTTATTTATCTGTGGACAGGTGCCATGATCATTGTGGAAATTGCAGCAAAAGGGTACATGTAAATGGCCCTGTAAATTGGCCTTAGGTTTCTTGTTTTTTGTTTTTTTTTTCCAGTCATTTAGAGCAATCATCCTTTTAGGATGGTGGCCTTATTAGGAATCGACCACTATATGTAAATGTTGGCAACTGACATTAGGCTCAGTTTAGTAAGCTATAAAAAAACATAACAGTGACATTTAGCAATAAGAACTGAACATAATCACACAAATGAAAACAAAGATCACAACATATATGCTATAGCTTAGTGAAATTATATATATATATATATATATATATATATATATATATATATTTTTTTTTTTCTATTTAATGAATTATAGCCGCCTTTGTTAGTATTAATATAGCTCACCTTTGTATCTTTTAAATAATCAATTACCATAGTTGCTTCAAAGTTAAAGTTCTTTTTTATGTTGTCTTTTTGCACTTTAGTGTACCCCTTGTAGCTATCACAAGCTTTTTTTTTTTCCCCCAGAGATCATCTATCATAAGCTGACTTTGGGTTAGTGATTTCTGGGCAGAAGTTTGTTACTTTAATAGGTGAAAATCAGTGATGTCCTAGGTGGTTAAAGAACGGTCCTTGAAAAACACACATACAACTTGGCAAGGTTTGGCACAACTCCCATAGATTACTCATAAACTACAGAGTTAGATAGAAGTATTAGTATTTAGTAATTACAAGCACACCAACTTACCATACTTGAGTGCAGATGTAGAATATGTGAAAAACAATAGCATACACCTACAGCATACACCTGCAGCATGGCCAGAATAGGCTGAGAGCCCAGCTGAAATGGATATGGGCCACAGAACTGAATCATCCAGTGCCTTCTCCAAATCACCCTGTTTTAGATGGAATTATTTTTTAGTATGTTTCACTTTAGCCATTACGTAGTAGAGATACTTTTTATTAGATGTAAGCCTTTATAAAATTGTTTTAAATTTGTAATTAAGAATATATAAGATGTTTTATGTTTGTTACCTTCCAGAGATAACGGTTTCATGTTTGATGTGATTGAATTTAACGGAAGCATTTGTGTTTAGCTGTGCTTCCATAATGGCATTGCCAGTACAGATGCATCTGGGTTCCCTTAAGGAGGAAATCTGTCATCGACATGGAGGATTTTATAATCTCACCTGTTCAGCAGTCTGATCATGATTCTAAATCACGTTCCAACATTGCTGCTGGGCAAAATTGTTGTTCATTGTGTATAATATATGTGTGCATTGATTATTTTCACTGTGTATTTTACTCTCATTTCTCTTGAAGCCCCCTGGCCTGGTCTTATAAAGTCATTTACATGAAAGAATGGTTATATTTCATGTCACGCTTTATAACAATGTGTCTTCATATCTAGGCCAAATATGATGCTCTTAAGAAGCAGATGGAATCCATGGAAGTAGAGGTAATGGAAGCTAGGCTGATCCGAGCTGCTGAACTGAACGGAGAGATAGATGACGATGACTCTGGTATGATTACCTGATTTACAGTTTTAATCCTTGAATGTACTTTATCAAAGGTATTTGTGAATAATAGGGAAAAGCTATTTTCCAAGTGGATTAATTCATAATTCAAGACTTTCTGCTCCCTTCTTTATTGTTCATTGAGGGACATAGGATGTCTTTAACATTTGTGTTGTACTGTCACCTAGATTAGGAAATTGGCTGCTGTAGACCAGCCTAGGTTAACTTTCCTACTACCAGCATGCCTCTTTGCTAGTGTCCTGAGAGGGTGGAGTAAACTAATTTTTCTAACACTTTTTTTCTACAAATTTTTTCTTTAGTCGAGACATTACTGCTGGAAATTTGTCACTTTAATTGCATCTGTTCTTAGTGTGGATCTAGCTGTATCTCGCTTAGCAGATGCTTACTATACCGGTGAAAGATGCACCTGCCTTCAAGGATCCAATCGATAAATGGTTGGAAGCCCTTTCTAGAGCTCTGTTCCCTCTGATGGGTACTGCTTTTCAACCGATTTTGGCGGTGACTTTATCAAGTCATGCCAAAATTCCTTAAGAGATCTTACTACAGTACTGCTATAGTTGACGAATTGCTTATTGAACATGTAGAGCAAATGGCTATAGCATTACATTTCAGTTGTGACAGTTTGTTGGAAGCCTCTCATCTCATTTCTGGCATGTGTCTCATGTCAATACATATGCATAAAACACTTTGGCTAAAGTGCTGGACTGCTGAACCTTTATGCAGGAAGCAAATGATCTCTGGCCTTTGAGGGACAGTCTATTAGTCTCTCCAGGGAATATTGTCAGGGCAAGAGCACTCATCTTCCTTGGCAAAAGATGCAATTGACTGCAAAGTCTTCTCCCTCTCTGGATGTTAAGAAACATCCCTTTAATTTTTCCACTCCCTTAGCCTCAATGTCCCCCACCAAGTTTGGCTAGGTAGGTTGGATCCTTTTTCTGGGCAGAACATCACGTTCCAGCCTTGTGTGGCGTGTACTTTCCAGGCCCGGAAAATTAACAGGCAGATTTCCACAGCCAATAGCGCCAGGACCTATTGAAGTGGTCCCTACACCTGGACATGTTCCAGGTGTATCCCAGGTGGGGGACACCAGATGTGGACCTCCAGGTTCAGCAACAACTTGGACATGTTTGTCTCCAGGTACAGGGATCCTCCAGCTTTAGCAGTGGATGGTTTGGTTTCTCCTCATTTTGTTTGCTATATACTGTGTGTGTGTGTGTGTGTGTGTGTGTGTGTGTATATATATATATATATATATATATATATATATATATATATATATATATATATATATATATATATATATATATATATATATATATTTATTGTACATTAAGATGAACCGTGGGGGGGGGGTTTGCAGGGGCATCAGGCGGCTCCAGAATTTGTGTTGGACAGGCTCAGGTGTATGTGTACATGGGGCCTAAGTGCAATCCAAACAAATGTGAACTTTAAATGTGGTATGCAATAGCAAATACAGTTATATAGTGCAGTCCAGGTAAGTGTAAAGCACAGTGCTGTATGCAGTAGAAAATATTATTCTTCTATGCAGTATAGTATCCAATCATCCACCAAAAATATAAACTGTGCTTTAACCAGATTTTTACAGGTCATCTTTTAACCCCACCATAACCCTTTAGTTTGGATGGACTATCCCAATACAGATGTCCTTTTAAATCATAAAAAGTCTTCAAGTGATTTACCCAAAGGGCCATATTCTTATCCTTCAACCAATCCATTTTCCTCAAGGGAGATTTAACCACCAGCAATCAATGTTGGTGCATAAAATGGAGAAAAAAAAAAGAGATTCTCCATAGTGTAAATTACATCAGTATACTTTTGGTATGATTTGAAGATGTAACAGCTTAGTACACATCAGTACACATGCTTTTCTGTTTTCTGTGAAGCCTAGAGGAGTGATGGCAGAAAAAAGACCAAGTGGTCCATGAAGTTTGCCCTATTTATATATGCCAGGAATGCTGGTAGTGGTTATCCTAGGCTGGCCTACAGTTTTTTGTTTACCAGTATCTATTCCTCCTGAAGGCAGCAATATATCCTGAATGTAAAGACTTCCTCTGTCCCAAAAACCCTATTTTGATTTCCATGGAAGTTTTTTTTTTTATGCTTGTATTTGCGTGGTAAAGTTTATGTACAGGATGTTTGAGGCATATTGTACCCATAACGTGCGGAAGACCAGCACTGCTTATTACATTCTGAGTGCTTTAGGCAGCAGTTTGATTCATCATTTCCAGGTTAAGAGCTTGTTAGCAAATATTAGCATTGAAGTGCTAGCTAGGGAATGTCCAGATCTGGATAAGATGAATAAGACCTCATATCTGATATGACTCTCACTTTTCATTTAAATATTGCATCTACAGTATCTGTAAGATGCATGTTTCCCTTTAGGGTGAGGGCTGTAGGAGAATATAGTCTGTTAGTGCATGTCATTTACATGTTATGACTTTACATACGATTACTGTAGAAAAAATATGGAAAATTTTGCTGCCAAGCTAAATGGACACAAGCAAGAGTGTTTCTTATTCTGACACAGAGTCACTATATTGTAAAGACTGGGTGAGCAGTTACAGGACACTTTTCACACCAGTGAAGGGTGCAGATCCGGTATGTTGCCAGCCTGTCTCAAGTTGATGGGTAACTTACCCAAAAGGGAATTATGTCCTGTGTGTGCAGACAGTTACAGCTTTTTGAAAAATGTGGATCTCTATATTTGCTTTAGAGTTCCCACCATTTGTTAGGAAGTACCCATTAAAGTGAAGACTTGTTCTTACTTGTGCGTCCATCGCTGGTCAAAAACATCAACTGCAAAGGGCTAATGTGGTTCATCCAGCCAGAAGTCTAGTGAGCTGATAACTTCCTGTACTTTCTGCCTCTGCACTGTTATCAGTTAACATCGTTCCTGGCTGTCTCTGTGGACTACAAAACGCCTTCCCCTGTTATTAAGATGAGAGGGAGATGTTATGTAGTCCTAACATACTCCTTGTCCTAGAGTGAGAGCACTGCTCAATACAGTTTTCACCCTTGGACAAGACCTGTGTTAATGACAATGAAAAAAAGAAGTGTGAAAACGAATGCAGCCACCATATCGATAGACTAGTATGCTGCAGTACTATTCATTTTTGTTCCTGGGTTTATGGCTTAAAGTATTCACATGTTGTTGTGCTTTTTCGTGCTTAAGAGCATTTCTCTATGTCTTATATTTGAATGTTACATGTAGGTGGAGAATGGCGCCTAAAATATGAGCGATCTTTGCGTGAAATTGATTTTACAAAGAAACGTATGCAGCAGGAGTTTGAGGACAAGCTGGAAGTGGAACAGCAGAGCAAGAGGCAGCTGGAACGGAGGGTCCGTTGGATTACCATAACACTTTTTACACGTATTTGCTGTCAGAAGGGTTAAGAGAGGAAAAGACATAGAGCAGTTTGGGTAGATTTATCTGTGGAGAAGCAGCTGAATGAAATGTCTAATGTGCTTTAGTTAAAAAAAAAAAAAAAAAAAAAAGGTATACAGGGAAGATATTTGTAAGCAATATTATGGGTACCTGACTTAGAAGTACTGAAGCCAGTAAATCAGCATGGCAGCCAGGCAACTAGCATTTTCAGAAGAAGACCTGGAATGACAGCTCGTCGGTCTCTCTCCATTAGTAGGATTACTTTAATGCTCTAATATGGCCTAATAGTTTTTTGGAAACCTCTGATAATTTGTGGACTGTATGCGTATTTAATGGAGGACATAGCTATAGATAAAGAGGTTGTGATTTCTTTATCTAGGTGTAGCCTTATCATTTTCTGCATTATGCGTAGTATCCATGCTCAGGGGGGCTGCTGGGTGTACTGTGTCTTATCCAACTCACTTTCTTTTGCCTTCAGCTAGCAGATTTGCATGCAGATAATGAAGAGACGCAGAGAACATTGCAACAATTAAAAAAGAAATGTCAGCGTCTAACATCTGAGCTACAAGACACCAAGCTTCATCTAGAGGGTCACCAGGGGCGCAACCATGAGCTTGAGAAGAAACAGCGTAGGTCAGTGATCTAATGAATTTCACATTTATCCACCAGCTACATATAAAGGGAATCTTTTGCTGTTCCTATTTATTTTAGAGATATGAATGTGAATGGTTTTATCCTAATGAGAATAGTATTATCAGTGTGAGTCCACGGTCTAATCACTCTGTATTTATAGTTTAAAACATAGCACAGCGATGTCATTAAATCCTTCCATCACAATGAAAGTCTAAGTGGAGATTTCACCCAAATAGTTTTTTTTAGGTAACTTCATGCGCTTAAAATTAAAGCGGGGGTCCACCTATCTATCTTTTTTTTTTTTTTTGAGTTAATTCACAAACTTTTCTTCTCAGCATCACATACTCACATATTGTGTGTAATATGTCCGCCTGTGTCAGATTTCGTCGGAAAGAATAACTTATATTATTCACTGCAGGCGGTTTCCATCTTCATTGTGGGCATTTGAAGCCCACAAGCATTTATTTCCTGGATGTGGTGAATGCTGTGCTCCCAGCATTCACCGCTTATTCCCGCACATGCTCAGTGGCATCCTGGGAAGCCTGAGACTAGCTCCCAGGAGTCTGGGAGAGGCTAGAAACACGCCTACTCCCACGGGAGGAGAACCAGGAAGTGCAAAGAAGAATAGAAAAATAAAAAGTAATTACGGCGATTTAAATTTTTTTAAACGGCATGTCAGCATCTAGGCAAGGAAGAGAAATACATACAGATATTGTTCAAAATTTGGGTGGAACCCCGCTTTAACATTTGCAAAAAAAGATATTTAGAAACAGCGTTGCTGACTTGGTTTTAGGAAGCATAGGCTTCAGGTATGCCATCCTCATCCGGGTTTTACAGCTTGTGAATCGGAGACCTGGAACAAGCATGCAACCAGTAGAATTTGAATGGTTGTTCTTGCTTAGAATGATCGCCCTGGAGCCTGAACCATCAAAAACAATTCGACAATATCCGTTCCCTTATTTCTGCTCTGAGAGATTCACTTTAGGCTGTTAGCTGATGTGAATTATGCTATTCACTAGAATGAAATTCAAGTTGAGTTGCTTAGCACTTGCGTACTGTCTATGCTTGCTATTTGTTATTGCTATCATTGCTAGCAGTAAGTCCCCGTTCAAACCGGTGCGACTTATCATGCGACTCGATTTGACAGATCAAAGTCACCTGATAAGTCGCACCCTATTTCTGACTATGGAATCGTACAAATCGTTGCGACTCCGACTTTGAAAAGGTCAGTGTGACTCCGACTTGCACTGACTTTGAAAAGGTTCCTGCACTATTTTTGGTGATTTCTTGTGGGACTTGCATTGGCATCTGTGCATGAAGTCACATTGATCGGCGGCTTTGAAATCTTGCTGAAGTAGCGTGATTTTAAAGCCGCATTCGGTGTGATACTAAAGATACTCACGTTTCTTATTTTTAACCAAAAAAAAACAAAACATGTTATGCTTACCAGCTCTGTGCAGTTGCTTTTGTACAAACCAGCCCAGATCCTCCTCTTCTCAGGTCCCTCTTCGGTGTTCCTGGTCCCTTCCTCCTGTTGAGTCCCCCCACAGCAAGCAGCTTGCTATAGGGGCAACCGAGCCACAGCTCTCTGTGTCCATTAAGACACTGAGCTGTAGCCCAGTGCCGCCCCCTTTCTCTCCTCATTGGCTCACTGACTTGGACAGCAGAGGGAGCCAATGGCGCTGCGCTGCTATCTCAGCCAAAGAGGAAGGGAGTGCCAGACAGCCAAGCCCCTTGTGCAACATCG
This sequence comes from Aquarana catesbeiana, assembly GCF_042186555.1. NCBI lineage: Eukaryota > Metazoa > Chordata > Amphibia > Anura > Ranidae > Aquarana > Aquarana catesbeiana. The sequence continues at coordinate 692,036,344 of NC_133325.1, read as the reverse complement.
CTGGATTTAGAAGGTCCTCAGGTATGTATCAGGGGGGCTGCTGCACACAGAAGGCTTTTTATCTTAATGTATAGAATGCATTAAGATAAAAAAACCTTCTGCCTACAAAGAATGCACAACATGACAAAGATCCTGTCTAAAAGGACCTTCCATAAACAGAGAGTGGTAGCGGTTCAGGGGAAGGTATCCTTAATGGTAATGAGTAACTTTGCGTGAAAATATTTACCAGTTTTATTGGTAGGAGAAAGCCCATGTAATGGCAGGCCCACAAAAGGACATCTTTATGCATAGTTACTGATGTGCATAACTCCTGACTGGTCTTTAAACATTTCATGTATCCCCAAGGTTTGACTCTGAACTAACACAGGCTCAAGAAGAGGTACAGAGGGAGAAGATTATAAAGGAGAAACTGAGCAGAGAAAAGGATATGCTCACCTCTGAGGTTTTCAGCCTCCGACAACAGCTGGAAGTAAGTGCAACTAATGAAATCATTTGTCACAACAAGTCCAATTCTTCTAAAAAAACAAAAAAAAAAATAGCCCAACCCTGGTAAAATTAAAGACACTGTGGCTTCAATATCCTCCTTTTCTCTTGACACCGGCCCCTGCAGACTCGCTGTATAATCCAGCACCAGTATTCTTCTGGGTGGAATGACACCCAGCGTCATCCAGCGCACTTCCTGTGAGCTTACAAGGTCATGAACACACCTCCTGGGGGTTGTTATTATGCCAGCTTTGGCTGACTATACTTCTCGACAGCACCCACATATTGTTGTGCAAGCGACACACTGTCTGAGAGTAAGGACTAGGGTTTACAGAACTTAAAGAATAAGTTCACCTTTGTAAAAAAAAAAATGTGCATTACATAGTATACATAGTTACATAGTATACATAGTTAGTTAGTCAGGTTGAAAAAAGACACAAGTCCATCCAGTCCAACCATAAAAAAACAAAAAAACAATATACCCAATACTATACCCACAGTTGATCCAGAGGAAGGCAAAAAACCCCAGCAGAGCATGCTCCAATTTGCTACAGCAGGGGAAAAAATTCCCAGAGAGGCAATCGGATTATCCCTGGATCAACTCTACCTATAAATGTCAGTACCCAGTTATATTATGTACATTTAGGAAAGTATCCAGGCCTTTCTTAAAGCAATCTACTGAGCTGGCCAGAACCACCTCTGGAGGGAGTCTATTCCACATTTTCACAGCTCTTACTGTGAAGAAACCTTTCCGTATTTGGAGATGAAATCTTTTTTCCCGAAGTCGTAAAGAGTGCCCCCTTGTCCTCTGTGTTGACCGTAAAGTGAATAACTCAACACCAAGTTCACTATATGGACCCCTTATATATTTAAACATGTTGATCATATCCCCCCTTATTCTCCTCCAGTTCCAAATTCAGTTCCTCTAATCTTTCCTCATAGCTGAGCTCCCCCATGCCTCTTATCAGTTTGGTTGCCCTTCTCTGCACTTTCTCCAGTTCCCCGATATCCTTTTTGAGAACTGGTGCCCAAAACTGAACGGCATATTCCAGATGAGGTCTTACTAATGATTTGAACAGGGGCAAAATGATATCTCTCTCTCTGGAGTCCATACCTCTCTTAATACAAGAAAGAACTTTGCTCGCTTTGGAAACCGCAGCTTGGCATTGCATGCTATTATTGAGCTTATGATCTACCAAAACCCCCAGATCCTTCTCCACTACGGATTCCCCCAGTTGTACTCCCCCTAGAATGTATGATGCATGCATATTCTTAGCCCCCAAGTGCATAACTTTACATTTCTCAACATTAAACCTCATCTGCATTGATTATTTTATTTTTTAATAGGATTCTGTAAAGCACTGCACCTTCAATCAGCAGATGGCGGGTGCAATCTCATGCTACTGCAGACTTTCAGTGTAGCCTATACCTCGCACTGGTATCCTAACAGTAGTTGTAATTCCCCCATTTACAGAACTCTGTGAATGAATGACACGCTGGATGGGCATGTTTGTTTTAAATTGTGATAGCGGATGTGGGGAGAGGATCCCTGGCCTGTTGTCACAACGGGGACTCGGGGGGGTCCCCGTTGTGACAACAGGCCAGGGATCTTCTCCCCACATCCGCTATCACAATTTAAAACAAACAAACACAATTTAACACCTACAAAAGAAACCCTGTCACTAACTTAAAACATGTGGGTGGAAACACAGAAAAAGCAAGTTTTTTAAATGCTTTCTTGAGCATTTTTCCTTTCGATTAAACTTTTTTTTATATACTTGCATGTGCCTTTGAAGCAGATTTGACTTCTTCAAAAAGAAAAAGTCAATTTCCTAGCACAGCTTCCATCCTTCCTGCACGTTCTAGCTCTCTCCTTTTCTGGGATTGTCTAATTACAGTCTGTGTTGGCCTATCTGTTCCACCCCTCCCCTTTTTTTTTGTACCTAATCTTTTATGTAGCAGCTGGGGGAAGAGTGACCGCTCTGAGTCTGCGAGGGCTAATAACGTCACTTACAAGAGGGTGGCGCCCAGCAGCAGTCTCAGGACTTTTGGATATCTACACAAGGGGAGGCTTTTACAATTAAATAACATGCCAAAATGTTTTATAATTCTATGTAAAAATTGTTGTTGAAATGAATGGTTTGCATCAGGGTTTCTTTAGGAAAACTCCACTTTTCATTAACTTTTTTTAAGGAACCGATCTAACTTTATGCGATACTCGAGCAATATTTGTCATGTTACTAAAGTTCCATTTTCTATTCAGCCTGCAAACAAATTTACGAAGGTTAAAAGATGTTTTTATTTGCATGCTTTTTTTGGCTTAGTGATACAAAGCACTGAAGCCAAATGGTAACTGGTGATAGCCAGGCAATTTCCAAATGAAAGCGAGCAATGTGAGTCTCTTTGCTTCTCGTATAACAGTTTTATTTAATTATGTGTCTACAGAAGCATAAAAGCAATAAAAGTAAATTTAAAAAAAAAAAAATCTGTGGTGCTCTATATATATATATATATATATATATATATATATATATATATATATATATATATATATATATATATATATACAGTGTCTCACAAAAGTGAGTACACCCCTCACATTTTTTCATGTGACAACACTGAATAAATGACACTTTGCTACAATGTAAATTAGTGAGTGTACAGCTTGTATTACAGTGTAAATTTGCTGTCCCCTCAGAATAACACAACACACAGCTATTAATGTCTAAACCGCTAGCAACAAAAGTGAGTACACCCCTAAGTGAAAATCTCCAAATTGGGCCCAATGTCTCAATATTTTGTGTGGCCACCATTATTTTCCAGCACTGCCCTAACCCTCTTGGGCATGGAGTTTACTAGAGCTTCACAGGTTGCCACTGGAGTCCTCTTCCACGTCTCCATGACAACATCACGGAGTTGGTGGTTAGAGACCCCACCTTCTGTTTGAGGATGCCCCACAGATGCTCAATAAGGTTTAGGTCTGAAGACATGCTTGGCCAGTCCATCACCTTTACCCTCAGTTTCTTTAGCAAGGCAGTGGTCGTCTTGGAGGTGTATTTGGGATCGTTTTCATGGTCGAATACTGCCCTGCGGCCCAGTCTCTGAAGGGAGGGGGGATCGTGCTCTGCTTCAGTATGTCACAGTTCATGTTGGCATTCATGGTTCCCTCAACGAACTGTAGCTCCCCAGTGCCGGCAGCACGCATGTAGCCCCAGACCATGACACTCCCACCACCATGCTTGACTGTAGGCAAGACACACTTGTCTTTGTACTCCTCACCTAGTGGTTCCAGTAATCTATTTCCTTAGTCTGCTTGTCTTTAGCAAACTGTTTGCAGGCTTCTTGTGCATCATCTTTAGAAGAGACTTCCTTCTGGGACAACAGCCATGCAGACCAATTTGATGCAGTGTGCGGCGTATTGTCTGAGCACTGACAGGCTGACCCCCCACCCTTTCAACCTCTGCAGCAATGCTGGTAGCACTCATACGTCTATTTCCCAAAGACAACCTCTGGATATGATGCTGAGCATGTGCACTCAACTTCTTTGGTCGACCATGGCAGGGCCTGTTCTGAGTGGATAAATATGGCAAAAAAAGAACTTTGCTATTAAATGAAATGCTAAAGCTGCAACTCAAAGTGACATACAACACAAACGAAAAAATGGAAAAAAAAAATTGTGATATAAACACCAAAATGATGTAAAACATTGTGATATAGAAACCAAAAATAATTCAAACCAATAAATGCTACAAAGTAAATAGAACGTATATGTATGTGCATCACACCAAAATACTCATAATGTGAATAAACCTTCCGAACCCAAAGTCTATGATACTAGATGCTCAAAGTAAATTCACACTTGAGATCCTGTAACACTAAAGAGTCACATGACACCGGGGAGTGATAAAAGCTAATTGGGCCCAATTTTGACATTTTTTGTGAGATACTGTATATGAGATACTGTATATAGTCTTGTTTTTGAACATGCGCTCTTTAAAAATAAAATCATATACCACTAAAGAACCAATCATGTTAATTTGTGCAAATTGGCACCTTTAGCTTGCAGACCTCCTCCTATTAGGGTTTTTGCAGCAGTCCAGAAATTAGCGACCATTTGTTACTTTAAAAGGCTCTGTTTCATTTATAAACACTTGCACTGCATGGCGTGCTTATCTCAGCGGGATAACATTTTATTCTCTTCTCCGCCAGCTTAAACTTCTTTAAAATCAATAAGCCAGTGCTTTTTTGTAATTTTGCCTTTTTTCCTACCTACGCTGATATTTGTTTCATCTGAAATAGCCACTTTTTTCAATAGTGGTCCTGTCAGTTAGTGCTTTTACATATCTGCATTAAAGTTCAGTATATTTCAACATTGTTTTTTTGCACAACTTGCTGTAGTAAAGCAAAATGTTAAATGTTTGAGCCTTAAAGTATCTAATACATATACATTTCTTCATCAGGAGAAAGACTCTGAGATCACTGTCTTGACACACAAGGTTGATCAGTTGGAGGTTGAACTTCAGGACCTCTCATCACAGGAGTCCAAGGATGAAGCTTCTCTAGCAAAGGTCAAGAAACAACTGCGAGACTTAGAGGCCAAAGTTAAAGACCAAGAGGAAGAACTTGATGAACAGGCTGGATCCATACAAATGCTGGAGCAGGTATAGAAGTTTTGTATTTTATAGTAAGAAGGGATGCTTCAGTGATACAAACACGGGAGTATGTTTAAAAATTTGTGAACGTAACATTTAACATTTACCAAACAGGTAAATCTTCCTGGTGCATGTTTTTTTTTTTTTAATTACAGCGATTGATTCATCTGCAGTGAATATTTAGTGAATGTTACATTCACGTCTTAATAAATGTGCCCGTAAAGTCCTTCCTTCAAAAATGTATTTCAGTTTGTGGGCCACGGCAAATTTAAATATCCACTCGGCTTATATCTTTTGTTTAGTGAAAGGATTTTTGGTTCCTTTTAGCTCGTGTCACCTTTAACCTGTTTAGGTATGCTTTCCTATTATTAAGCTAGGTAATATTGCCAATTTTCTAGTGCAGCGATTCTCATCCAGGGTTCCTCCATAGGTTGTTAGCGGTTCCCTGAGCTGTGGCTGATCGACTTCCCATCTTATGGTGCCTTCATTATTCCAGGTCCAACTGCACTTGGCAGAACCAGTGGTATGACACCAGTGAACATTTAGTTGCCTGTGGCATTCACCACTGTAAGAATTTAGTTCTTCCTATTGACTGCTAATGTAAATGGCATTCCTCTTACTGACCCTGACCCTAATGAGTTAATTTTTGCAGGGGTTCCCCAAGACTTGAAAATTATATCAAGGGTTCCCCTGGGGGTAAAAAGGTTAAGAAAGGCTGATCTAGTGGTTACTACCATCGCTTTTACCTTTCTGACAGCATTTCTATATGAATTGAGATATATGCAGGCACATTTATCTTCGCACTGACTACAGATGCAGGCACATTTATCTTTTCACTGCCTATACATCTGTGCTACAGAGTTGCTAATGTGAGCTGACTTTTCAACCAAATAGAAGCTAACATTCCAAAATCCGTTCACATACAATATAAAGGCAAAAAAATTGTGGACTGCTGACCATCACTTCTATGTGAGCTTGTTGGACAATCCATTACAAAACCACGGGCATTCATTTGGATCGCTCATTCCCCTTTGTGTCTGGGAAGGTTTTCAACTTAATTTTGGAATGGGTCTGCAGGAATTTGTATCCATACAGCCAAAATAGCATTTGTGAGGGCAGATACGGATGTTGGATGGAAAGACATGGCTCACAGTTAGAATTCCAGTTCACACTTGGTGTTCAGCGGGGTTGAGGTCCAGGCTTTGTACAGACCACTCGAGTTCCTCCACATAATACTTGTCAAACCATGTCTGTTTGGAGCTGGCTTTGTTTACAGGGGCACACTATCCTGGAACACAAATGGGCCTTACCAAACTGTTGCCACATAGGCACACAATAGTCTAAAATATCTTTGTATGCTTTAACTTTAACAGCAGCCTTCACCGAAAACACCTGAACTGAATAATTTGGAGGCTTGTGGGTTTTCATGTTCTAGACCAGTTTGGGAGGATAACTAATCTAAATCAAGTGGCTTTGTGGACAAATTTCCACTTCATGCCCTAGTTTCATGCATGAGCTCAGTCTGGCTTAGGGTATAGCCTATACTCCCTCGTTTATCATGAATTTCTAAGCCTCTGGAAAAACATTTCTGTGTTAATGCTAACGGTGTTGAACTGAAGCTTGCACTTACTTTGTTTTCAATGTGTATTTACATTACAGAAGTAATGATGTATGCCTGGCACATTAGAGAGTAGTATACTGCCATTCCCAGGAAATCAACTTTTACTTTTGTGGCACTTTTTCTTATAAAATAGTCATTTTGTGTAAACAGACCGTCTGGATCATTGTGCTTGATGCTTTGAAGAAAATTACAGCTTACTGGGATAGATGAGGGATTCGAATAAGTATTTAAATAGAGATATTGGGAAGGATTTTACTACAGCAAGCAAAGTGCTGAATACCAATTAAATGCAGTATTAGTCACAGAATAAAATCATTCCTGGAAGGGAAAGAAACACATGGTGTTAAATGTGCATTTCTCAGCATGTCACTCAGTCTCATTGCTTTAATTATAAGATTACGGACATTTTCATTATGGACCGAGATCAGTTTTTGTTGATTAAACTATTTAAAATATTTCTTTTTCTCTTAATTCACTGTTAGGCAGGCACTAGCAGGGCTGGATCATCCTACTACTTTGTCTGTCCCCAGTAGGAAGATCTCAGCAGTATGTGCTCCTGCTCCAGTTACAGAATCCATTGGAGAAAAGTGACATTATCAATTTGAATTGTAATTACTGCAGTAGTTGGGTGGACCTGGGAATTCAGATAGATGATATCTTGCTGTAAGTGTACCCAGAGTATATAAGCAGTGACTCACCTAGCCAGAAACCACATAAAACTGTAAAACAGGTTTTGATGCAGTTGGCCCATAAATGCGGATTTGAGACCATAAAGACCGCATAATTTGTCTTTTGGGTTCACAGACTGTCATATTTGCAATTGGTTGTATTGGCAATGTAGTAGCAGATTTGGGCCATGTATGACCTACTGTAGGTTTTTTTCCATCATTTCATCAAGAACTTGTGATTCTCACATGTGCTTCTCATCCTTGGCAAGGGTGTCTCTGCATTGTCACAAGTGGTGCTCTAATCACCTCTTTTGTCCTTTAACCACTTCAATACCACGCACTTAGACACCTTCCCACCCAGGCCAATTTTCAGCTTTCAGCGCTGTCGTAATTTGAATGACAATTGCGCGGTCATGCTACACTGTACCCAAACAAATTTTTTATCATTTTGTTCCCACAAATAGAGCTTTCTTTTGGTGGTATTTTATCACCTCTGCGGTTTTTATTTTTTTTGCGCAACAAATAAAAAAAGACAAGTTTTTCTTTGTTTCTGTTAAAATTTTTTGTAAATAAGTACGTTTTCTCCTGCAATGACGGGCACTGATATGGCTGCACTGACGGGCACTGATACGGCGGCACTGATGGGCACCGATGAGGTGGCACCGATGAAGTGGCACTGATGGGCACTGATGGGCACTGATGATGGGCACTGATAGGCGGCACTGGTATGCGGCACCGATGGGCACTCATAGGTGGCATTGATTGGTACTTAAGGGTGGCACTGATGTGCACTGATAGATGGGCACTGACAGGTGGGCACTGATGGGCACTGACAGGTGGCACCGATGGGCAATGACAGGTGGCATCGATGGGCAATGACAGGTGGCACTAATAAAACATATTGGGGGCATTGCTGGGCAGATCTGTAACATAATGGTGCCAATCAGTGCCCATTTGTGGGCACAGATTGGGCACATTGGGCACATGTGGATGGCCATGGGGTACATACCTGGCCATGCACATGTTGCCCCTTCCCTGGTGGTCCTAGTGGTGATCCCTGGTGGTCCAGTGTGGTGATCTGAGGGGGGCTGTACTGATGAACAATCGGCGCAGACCCCCCCTGTCAGGAGAACCGCCGATCGTCTCTCCTCTACTCGCGTCTGTCAGACGCGAGTGAGGAAAAGCCGATCAACGGCTCTTCCCATTGACAGCGTGATCAGCCATGATTGGACACGGCTGATCACGTGGTAAAGAGCCTCCGCTGAAGGCTCTTTACCAAGATCGGTGGAGCGGTGTGTCAGGCTGACACACCGCTCCACCGATCGCCGCGATGCCCGCCCCCGGGGGCATGTTATCCTGCTGGACGTCATATGACGCCCAGTCAGGATAATGGAACCACTTCCCGGATCTCAATCCGCTATAGGGCAGGCGGGAAGTGGTTAAAAGGCAACCTCAGCCAAATGGCTAAATACACAGTTTGAATACCCATTAAGATACAGTATTACCTGCAAATTACGTTTTCACATAATGCTTATACTGTTATTATCCTTTACCCTTGGTGGGTTATATGGATGCATGACATATGAGCAATAACTTACTTCAGAGCCTTCTAGTCTTCTAACTCTGGATAGTGCCCCTCTTCCTGCCTGTTTTAGACCATTATGGAACATTCACCACTGGTGACATTTACCTTACGCATGCCATTTTAAAGTGTAACTAAAGTCTATAGGTAAAAAAAGAACAGGCCCCTTTGTGGGACAATAAGCAATATAAGTAATGGGGCGTACACATGGTCGGACTTTTCGGCTACAAAAGTCCGACGGACCAAATCCGGCGGACAATCCAATCGTGTGTGGGCTTCCCCGGACTTTCAGCTGACTTTTCCAGTCACAAATCTGATGGACTTTAGATTTGGAACAATCTTTACGTCGTAACTCTGCCGGACCCAGAAATCCGCTCGTCTGTATGCTAGTCCGACGAACAAAAACCCACACTAGGGCAGCTATTGGCTAACTTCCTTATTTTAGTCCAGTGTACGTCATCACGTATGAATCAGTCGGACTTTTGTGTGATCGTATGTAGGCAAGTCCGTTCGTTAGAAAGTCCGCCAAAAGTCAGTCGAAAGTCAGTCGAAAGTTTGTCGGACGGGCTGTCGGACTTTTGCAGCCGAAAAGTCCGACCGTGTGTACGCCCCATTAGTCTTACATTGTGAGGATAATGAGTAAAAAATGGGATCACCTTTACTTGTGTCACAAGGTGCCTTGGCAGCTTTATGCCTTCCATATGCATCTTGGGAAGTTGATGTAACCGATTCTTCTAATCTGCATCCCACCTTAGCGTCACTGGAAACAGGGATTTAGAAAAAAAATGCATCCCCAATATCTGATACTGACACTGTTAAATTCATGCATAGTCCAGCAAAAAGCTTGAAAACAGCTTGAACAGCTGTTCCAGATGTTACACAAAGGGGGAAAATGCAAGTCCAAGGAATGTCTAATTTCATATAACATATGTGACACATGTATAAAATGTCGAGTAAGTATGAATATTGAAATATGGTTCCAGTGTATTGGGAAGGTGGGTTGCACTGCAGTAGTAAAGGTAGTGCGTTCTATTTGGCATAGCAATGATATAAATCGCTTTGATGGAAAACAGGCAGCTTAACTTTAAGTCCATTTTAAGTGCAGCCAGTTACCTCCCCCTCCTGGTAATCGGCTTGCAAAACCAGCACTCTCACTTGTGGCAGCTCGGTAAAAAATACAGTTATGCTGTAATTATCTAAACTTTAAACTGTAACTTTTGAAAGCTGCATAAAAGAAACTGAAAAATGCTTTCTAGATTTGCCTAGAGTTGTTCTTAAGGTTATTTAATAACCTGCAGGCTTACATTAAAATATAGACTTTTAATGGGTACAGTGGAACCACAAATAATTCCTAAGGTACGAGGAGAAGCTTTAATCTTAGTGAATAAATCCTTCTTGCTGGCTGTAGCGCAGGTGTAGGAGGAGGGAGGAGAAAATTGCACAATCTGCTCAGTAAGAGTCTCTGTTTCCTGGCTGCTGTAACAGTCGTTGTAGAATAAAAATAAAAAAAATCCCCACTTTCGGTGAGAATTCATGCCCTTGTTCATTGGATGGGCTACCGCCTCCCATTGCTGTTCTTTGGCCATTTCCTATATATCTTCCTCTTGGTAGCTGTAAAAGTTAAAGAAGTGCCATTAGCTGTCCGCACATCAAGGAGCAATTGCCGAGTCAGCGACTGGGCCAGAGAGATGAATGGTCATCAAGAGACTTGCTTGGCCTCCGTTCCTATACCCTCAGCACTTAGTGCTCTCTGCTCACTCCTTAAATCATCTCTTATAGGAAATGTGGCTTGGGACCTGTGAGACGAAATTTTGCACCACTCAGGACCTCTCACTCTATCTCAGTGTACGCTGGGGTATTCCTTGTAGATATAGTCTCTTCCTTTTAATGGATCCTTCCATGCTTACAGAGTAATTATATAAATATCTCTCTCTTGGTGGACAATTGATGATAAGCTGTGCATGTAATGCTGGTGCAGGGATTCGAACCACAGACTGCAGGCCTGCTGAGTTGCTTTGGATTTGTGTGGACCCTTTCAGGCCTGTTCTGTTAAGTTGTGCAGAGGATTGGTGTCTTGCAGTGTGACCCCAAAAAGAGTGTCTCTGTTATGTTCAGATGACATGTACTCTTTAACCAACTTACACAAACATTTTTTCCTTTTTTTTTTTAATAGAAAAGACCTATTCTGGCTCTATTGAGTCATCTCTAGTGTAATTCTGCTGAGCTGGGGTTGCTGTGTTAATGCTGGACTGCTAAACTGCAGTGATGAAGAGTGACATCAACCAGCCTGGCTATGCTGTTATGCAGGCATGTCTGCATCACAAGTAGTTCAGGAACATCTATCCTACACTTGTAAGGCAGTGTTTCTCTACCTTCAGTCAATGCACCCTTCAAAATGCTGCACAATCTTGGAGCACCCCCTTCTAAAATGTAAAAAAATGCAACTAATAGTTTTGCATGTCCCAGTAGGATCCGCACACATAAGACACCCAACTTTAGAGGGTGTGATTTATTCTTTCAAAGCAAATAGACTTTTGAACACTGCTACTGACTAGTATTCCTGCATTTATTCTTCCTCCTTTTTTCTCTCCCCATGTAGCTAACCAGAAATAGGCTGTATGCACACTTGAGCTAAATGTCTTTGGTAGTTTTTACAGATTTGTTTGCTTTTTGAGTGTTTGTACGGACTTTTTTTGAGCATTTTTTGCAGGGGTTTTTGATCAAGGTTTTTTTTTTTTTTGTGTTTTTCTAATTATTTTTAGCCAATGTAAAGCTTGTTACTAGGAGAAACAAAAGTGTGGCACCTGTTTTTCCGGCATTCCCATTGAAGCCTATTGGGGCCAAAAACTCTTGAAACCTGTAGCCCAAAATATGCTCATGTACGTTTTTAAAGCTTCAAGCTGCACTATCATCAGATATGAACAAGCGCAGTTTAAAAGCATGATGTTGAGCATTTTGGAGCATCGGTGTTACAGATCATTTATCAGGGAAGTTCATTCACATGTATTTATTTGTTTTCAGCTATTTGCCTGGAGAAATGTACACGTTTTTCTAGACATAATTTTACATGTTGGGCAGATTTTATTTTATGTAGGATCTGCATTTGACTTGTGTTTACTTGTGGGGTCCTTTTATGTCTATCATTGCAAATGTCAGCGGCACCAACATGATACTGGGTCAGACGTAGAATAGGGTTCTGGCTGCATATTGATAATGTTTGAAACTAATCAGAATATATAGGCATATTTGGCATGAATTAAATGATTTGCTGTTTATTTCTAGTCCAAACTGCGTTTGGAGATGGAGATGGAACGGCTTCGGCAGTCACACTCTAAGGAATTGGAGAACAAAGATGATGAAGTGGAAGAGATTCGACAGTCTTGTCAGAAAAAGGTAATCTTGCTAGTCATTTTATTTATAGTGACATATTTCATCATTATAGGTTAATGTTAATTGCATCTCTCACAGATAAAGTCACTGACAGTATATTGTGGGTCATGGTTGAAAATGGGCCTTCTACTTCAGGTCATACAAGCTGAAGCAGAACTCCAATCAAGCAAATAATTGAGTTTTAGGTGGAAGTTGACATAATGGCACATTACCTGCTAATACTATACACACACTGTGTTAATATCCAATCTTGTTCATGTTTTATTTGTAGTGTTTTTATTTTAAATCTCTAACATCTAGAACTGCATAATTAAATGCTGGCAGAAGACTTATTAAGATGGCTATAAAATGCATTAATTGTTCACACAAGGTGCAATTTGTCTACAGATCCTATTGCAAGCAATGTGGATGGGCTTTTCTTAACCCCATCTGCTGTTCATAATTCTTAGTTTCCATAGTGGTCTATTAATTAGGATCAAAGTATGATATCTACTGTTGTGTCATTAGACTTTTCCCCCTGACATTGCCTCAATTTCTTTCTTTTAATAGCTGAAACAGATGGAAGTTCAATTAGAGGAGGAATATGAGGACAAACAGAAGGTGCTAAGAGAGAAGAGAGATCTGGAGAGCAGATTAAATTCCGTTAGTGAACAGGTATGGTGAAGAAGATGCAATAGAGCTGACAGTGCAGGTTTTACCATTAAGTAATCTTAGGCAAGAGCCTGGCTTTTTGTATCCTAATTCATACCGTTTCCTGACCTCAGGTCAGCCATCGTGACTTTGAGACCGAGAAACGTCTGAGAAAAGATCTGAAGAGAACCAAAGCTCTGCTTGCTGATGCGCAGATTATGCTGGACCACTTAAAGAACAATGCCCCCAGTAAGCGTGAGATTGCCCAGTTAAGGAGCCAGGTATGTGCTTCCACAAAATATTGATGTGTCAGGCTGAAATTTTGTCCACAAGTCTATCTAATCTCTGTGTTTGCAAGAAGTCTTTTCATTTATAAATGAAAGATTCAAACTTTAACGTGATGTCTAGAGTTTTGTTATGTTTTTTTTTTCTTAAAGCTCTGTTCACTTTTGCCTTAATAAGTGTGCTGGGCTCTTACACTAATGATTCTTGACAAATCTGTTTGGATGTATTTTTATTGTAAACTGAGATTTCTAGGTGCCCAGGAAGATCCTAGGATGCATCTGACATTGCTCCATTAATCATTTATTATTTTTTAAATAAGGAATAGATCTCTATTTTGGGATTCAAAAGGCAGTGCGATTCTAAAAAAAGATATGCAAATACTTCTTTCTTTAACAAAGCAGCAGCATCACTGTCTGTAAGGAAAATGTAAGAACAGAAACAAGTCTCATATATTCTGGTAGTGTGCATTTACCACATGGTGTCATAGTATAGATTGATTAATGTTTTGTGCTGTCTTGAAGTACATTCATGTAAACCAAGGACAAGAGTTGAATGCCGCTTGTTCTATTCTTTACGTGAGTGCAAGTCTTTGATTTATGTTTTATGTCTACAATGAGCCCAACATTTGACTGCAATTGCACACTGACAGAGGAGATTTACTTCCCCAACCTTAACCTTAACCTTTATACCACTATAAGAGATCCTGTCACCCCCCCCCCCAAAGCACCTCCCATGTTGAGGTCACGTGGCCGGGTATGGTTCAGGATTTGGGGTGTGCTCGCGGTTTGTTCGTTTGTTTTTTTTAATTAATTCAGGCGTGTGGTTCCCCTTAAAATCCGCACCAAGGCCTGGTATGGATTTGGGAGGGACCCACATGCTGTTTTTTTTTTGTTTTTTTTTCCCCTCAATTGTTTTGATTGCTGGCAATGTGTGTTTTTTTTTTTTTTTTTTTTTATATATATATACATTCCGCTGTCAGCGGGTTCCCCACTAACAGCTGATGAGTCATCCATTGTTAAGGATGTGGATGTTAAAGGTACTGGTGGCTGCTGACTCAAAAAATTTGCATCAGAAACCTCATCTAAATCGCATCTAAACAGCTGCTTTGGAAATTCGCAGTGAAAATGAAGGGAAATTTGCACCGGACACGCATGAACCTAGCCTTATGTAGCAGCAGTGGCAGGAGAGAAGGGAAATAGTATAGATTGACAGTGACAGCTGAGTCTGTTGCAGCTGGTGACATTACACCAAAGATGGTGGCTCCCGGCAGCAATCTCAGAGCTTTTGGATGTCTACAAAAGGGAGAATTTTGCAGGTAAATAACATGTCTAGAAATGTTTAATGCACAATTAATCTTATGGGAAGATTTTTTTGTTAAAATGCAAGGTCTGGTGACAGGGTCACTTTAAATTGTAGCTCCACTAAATAGCAGCCAGTGGAGGGGTTGAGGAGAGTTTATTTTGTAAGAAATTCTCACTTACCTGTGTCAAACATGCGAACATATGAACAGAAAGCATAGACTAAAGACTTTTATTGTTAAGCCTTGTACACACGATTGGATTTTCGGCAGGTAATTGTGTAATGACAGATGTTGGCCTAAAATCCAACCGTTAGTATACTCCATCAGACAATTGTTGTCCAACTGTTGGATGGCAGGCTAGTAAATTTTCGTCCGACAACGGACTGTTGTCAGATTTTCGTCTCGTGTGTACACAAGTCCATCACACAAAAGTCCAAACTTTTCGGAATTAGTGCTCAGCAAACACGACATTAGCAGAAGGTGCCCAAAGGGTGGCGCTCAAGAGCTGAAATTCCACGTAGTACGTCACTATGTTCGTGTCTGTTAGTCCACAATTGTGTACCGTTTGTATGCAAGAAAAGTTCACGGCACATGCCCTTCGGACAAAGGTCATGACGCTTTTGCCGAAAATCCAATCCTGTGTACGAGGCTTTAGATTAATTACTTTGGATAATCTTACTCCATGCCAAAGCATACAGCAGGTTCAAAACTATGTAAGTGCTCTTTACATACCTCTCTAACTAGAAATTTGTTTAGTCTAGGAGCATATACAGTGGCTTGAAAAAGTATTACTACCCCTTGAAATTTTCCACGTTTTGTCATGTTACAACTAAAAACGTAAATGTATTTTATTGGGATTTTATGCGACAGACCAACACAAAGTGGCACATAACTGTGAAGTGAAAGGAAAATGATAAATGGTTTTCAAAATATTTTACAAATACAATTTTGAAAAGTGTGGCGTGCATTTGTATTCAGCCCCCCCCCCAGTCAATACTTTGTAGAACCACCTTTCGCTGCAATTACAGCTGCAAGTCTTTTTGGGTATGTCTCTACCCGCTTTGCACATCTAGAGAGTGAAACTTTTGCCCATTTTTTGCAAAATAGCTCAAGCTCTGTCAGATTGGATGGAGACCGTCTGTGAACAGCAATTTTCAAGTCTTGCCACAGATTCTCACTTGGATGTAGGCATGGACTTTATGACTGGGCCATTCTAACACATGAATATGCTTTGATCTAAACCATTCCATTGTAGCTCTGGCTGTTTGTTTAGGGTCGTTGTCCTGCTGGAAGGTGAACCTCTGCCCCAGTCTCAAGTCTTTTGCAGACTCTAACAGGTTTTCTTCTAAGATTGACCTGTATTTGGCTCCATCCATCTTCCCATCAACTCCAATCACCTTCTTTGTCCCTGCTGAAGAAAAGCATCCCCACAACATGATGCTACCACCACCATGTTTCACGGTGGGAATGATGTGCTCAGGGTGATGTGCAGTGATAGTTTCCCTCCACACATAGCGTTTTGCTTTTAGGCAAAAAGTTAAATTTTGGTCTCATCTGACCAGAGCACCTTCTTCCACATGTTTTCTGTGTCCCCCACACGGCTTCTCGCAAACTGCAAACCGGACTTGTTATGGCTTTCTTTCAACAATGGCTTTCTTCTTGCCACTCTTCCATAAAGGCCAGATTTGTGGAGTGCACGACTAATAGTTGTCCTGTAGACAGATTCTCCCACCTGAGCTGTGGATCTCTGCAGTTCCTTCAGTTACCATGGGCCTCTTGGCTGCTTCTCTGATTAATGCTGTCCTTGCCCAGCCTGTCAGTTTAGGTGGACGGCCATGCCTTGGTAGGTTTGCAGTTGTGCCATACTCTTTCCATTTTCGGATGACGCATTGAATAGTGTTCCGTGAGATGTTCAAAGCTTGGGATATTTTTTTTCTAACCTAACCCTGCTTTAAACTTCTCCACAATTTTATCCCTGACCTGTCTGGTATGTTCTTTGGCCTTCATGATACTGTTTGTTCACTAAGGTTCTCTAACAAACCACAGAACAGCTTTATTTATGCTGAGATTAAATTACACACAAGTGGACTCTATTAATTAGGTGACTTCTGAAGGCAATTGTTATCACTAGATTTTAGTTAGGGGTATCAGAGTAAAGGGGGCTGAATACAAATGCACACCACACTTTTCAGATATTTATTTGTAAAAAAAAATTGAAAACCATTTATCATTTTCCTTCCACTTAACAATTATGTGCTACTTTGTGTTTGTCTATCACATAAAATCCCGGTATAATACATTTATATTTTTGGTTGTAACAAGACAAAATGTGAAAAATTTCAAGGGGTATGAATACTTTTTATGGCACTGTAAGCCATAGATTATACCATTTTCTTTCCTTCCACCACGGATCAGTGTTGATGGGGAATGCTCTCCCACAGAGCTATTGTGTTCTGACTGTGGGGGTGCGTAGAGCCTTCCCTGATGAAAGAACACAATGATCACTACTGACGGCTATAGCCGCTGGCAGTGATCACATGCAAAAAATCTGACAGGCTGGTTGTACTGAAGACAATTGTTGGATCAACTTCAGTACAACTAGCCTGCTCATAGATGGATCGAATATCGGCTGGTCCCAGCTGAACTGGCCGCCATTTGATCCATCTGTGGCTGACTTTAGTTGCTCTCAGCAGTAGAGGTAAATTAGATTATAAAGATAGCTATAGATTAGAATGCAGCATGTCCTACACCTGGAATAGACCTAACTTCATATGCCTCCATCTTCAAAACTGCTGAACATAAAAGCTGCCAACTCACTTAAGAAATAACAGGTGCACTTTCAGTTGACATATTGTATAAGAACACATATAGCTAGCACTGTAATGGTAACGGCTTGTGGATAGAAATGTAAAAGCCTTGCAGTTTATATTTTAAAATGTTTTGTTTTTAATATTGTCCTCTGAAGGGGTAGAAACCGAGAACAGTGCGGAGTTCCCAGGTGGCCATTTCATAATGCAGAGTAGAATGTGCCCCCAGTCCCTGTGATGTGTGGCTAGCCCAGAATATCTGCTCCCTCCTTTTTCCATCACACCATAAATTCTCTATTTGCTGAAATGTTATTTACTTCTGGGGAAATATTTTACCAGGCAAGGCTTGCTCTGCAATAAATCTGGCTTCAAGTATGTTCTTTCATACAAACCAGATAAATGGTATAGAAGCACAACAGCAGCACACATTTATTTTACAGGAATATCATCAGGAGACTAATGAAGCATCTTATTAAAACATTTTCCTGATATTATACCACTCCTGAGCTATCAACATCTGATAGGCCTGCATGGAAATGTATTATTTGTGTGTATCTAGGCTGCCCAGGCTATTTGTGCTTTTCATGTAGTACCATTGGGAGCCATTGCTAAAAATACGAAGGGAAACACTTGTGGAGATGTTCAGTAGAACAACTAATTCATTTCACTAACTTGCTCTGGAAAATTAAGGTGGAAGTTTGAATGCTATAGTTTGAGCCTCCTCTTTCATGGCTTTCCTTCTGTTATTTTTTCCAATTTATACAGTCCTGTAAAAGTACACTGTGGGTAGTCAACAGACTGGCAACCTTTTTAGTAAAACAGCATCAAGCGTAACAATGTTGTCAAAAATGCAGTAATTTATAGCAACATCATTTGTTTGCTGTTTTGTTAAAGATTAATTCTGATTGGTTGTTAAGTGACCAATTACATGACCATTCACAACTGTCTGCCTTCTGGATTGAACCTCATTTGTACAGCAGCGTAAATAATTTCCCCTTTGCAAGCCCTACATTTATATAAATAGGAGAATTTATTTTAATCAATTAATGAGCTGATGTATCAAAGATATCCCCATTGCCACGGAGCCTGTGAAGTCGAAGCAGTGTTGAAACTTCTCGTCTGTATCATTGTTTGAGGACAGAGACTTCGAAGATTTTGAAACCAGTCGATTAGCAACTCAGTCTAGTATCTAAATTTCTCTAAAGTTCATTTAGCGATACAACCCAAAGCTTATGAGTTTATAATGCCACTTACAGGAGGAGGACACTAGGTGCAATAAAAAAGAAAACCCAGGGGAATTGCATTAACCTATTACTAAATCCCCATAACTGCCAGAATGCTTTGTTTTTTCTTAGTGTCCACAGAGGAAGGATGCTTGTCACCCAACTCTGTTAGCTCAAGACTTTACCTTCAGGATCTTCAGTCAAGTGCTGAGTGAAAAACTGGCTGAATATTCTTGTCTCCCCAATTCAGCTTTTGAGCACTTTTGTATCTTTGTTGGTATAAATGAGAGTTTATTGCAACAGTAGATGGATTTGTTTCCTGGGTGATATAGGTCTTGAAACCCCTAATGTGCCTTATAGACAGGTCAAAAAAAGGCCCATATATCCAAGAAGCAAATCATTCTACTGTCACTGCTGGTAGATTTGGATGAGGATGTCCAGACATCCCAGCCCCATTTCAAGCAGTGGTCTTGGCTGAGGAATCTTTCCACTTTCTGAATGAGGACGAGGAATTGGCAAACACAAATCAGCACTTGTAGTCTCCAATTTTCCAGCACTGCAGGCTTTGTGAAAGCTGGCCAAACATGTTACACTCTAGCTGTACATTATCTGTATGTTCTCCTTAAAAATTTCCAAGTGTTTGGTTTGAGATCCTCCTAAATTATCTATTAATTTACTATCCAGTTAGCAAGCCTTGACATTACATTGGTAATTGAAAAGCTGGCCTTACACTTTACAGTCTGATTGTACAATTTCTGTACAAACTACTTTAGATTTAATAGTAAATGCATGATGACCTAAAACTCCTTTCAATTTGTGTCTAGTCTGGCAAGCCATTGCACTAGAGGAATGAGATTGTACAGTCAAATTGTGTTGTTTGACTAGTTTTACACTGCCTAGTGTTTCCCAACCTTTTTTTCAGTTGTAGTACCCTTTACAATTCTGCACAAGTTTAAGGCAACCCATTCTAAAACTTTTAAATAGTTTTAAATAACACAGCAGCATTCACACCGTAAGATGCCCAACATTAAAGCCCATTTGTTCTTACAAAGCACCTTTGCACACCGATACTGACTAGTATTCTGTGTTTCTCTTCTTCCCCAGTTTTACTCCCTCATTCAACTTACTTTGCCTCAGTGCTGGTGGAGAAGGGCAGGGGATAGGCAAACAAGGATGCTGTGCAGGAGCCCAATGTCCATCTTATCAACCAATGATGTTATTGGTTTATTAGGACACCTGCGGCTTGCCCTCACCGTATCCAAGGTTATAATGCTGCACAATAAAAAGCTGTGGCTTTGTGTAACAAAAAGGCAGGCTTAATAAATTGTCTGGCTTGTTGACAATTTTTTGACAATTTGGAGTAATTTGTAAGCATTTTGCCAAGGCACCCCTGAAGAATACAGACGGTACTCTGGTTGAAAAAGGCTGGTCTAGATAAAAACAAGCAACACTCCACATTTGAACCTTGCTGTTACCAAGTTTGCTCTTCTTGATGCTGCCCAGAATTATTACAACCATTTTGGAGATTTTTATTTTAGAAACTATAATTCAACACAACACAGAAAAAAAAAATAATTTGGTCAAATTGGATTTTTCACCATGATCCATCGTACTGTTCATTTATAAATTGAACTGCTCATTTATTGCAGTCAGTTTTTAAATGTCAAATTATTTTATTGAAATCACCCTTATACCATAAGATGTGTGATTGTGTGAAAACAGGTTCCTCCGTGCATGTGCCACCTGTTGAGTATATCTGGGTCCTGGAACTATATGTGAATCGGATAAGAATTGGTAGGTTGTCCCAACCTACCTTTCATGAGAAGATATTTTCATGTCTATATCCAGCCTAATGCAACTTAATTTGAAAAAAAAATACCCTGTTTTGGGCACCTGTAAGCTAGGCCTAAACTGAATAAACTCTTCGGATATCTGGTTGGTCTTTTATATAGCTAAATATAGTAATTATGTCCTGCTGGGTTTTTTTTCTTAAAAGCTTTCAAAGCTGTGAAATAAAGCGATCAAATGTTTACATGTTTTTTTTTTTGTTTTTTTTTTTGCTAAAAACCTAAAAAGGAACATTCAGTGGCTGCTAGTTAGTATTTTTGAATGATATAGCAGCTAGTAGACCTCTATTAGAAGCTGTTGTGTGTGTCCATTAGCTGCCGACAAATAAAAGCTCAACTTTTCTGAGGCTAAAATAATAATCAAAATCATGCCTAGTGCAAGAAGGGATTTTACCACTTTGTTAGACAGTAGAGCCACTGCTGGTAAATGCATTTTCACAGTGTTTCATCTCCTTTCATATCCTGTTTTATTTACAGCTGGAGGAGTCTGAGTTTACCAGTGCTGCAGCAGTAAAGGCTCGGAAGTCTATGGAAGCTGAAATTGAAGATCTCCATCTTCAGATTGATGATATTTCCAAAGCTAAAACAGCGGTAAGATACATGGTGATATGCGCCACCTATTTTGGCATTTGTCTGTTTTCATCTGCCGAAGCTGTTTCCTGTCTCCGCATATGAAGGTCAAGCTCATGTCATATTCTTTTCTGTGTTTCCGGTCCTGCCTGAAAAAAAGTTATGCTTTATGTGGCTTCTCTTTGTGTGCCACCTGTACCCAGTCACGCTTTCTTTCTTTGTATGCTTCTGTATGTGACATATTTTCCTGCCTCTGCCTGTTTTCTGTCTATGCAACTTGCTGGTGTTCCCATCCATCATATTTGTGCCACACATGCCTGCTGTATTTTATCAGTGACATCCTTTTGTTTTTTTCACCTGTCAGTTCACTGTAAGATGAGTACATCCAATCTTTTAGCATAGTCGCTTATGGATAAATTGACAGGTAGTTATGAAGTACTTTAGTAGATCAGTATTGTGTAAATACATGTATAAAATCAGTGTGTATAATCCCAAATTTCAGATGAGTTTACATATTAGCACTATTTGTGGAAACACAGGATGCATTCGTATAAATTAATGAGACAAGAATACTCACTTCTGCTTACTACACCTCAAAGGGAATATTAGGGCAAATAAAGAAAAAAATCCATACTTGATAGAGATATATATATATATATATATATATATATATATATATATATATATATATATAATACATGCACATCCCCCTGTGTTTTATTCCTTTGAAAATTCTGTAAGTACTAAATTCATGTCTGGGCAGGCAACGGATTACCTTGGTGCACTTCATGCTGAACTCCAACTTTCTGGAGTGATCAGTCCCAGCATAGGTCATACCTCTTTACCATGTTGCTCTGTTGTCTGCAGATCCCCTGATATTCTGGGTATAGTTGTGGCTTTGTGTCATATGACACTGTATATCCTGCTGATAGACTCTCCCCCTTCCACAGCCACTTGCTGCAGCAGCTAGGGCCTATAACACACCTCTTTGCAGTCTTTCTGGTTCTGCAAATGATATAATTTCCTTCACAGCTCTGATGGTTTTGTATTTGGGATTGAATACATTCCAATTAGCATTCAGTCCTGCCCAGTCACACCTACAGAAAGAGTCCAAACCTCCCAAGTCCTGTCTCTCAGATCACAGCATTATTCAATAAGGAAACCCCTTCATACACAGCCTGTTTTGAAAGCTAGCTGTGCTGCTGCTAGGAAGGACTGAATTGATCACAGTTAAATATGCTGACCAGTTTGAACAGGGAGATTCCCACTCCTCAGATATGCCCTCCCATAACCCTGCTCTCTAAGAAGTGATTAATTTACATATGAATGAAACCCCTTCATAAAAGTCTCCCATAGCACTTCCTCTGTAATCTTGCAGTAAGCCATTATTCTTTGGCATGCTGCAAGACTGGAATGACACAGGAGGGGTATGACACATTTACACCTTTCACCAATCACATGAAGGCCCAAAAATGCCCACAGTATCTCTAGGACCCACCCACATCAACTCCCAGAACTCCTAAAACTACAGAGGATCTAAGGATCATGTGACACGGGACAGTATCAGGACTGGCAAAGAAAGGATATCAGGAAGTCAGAGAACTTAGAAATTCAGCCAGGAGGAGTAGTGACATCACAGACACAGAAACCTGCTGTATACAGCTAAAAGAGGTAAGTTATACAACAACTGAGAGTGGGGTTGTGATTCACTTACATGCACAATTCATATGTTGTTTTGGGGAGAGAACGCTGGAGTTTCTTTTTTTTTTTTTTTTTTTTTTTTATCCCAGCCTACGTTGTCAGCCCTGCCTGGTGGACTACAGAATTCTGCCTGTCCCCAGCACTCTTTGGCCTACTCCTCTGGATGCATACAATGATTTTTCTTCCAGTAAAACATCACAGCTGCCTTGAATCCCAAGAGCCTCCTGACACTGTGTGTGTAGGGAAAGGGATCTTTGGAGATGTAGTTCCAAGGGCGGGCCTACTTTATTAGGAGTGGAGCTCCCACAGCTGCACCTGCAAGAATTTTACAAGCCTAGTCATTATGTTACAGTGAGTAATAGCTATGTCTTGCTACAGGAACAAGGTAAATAAATTAAAAAAAAGATTTCTGGGACATGCTCAAGAGGGGAAGGAGAAGGTATGGGGGTATATTTGAGTAATCCCAGTACATTCAATTTAAAGGAGAAGTCCAGCCTCAGCTCGTTTGGCTGGGCTTCTTCTATGGGTCACAGGGGTGCAATTAGTTTTGCACTCCTGTGACCCGTTTTCAGCAGAGAGCAGACTCACAGGAGTGCAAAATGTCCCTCCACAGTTCAGCGCTCCAGTGAGGGCGAGGGGGCAGAGCGGATAGCTACTGATTGACAGTCAGCAGCTCTCTGCTCAGGGAGCTGTGAGAACCGAGCCATCGGCAGTGTTCGATCGTTCAGTTCTCAGTGCAGAGGCAGCAGGGGACAGATGCAGCATCATACCAATGCTGCATCCACCTAGGTAAGTATGAATCTGGGAAAAAAAAACATACTTCTCTTTTAACTATGCCATCTATTCCTCCTTTATGCCCACTTCTTCTTTCCATGTGTATCTTCTGTGCTGCATGCTGTCACAGTTGCTTTGTCACTTTGCTGTCCTGCGTATAAGCAGGAGTAAGGTATCACAGCAACATCCTCCGTGGTTTAGAGACTAACAGGCCACTTCATGGACAAAACTCTGAAAATAAAAAAGTTTAATTTGTCATTTATATCAAAATAAAGTATATTCAGTTAAAGTGGTTGTATACCTTTATTTGTAACTTTTACCTACAGGTAAGCCTATAATAAGGCTTACCTGTAGGTAAAAAAAAATCTCCTAAACCTGTAAGGTTTAGAAGATATTCCCCTCGCAATGAGCCGCTGACTGCAGCGGCGCATGCGCACAGGGGACTCTCGGCTGACAGCCCGGCAAACTCCGGAGCTTGCCGGGCAGAAGTCTCCTGCGCGCATGCGCGGGAGTGACGACATCGCGGCTCCGGCCATTCACAGCGCCGGAGCCCCGATACCCGGAAGACACGCCGAGGGGAGATGTCAGCTCCCTCGGCGTGGACAGGGTGAGATGCCGGCGCCTCGTTCTAAGGTAAGTATCTCATAATGAGCTACTATGCGGTGCATACTAACTCATTATGCCTTTTCCCTTGCAGGTGTAATAAAAAAAAAAAAAAAAAAGACAGCGGGTATACAACCGCTTTAAGCATGTGTTTAAATAACGTTTTAAAAGGTTGTCCAGCCTTTCATTCCCTGCAGTAAAAGGGGAATAACAAGAAGAATCTGGTTGGCTGTGCTAGTTCTTAATGATTCTGCATGCAGACTTAATTTCCAGCTTTGTAGAAACCATGCACTCAGTGCTGCAACCACTCTACATGGACACCTTTGTCCTTAATTAACCCCTCCATTGCTGTACACATTTGCTCAACTCATTATCCTGGAATGGAAGTAACATGCCAGTGGAGGAAGGCAGCCTTGAAATGACATTTTCATTTATTCTGAGCATAAGAGATTTGACTCTGTAGCTGTGTCCGGTTTTCTTCCCCCCCACTAGTAATAAGATAGATGACAGTCAGGCTGAGCCAGGGAAGTCGTTTTGCTTTTGGAATTATGTGCCAATAGATTCATTAACTTTCTGAAGCCTACATTATTCTCTTTATTAACAGGACCACCCCTCCCAAACCAAATCACTCTCTTCTTCCTCCAGCTGTATTGCAGTACAGATTTTCATAAAAACTTACAGAAACATATTTGGGCTTTATATTCTGGATGGTTGTACTTCTGCAGAGGAGACTAGAGAACCCTAATGAGGAAGTCAGTTATCTGTCTTTCCAACGCAACCAGGATCTGCTTTGATGGCCCTTTTCTCTGTGCTGGAAAATTACACATGAAATCTGGTTACTTTGAG
This sequence comes from Aquarana catesbeiana, assembly GCF_042186555.1. Lineage (NCBI taxonomy): Eukaryota > Metazoa > Chordata > Amphibia > Anura > Ranidae > Aquarana > Aquarana catesbeiana. Next base: position 692,011,362 of record NC_133325.1, on the reverse strand, counting down.
TAACCAAAACACATTTTCTTTAAAACGTTGATTGAAAAGAAAAATAAAATATGCCACTATGTTGGTATTCTATTGCACCCTCTTTGCCCACAGTTATGCACTGTAATAACAAACACCCAAAGTTTATCCTTCTTACGATGTCCAAAGATGATATATGTATATAATCAGATCAGTAGGTTGGGACACCAGTCACTTGCCCTATGTATAGGCTTTTTACACATAATAGCACAATACTGTAAAAGGGGCAGAGTAAAATTACAACGTGACATGGCCTCAGGGCACCACTGTTTTTGTCATGCATCTCCAAAGTATACATACAGTTTGTTATATTAATAAACTAGACACATATGAAATGTCAAAGAGTTTAATGCCTGTATTGAGAGCTTGGGTTTGATAGCTAGCTAAACACAGTGCAAGCTGATTGTGCATGGATTCCCAATATAGTCTCCTTTAGATCAACTAAAACTATGTAGTAAAAACTCTTCCGAAGGCCAGCCTATGGAGCAAATTTCTTTTCTGCAATTACTGACCATGTTGACAGGGGAATCCCTCCTGTGTAGCCATTATGTGCTCCCAGAGGGGGGGGGTAAAATCCGGCAGGCTGGTTGTACCCAGGCTGAACCGTCTGAGATTCGAACCATCTATGGCCGCCTTAAGCAATTAATTAAAACTGTCTTCTGTTAGGTGGACCCTTATAGTACATATTAGACGAAACACAGAAAGACTGGGTTTCGTTTAGTTTTTCTTTTTTTTTCTTTCTTTGTTCTATCTATCTGGATAGCTACTCTCCCATGTCCTTTAGACCTGGTAATCAACCTAAATCTGTTTTACACTCAGCTATCCTTTAATCTTATAAAAAGACGTTACCAGCTCTGGGTTATGTTGTAGTTGCATGTGCTCTTCCAAAGGGTGAGATCTGTGCTTAGACAGAGCTGCTAATTGGTTATGCCTTAGCATGACCCCTCAACAGCACACATCTGAAGCTTCACCTCACCATGGCTGTGTTCGTGGATAAGAGGTTTGAGGTCCTGAAGATACTAATAGGCAAGTAAAGCATTAGCAATTCTATAGGAAGAAGTACAGAAATAGCAGAGAGGGGTTAAAATAGTGTTTGCTTTATATACATTTAAAATCAAGCATTTATGAAAATATTTATCCATATCAACCAATCAAATGTTTATTTTCTTTTTCTAACCTACAATGGGAAAAGGATAAACAAGACTGTTCTTGGTCAGTTGGCTTTTGCAAAAAAGAAATAAAATGCACTTTCTCTCTCCATGATTCGCCAAGTCTATAATGTCTCTACTAGAATGACACTTACTCCTATGGCTACTACTGCTTCTCAGTGAAATCATTGCCTTCACTGTTTCCAGGGGTCTACTTCCAAACCAAGGGTTGACAACTCCTTTTTGTCAAAAGCCCTGGACTCCCAAGTCAAACAAGCCTGTCCAGAAGCTCTCCTCCTTGCAATGAAGGGGTGCCCCCACTCTTAGATGCAGCGGGATATTTTTTGGCATTTGCAGCAGTCTGAATCGCCTGGGTTCAGTCTATCATTGCCCTGTTCTTGTATTTTCTCTTCAAGTCTGCCAGCTTCAGCCCAAAAGAAGACATTTAATCACCACTATGCAGCAACTTCGGGCACGAAGGACTGGTTGTGCTTCTTGCTTTAGAAGAACAGTTTTAAGGTTTCTATTAAAACCTATTCACAGCTCCAAAACAAACTGGGGGCATCCACCCAATACTGACCCTAAAATCTTTAAACTGATTTATTTCCCTAAGGTCCCACATGAAAACCCCTAGGTCAAAACTGCACCCCTCAGTTCGCTTCTGAATAAGCGTTCCGGACTTAATGGTACTTCGAGACAGTATCTTTGCCCAGTTTCACTACAGATGTCTATAATCCAGCACACTCTCAACGTACAGTTGTGCTCATAAGTTTACATACCCTGGCAGAATTTATGATGATTTGGCCAATTTTCAGAGAATATCAATGATGACTCAAACTTTTCTTTCACTCATAGTGTTTGGCAGAAGCCATTTATTATCAATCAGCTGTGTTTACTCTTTTTAAATCATAATCACAACAGAAACTACCCAAATGACCCTAATCAAAAGTTTACATACCCCAGTTCTTAATACCTTGTATTGCCCCCTTTAACATCAATGATAGCTTGAAGTCTTTTGTGGTATTTGTGGATGAGGCTCTTTATCTTCTCATATGGTAAAGCTGCCCATTCCTCTTGGCAAAAAGCCTCCAGTTTCTGTACATTCTTGGGCTGTCTTGCATGAACTGCACGTTTGAGATCTCCCCAGAGTGGCTCAATGAGTTTTGAGGTCAGGAGACTGAGATGGCCACTCCAGAACCTTCACTTTATTCTGCTGTAGCCAATGACAGATCGATTTGGCCTTGTGTTTTGGATCGTTGTCATGTTGGAATGTCCAAGTACGTCCCATGCGCAGCTTCCTGGCTGATGAATGCAAATGTTCCACCAGTATTTTTTGATAATATACTGCATTCATCTTGCCATCAATTTTAACCAAATTTCCTGTGCCTTTGTAGCTCACACATCCCCAAAACATCAGCGATCCACTTCCGTGTTTCACAGTAGGAATGGTGTACCATTTCATAATAGGCCTTCTTGACTCCTCTCCAAATTAAGTGTTTATGGTTGTGGCCAAAAAGCTCTTTGGTCTCATCACTCCAAATGACTTTGTGCCAGAAGGTTTGAGGCTTGTCTCTGTGCTGTTTGGCGTATTTTAAGCGGGACACTTTGTGGCATTTGCATAGTAATGGCTTTCTCCTGGTGACTCGACCATGAGGCCCATCTTTCTTCAAGTGCCTCCTTATTGTGCATCTTGAAACAGCCACCCCACATGTTTTCAGAGAGTCCTGTATTTCGCCTGAAGTTATTTGTGGGGGGTTTTTTTGCATCCCGAACAATTTTTCTGGCAGTTGTGGCTGAAATTTTAGTTGGTCTACCTGACCGTGGTTTGGTTTCAACAGAACCCCTCATTTTCCTTTTCTTGATTAGAGTTTGAACACTGCTGATTGGCATTCTCAGTTCCTTGGATATCTTTTTGTATCCCTTTCCTGTTGTATACAGTTCAACTACCTTTTCCCGCAGATCCTTTGACAATTCTTTTGCTTTCCCCAAGACTCAGAATACAGAAATGTCAGTGCAGCACTGGATGAAAGATGCAAGGATCTGTCAGGAGTCCAGAAACTCATTGACCTTTTACACACACACACACACACACACACACACACACACACACACACACACACACACACACAAATTACGGGCAAACAGATTGCAGGTGAGGATGGTTACCTTTAATAGCCATTCAAACCTCTTTGTGTCAACTTGTGTGCATGTTATCAGGCCAAAATCACCAGTAAACTCTTGATCAGGGTCATTTGGGTAGTTTCTGTTGCCATTTAAAACTAGTAAACGCAGTTGATTGATAATAAATGGCTCCAGCCAAACACTAACCATGAGTGAAAGAAAAGTTTTTGTGTTATCATGATTACTCTCTGAAAAATGGCCAAGAAATAATCAATTCTGCCAGGGTATGTAAACTTATGAGCACAACTGTAGAACAAACAAATCCAACCCTTGGATCGCACAATGCTTCTGTCCAGCCAGAAAAAGCTCTCCCTAGTTTTCATTAAATTCTTGCGATAGAGCATCTTGTTTAACTGATCCAAAGTTGGCATTCTGCGCACATTTATTTCTAGACCAGGTGTCACCTTTTCAGTGTGAACTAATATATACAACTTCCACCACTGGCATTAATAAGAGTTTATAATAAAAGAAAGCAGGTTTAATCTCCGGTCAACAGATAACTACATCATTCTTCAGTGTTTTATTGTATGGTACAAAGTACAAAAATTAAAATTCTATTTTAGTAGGGGGCTATTGCATGCTGTTTGTTGAGTTTAATGCATGCCTTATTTTATATGTTTGAATGGCAGCTGGAGGAGCAAGTTAGCCGCCTGCAGAGAGAGAAGAATGAGCTACAAAGCAGAATGGAGGAAGACCAGGAGGACATGAATGAGCTGATGAAGAAACAAAAGGCTGCTGTGGCTCAGGTAAATTCCTTTTAATATTTGTGCTGTTTCACAATAGACTCCTTACACTGTCTCCTGATGTTGAGTTTATTGATTAAATTAAATTGAAAAAGATCGATTTTTAGTGACTACCAGAAATTCTGAAGAACTATGTGAAGCAATGTCCTCTAAATTAACTTCTAAGGGATTGTGAGGAATGTAAATAAAGTGTTAATTTAACTTTAACATGTCATCAGTACTTACAATATCCTCTGTTATAGTAATTTGAGCAAAAAGACCAGAAGACTTAAAACTTACATTTTTGAGAATCGGTGGTATGATCAGAGTATTTATATATGAAAATTCTGTTATCTTATTTATGGTTTTTAATTGTGCTACAAGTGTTGCACACGCAGAAGATAACTGCAATGTATGATCAAGCAATACTACTCCACACAGATAGAATCTCAAATGACATTTAACTCAGCTTTGGGACATGAGTTTAAAGTGATTCTGAAGGTATTATTTCTTAAACGTAACAAACATGTTATACTTACCTGCTCTGTGCAGTGATTTTGTACAGAGCACCCCAATCCTCTTTTTTTGGGTCTCCTGTCGGCAGTCCTGGCTCCTGCCCTCTGCGGCGTGCCCCCAATAGCAAGCCCTTTGCTATGAGGGCACTCAAGCAGGATCACTCTCTAGCTATGGTCCTGTGAATAGACATTGTCCATTCACATACACAACGTGTCTCGGCCCCGCTCTCACCTCACTGGTTTACAATGGCTCCCACTGCTGTCTGAGTCAATGAGGAGAGAGAGGCCCAGGAGAGCCGCTGCTCTCATGCCCATCGCTGGATCGAGAAGGTTGCATAGAATATATTAAGGTAAAAAAACCTTCTGCCTGTAGAACCACTTTAAATTACACTCAAGATATTGTATGTATAGCATATTTTCTCATGTGTCTGCCTGGTTTCTCCTGAGTGCTTGAGTTTTCTCCCACAACCCAAAGACATACTGTGGTAGGTTAATTGGTATCCTCTCAAAATTGCCTTTAGTTTTGTAGGATTCTGATAGATTATATTGTGAGCTCTTTTGTGGGACAGGGACTAATTATGGGGTTGATTTACTAAAACTGGAGAGTGTAAAATCTGGTGCATTTGTGCATAGTAGCCAATCGGCTTATAACTTCAGCTAGTTCAATTAAGCTTTAACGATAATACCTAGAAGCCGATTGGCTACTATGCACAGATGCACCAGATTTTGCACTCTCTAGTTTTCAGAATCATACACAACTAGAGGCAATTTTGAGAGGATACCATTTAACCTACCAGTATGTCTTTGGGTTGTGGGAGAAAACTCAAGCACCCAGGAGGGACCAGGCAGACACATGAGTTTTAGTAAATCGGCCCCTGTTGTTGTTTTTTTTTTTTTTTTTTTTTTACTAATTGGCTTCATTGGAGTGCTGTAATGCCATTTATGTTTTGGTGGCAGCTCATTCTCCATACTACTACAATGAAAATTTGAAGGCAGAATTACTATAGGCATATGTATCAACAATGCATTATTCCCTGGGACTGGTCTGGGTTCTAGGAACCAAGAGTCAAAGCTGTGGCTGAAAATGCTTTCATGTGTCGTTCCCTCGCTGCCCTAATCAGAGAGGGGCCAATCTTTCTCTGGCCACTTACATTCTACAGCAATTGCATCAGCTAGAGAGTGACACCTCGCTCATCCGGGCAACACTTTGAAGCAGGTCAGCATTTTATCTTCAGATCGTGTAAAAAATGGTATTTACACTAAATGCTGGTGGATGTCTTGGCCTGATAACAGACAGCTATTTTCTGCTCTGGCCTTTTCCTTCTAGTTCAGGGGGTTCCCATTTTGTCTTGTTACTGCCATTCCATATTTTTGTTTTCTACAGGGGTTACCACTGAACTGTTTTGTAGTATCCTTGCATTCCTTGTTAGCCTTTTTGTCATTAGTAGAAAGTTCTATAAATAGTGTTCATATAAAAATACATTTTTAGTGTGCTGTATTGCTGTGGGTGAGCCATAGGTCATGGTCTGCAGCGCCCAGGGTGGTGTATTTGTTCCGTGCTCTGCTTATTTGGGCGGAAGACAGCTCACACAAAACTTTGCTGTCTGCAAACATCCAGTTTAATTAAATGCACAACTGTATCAATAGATTATCTGCTTGTAATGTAAATAAAGTGAATTGATTTTTTACTTTGGCCCAGTTAGTTGAGCCCGGGAACCCAGAGATTGAGCAGAGAGACTGCTTTACAACAAATATTTCTTTGCTTTTACTAAAGCTTAATCTTTTTCTCACCAAACCATCCCATGAAACCTGTTTTTTGATTCACAGTCCTCCCGAGACCTGGCGCAGATCAATGACCTGCATACTCAGCTGGAGGAAGCCAGTAAAGAGAGGCAAGAGTTGCAGGAAAAGGTAAAAGAAGCTTTCCTAATCTCATTAGCTGGGGTATACAGTAATCAGTGCAGACCTGCATGTATTTGGATAAAGTATAAATTATTTACTAAATATAAGTGTACCTGTCACCTGTCGTTCAGCACCTGTTATGTGCTGAAACATTAGTCATAGGAGCTTATAAATTAACAAAGAATATCATGTGTCATCATTCATGGGCTGTGTATTCATTATACATTCAGCTAAGTCACTAAAGAGCTGCACCCAACACAGGATAACCAGATATATAGCAGTTAAAGGGAACCTTAGACAAAGTACATATACATTTGTAGATGCCATGTTTGACAATATTAAATTTCAGGTGACTAAAAACTCGAAAACCAGTTTATAACACAGGGATCTCTAATTGTGTGGGACCATGCTGCTGTCATCCTAAACATGCACTCACTGTAACCCCAACAAAAAGTAGCGTCTGTCACATGTAAAACTGATAGTCATTAGTTGTCACTTTGAGGTGCTGGTACTTTGAAGCTGTGCTCCGGGCAGATGTAAAAGACACACGTTAAGGTAATATAAAAGCACTTATCAATAACACTTTAAATGCAATAAAATAAACATTCATCAGTTTAAATTTAAAATTGCAGTTTACAATGATGCTGACACTTGCTGCTTAAATGCTGCTTCCCTGAACCTCTGGTTTTCACAGGAAAGAGTTGACAATGGACCATGCAATCTCCAGTTAGTCTGTTAGCTTGGAGGAGGGATGAGCAGGGGAGTGCATTCTTATCCTAGGCTATAAATTATAATGGATTTGAGCAACTTTTTTGTGAATACCTTTTTAAACTAATGTTTTTATTATTTATTTTAGCATTTATCAAAAAAGCTTTGTTTTTACAAATAAACCTTTAATACTTGGTAATGGTACACAAAAATAAAAAATATTCATTTTCAAGATTTCACATTTACCTAAGAAAATTATTTTTCACAATTTGTTTTTTAGGCCTGTCCTTAATAAAGACAGTTTGTATGTAAAAACCACTATACCCCTTTTAGATCTCAGTACAGAAACTTATGGAAAAATCCCTTCCCAACTCCAGGACAGTGATTTTCCAGCCTAAATAGTATTGGTACTTCCTTAAAGTGTTTCTATACCCTTACAACAAGCTTCTCTTTTTAGCTCTCTTCTGGTCTGTTAAATGCACCATTGAAAAAGTTTTGTTATATATGCTCAATAAACGCAAAAAAATACCCATTGATCCTGCCACAAATCCAGCGTAACTTCTTGTGCACTCTGAAGGTGCCAATATGATATTTCAAGCAGTGCTATCAGCTCTTCCCTGTTATGGAGATGAGTGGGGAGTGTTCATTTCAGAAGAAAAAAGCCTACAGTGTCAGTGCGTCTATATACAGTACAATCAGTGAATGTTGTCACCTGGGAGAGTTAATGTGTTATTGGCAGGATGCCAGGTGGGAAAAAATGGAAAGAAGCCTGAAAAACGTAAATTAATGCAGCCACCACCTATAAGGTCTAATCAGTTGCAATATATTAGTTTTGTTCTTGGGCTTCTGTATACTTTAGGTTCTCTAAATTTTCTTTTTAGAAAATTCACTAAAAATGTGGTTTAAGGGTCTGTTTGGTCCTTCTAGGGCAGGGGCCTCCAAACTTTTTAAGCAAAGTGACAATTTACTGTCCTTAACCCCCCTGGCGGTATTCCCGAGTCTGGCTCGGGGTGGATTTTTAATACCAAAAGCGGTATCCCCGAGCCAGACTCGGGATTGCATCGCAGGATCCAGGAAGAGTTTACTTACCTGGTTCCTGTGATGTCTCCCCGCTGTGATCGGCGAGCCGCCGTGTCTCGCTCGATTCACAGTGCCGAGCTCCGTTCCCTGCGAGCTTTGCAATGCACAGGGACGGAGTTCGGCGGCAAATTCAAAAAGGAAAACACACAGTACAGATACAGTATACTGTAATCTTACAGATTACAGTACTGTATCAAATAATTACATGTCCCCTTTGTCCCTAGTGGTCTGCCCAGTGTCCTGCATGCAGTTTTATATTATAAAAACTGTTCTTTCTGCCTGGAAACTGGAGATTGTCCATAGCAACCAAAACTTTCCCTTTTCATCAAAAGTGGTTTCAGACCAGCTAGAAAACAGCGATAATAAATTAGAATCACTTGCAGAATTGAGTGATAATGATTTGTGGGGAAATCCGTCACCAAACACTAAAAGTAACAAAAGCGACAATTCTGCAACTGAGAAAATTTCAGTGTTTTTGATTTGATTACATTATTGAATAATTTTTATTATTATTTGTTATAATTATTTATAGTTATTTATTATATTATAATTTTTTATTTAGTTTTTCAAACTTTATCATACCCGGGATGTCTACTAGATTCTTGTTTGGACAGATTTAAGTGAATTATTCCTAAGAATTACAGGCCTATAATATATAACGCCAAATTTCTGTGCAAAATAATGGTACCGCTTTCAGCACCTAAAATCTGAAATAATCATACCGCCAGGGAGGTTAAGACTTTAGGGGGGCCGGATGTTGGTGTCAGTGGGAGGAAGAGTACCCCATCGTTGGTGTTAGTGGGAAGAATAGTACCCCATCAATGATGTCAGTGCGAAGATTAGTACCCCATCATTGGTGTCAGTGGGAGGAATAGTACCCAATCATTGGTAGTGTGAGGAATAGTAGCCCATCATTGGTGTCAGTGGAAGGAGTAGAACCCCATCATTGGTGTCAGTGGAAGGAATAGAACCCCATCATTGGTGTCAGTGGAAGGAATAGAACCCCACCATTGGTGTTCGTAGGAAGAATAGTGCTCCATAGTTGGTGGCAGTGGGAGAAATAGTGTCTCGTATAAGTGAGAGGAACAGTGCCCCAAGGGCCAGATAAAGGCAAGCAAAGGGGCTGCATCTGGCCCCCAGGCCACAGTTTGGAGACCACTGTTCTGGGGTTTGGGAGATATCTCCCTATTGATGTCTGTGAAAGCAGTAAAGACCTCATGTCAGATTTAGCCTTGCCCCACTACTCTTATTGGGGGATATTTACTAAGCTTCTAGCTTCACCTTGTTCAGTTGTACTTAAAAATAAAAGCTCCAGATTCTGGCTGCTCCATTGTTAGTAAGTTCCCCTTGCAGCTGTTTGGATAAAGTTGCCATTCTTAAAAAGTGTAGTATGGATTTAAAGGGTTATCTTTTGCATGCACGAGCCATTCCGTGGTTGGCCGGGCAATCATCTGGGACCTGTGACGTGTCCCAGATGATTGCCGAGAGGGAGGGGGGGAGAGGTGATCTCCCTTCCAGTGCAGCGATGCGCCGGGAGGAAGTGGGAGCTGGGGCTCCCCCCCAAAAAAAATTACATGCCAAAAGGGGCATATCAGGGGGTCACCTCCCTTAAAGCGGAAGTTCCATTTTTGGGTGGAACTCTGCTTTAAGTATACTTTACATTTATAAACATGATCCTTACATTCTTGAAGCTGCTTCTACCATGGGCTTCTCCTTTCGGTCCTGCCTGGAAGTCAGGAGGTCCAACTGTTGGATGCGTGGCTCCTACACCTCACGAACAAGCACTTGGCTACGAGAATTCAACTTGCCTAACCAGGCATGCATATTCTATTTTCTCACTCGCAGAGCACTGAGTTTAACCTCAAGAGAGTGGACTGCAAATGCTTGGCTGGGCAAGCCAAGCGCTCATTCGCAAAGTGCTGGAGTTGCGCATCCAATGGTCAGATGCCCTGCCATATAGGTAGGGCAGAGAAGGGAAGCCCATAGTAGAAGCAGCTTCAAAAATAAGGATCATTTTTTAAAATGGAGGATAGAATTTACAGTGTATATTTAAAGCTGCAATGCATATGGATTAAAAAAAATGTTTTAAATTTGCAACCAACTAGCAGCCATTTACATTTTTCTGCCTATATTAAATCCCTTAAGCCCTCCACATGCCTAGTAGCCCATATCTGGCTGATAAGAATGTTTAAGAGGCAAAAGGGGAACCAGATCACTCCGGAACTACCATAAAGTGGTGGAGCTATGCGCAATTACAATAGCCTGGCATTTGGGCTTAGAGGGCACAATTTATGCTCATGTAGAAATGTGCACTTCTAGGTACCTCTCTTTTTGTATCTGCTAGCTTCTTTAATATTTTAAATTTAGTCTCTTTTTTTAATAGAGTGCACTTTACATAGTGGCCAGATTTGGCACCCAGAACCTGTTTTTGTTCCACATGTGCTGTAATTTTCAGCCAGCTAGCTCCAAGCAGGACCTCAGGGATAATTTGAAATGCAAGCGTCTGCTTTTGTCCATTTTTAGTGCATTTGTATTGTTATTTTATTGTTCTGTTGGGCATCACAGCACATGAAAATGCACAGAAAATTGGACACAATGCACAGATGTAATGCAAGAGAGTGGACTCTCTGATTAAATTTTTTTTTTAAAACACATGCATTTTTGTATGTTCCAAAGCGCACAGAAAAATGCAAATGTGTGAACCGGGCCTAGGGGCTCATCCACACATAATATGGTGATTGGCTTTTTTCTGCACTAGATAAACACCAGTCACCAAGTGGGCACATAGCAAATAGCAAACAATTGTTTTTATGTTTTAAAGGGGGATATGATCAACATGTATAAATATATAAGTGGTCCATATAGTGAACTTGGTGTTGATATATTCACTTTAAAGTCATCACAGAGGACAAGGGGGCACTCTGTACGTCTAGAGGAAAAGAGATTTCATCTCCAAATACGGAAAGGTTTCTTCACAGTAAGAGCTGTGAAAATGTGGAATAGACTCCCTCCAGAGGTGGTTCTGGTCAGCTCAGTAGATTTGCTTTAAAAAGGCCTGGCTTATTTCCTTATTGTACATAATATAACTGGGTACTAACATTTATAGGTAAAGTTAATCCAGGGAAAATCCGATTGCCTCTCGGGGGATCAGGAAGGAATTTACCTTTACCCCTGCTGTAGCAAATTGGATCATGCTTTGCTGGGGTTTTTCACCTTCCTCTGGATCAACTGTGGGTAAAGAATTGTGTATTATGGGATTGTATGATTTATTTATTTTTTGGTCGAACTAGATGAACTTGTGTCTTTTTCAACCTAACTAACTATGTATCTATGTGCCCAGTTTACACTGCAATGCAGATGAGAGGTGAGGTGAGCTGAGATAAAATGCCAGCGTAGAATTTTACCGCAAGCACAATGTGGTGCGCTGCTTTGCGGAGACATGGATGTTCACTTTTGACACTTAAAAATAAAGTAAATTGTGTGCTTAAATGCTATGCATGCAACTAACAGCTGCTAAAGCGGTGGAATTTGCATGCAGGCAGTATGAAAAAGCCCTAAGGGCCCATTTACCTGGGCCAGATCTAGCCTATCTGATCTGGGGGTGCAGCAAAAACATCAGGGATCATAATGTCAATAGTATGTGTGAGTTATTGACAGTCTATCACACACTGTCATAACCTGGGAAATGCCAGTAAACAGAGCCTGTGCCCCCTTATATCAGATGTCTCTATCAGAGTCCCTCTGTATATCAGGTTTCCCCATCATGAGTGCCCCCTTACATCAGGTCTCCTCATCATGAGTGCTCCCTTACATCAGGTCTCCTCATCAAGAGTGCCCCCCTACATCAGGTCTACTCATCAAGTGTGCCCCCCTACATCAGGTCTCCTCATCATGAGTGCTCCCTTACATCAGGTCTCCTCATCATGAGTGCCCCCTTACATCAGGTCTCCTCATCAAGAGTGCCCCCTTACATCAGGTCTCCTCATCAAGAGTGCCCCCTTACATCAGGTCTCCTCATCAAGAGTGCCCCCCTACATCAGGTCTCCTCATCAAGAGTGCCCCCCTACATCAGGTCTCCTCATCAAGAGTGCCCCCCTACATCAGGTCTCCTCATCATGAGTGCCCCCCTACATCAGGTCTCCTCATCATGAGTGCTCCCTTACATCAGGTCTCCTCATCAAGAGTGCCCCCTTACATCAGGTCTCCTCATCAAGAGTGCCCCTTACATCAGGTCTCCTCATCAAGAGTGCCCCCTTACATCAGGTCTCCTCATCAAGAGTGCCCCCCTACATCAGGTCTCCTCATCATGAGTGCCCCCCTACATCAGGTCTCCTCATCATGAGTGCCCCCCTACATCAGGTCTCCTCATCATGAGTGCCCCCCTACATCAGGTCTCCTCATCAAGAGTGCCCCCCTACATCAGGTCTCCTCATCAAGAGTGCCCCCTTACATCAGGTCTCCTCATCAAGAGTGCCCCCTTACATCAGGTCTCCTCTACATGGATTGTCCCCAAAGTGCCTCCTTACATCAACTGTCTGCACCATACTGGCTTATAGATGAATAGATGCACTCTTAGAGACCAGGACGGTCATAGCCCACCCCAGCACTCCCCTAGATCCGGCCCTGCCATTTACACTGATGCATTATGGTAAATGTGCTATGCGCGTAGATGCACTGCAATGCTATTCATATAAATGGCACCCCAGCACACTTTTCCCAGTGCATAGCCTAAAATAGTGAATGTGCCTTTTTGTTGCATTAGAGTACATTTAATGCAACACACACATTTCAATGGGTCCTCAAAGGTGCCTTACGTGTATAGCCTGGCATGTCTGTTTCCTAGTACCAGCTAAATTGGAATTTGTTTTATGCTTCAGGATGTCAATATTTGTATAAATTACTTCAGTTTCTCCGTAGAAACCACCAATAATGACTATATACAGATTTAATATGCCTAATAACGACAGTTGTGTAGAAAGCTTGGGAATAATTTGATAAAACTTGAAACACATAATTGCTTTGAAAAAAGAACCTTTTTATCTTTTCAGAAGGACTTTTATCTACTTTTTTACTTAATTACTACACAAGTCATAGCAAGATTGTGATTGCAGACAGAGGTCACAATTGACTGTATCTTTATTAATGCAATTAGAACACTTAAGCACAGAATGAATACAAATGGGTTGTAGTACATGTTCTTGATGTAATGTGTAGGCTTCCTCCGGTCATTACCATACTGCAGTGTTTTAATCCATCTTCAGATGTCTCTTGTGGGGATATTAGAAATAACTATAGAAAGGGAACAGCAGTCAATCACAAGTTTTCTGTGCACCTGCCCCCAAAAAATTTAATTTATAAAATGTATGGCGTCTTTAGAATTTCTTTTCTCGCCTGCATTGTAAGTCCAATTAATGTGCAGTGAATTTGTGTCGCTTTATTCAGAGATATAAATGTGTTCAGCATGTTCTGGTGAACTGCTACCTTTTGACTGTCAAGTAGTTACACTGCACCTGAAAATCACTCATTTCCCAAATGTACTCTATGCCTAATGGCAACAGACTGCTGAAATGTACTTCTAATGAGCTCTTGTAATGCCATTAAGAAGCCATTTTGTTTTCAGAGTTCAGATGCCTATAAATTATCTGCTTATGATGGCAGCTAATAATATTATGGACCTAGCCTGGGAATTATTAGTCTATTTGTTGGGGTGAATGATTTCCCAGGATGGGCAAAGCATCAGGATCATTTTAAAGCCAACACTTGCAGTATTATATTCTCCTCTTCACTCCCTTGCTGCCCCTTTTGCCACCAAAAGCAAGGAGATGAATCCCTGGTTAAGATCTAAGTTAATTCTTTTTTTTTTTTTGTTATATTACGTTTAGTAGAGTCTGGGGTATTTAGTAAAAGGAACTAAAGGGAGGATTAGAGAATTAAGTAAGGAATAAGATCCTGGGAATAAGCTTTGTGGTATTGAGCTTTCAATTTAGGTAAATTATAAGGGTATAATCTATGAATGTCTATGTAGAGATTAAGGAACTCTAAGTTAACATGAAATGTAAGTATAAAGTATTAAATAGATGTATTTGTAAGTGTTGAAATGCGATGTATTATGTACTCTCTATCACCCTTTATGTAAATAAAGATTTATATAAAAAAAAAAAGATCAAAGTTAATTCAAATGGTACTTACCGTACATAGGGCTGAAGACTCTCTTCCCACCCCATGTGATATCAATGGGTCAATCACCTAATTTCTCCTCTTCAGCATGTCGGAGCTGAGGTGGGCAGAGTCTGCAGTTAATGCTCAGCACTGCTGACTGTTGGCATGATGCAGTTATCTATTAGGTTGTAGGTAAAAGTATTATTTTATTATATTTATTCTTTAACAACATTTTAAAGGAAAAGTCCACTTTCAGTGTACTTTTAATATTAAAGGTTTGCACTGAGAAATCCCATGTATAGGCACCCACCTCTATTCACATCAGTCCTTGTAAAACTGTGCCAACTGGCACACTGCTTAGTTCTTCCAGCACTTAAAGAACATATTACCACAGTTCATATTCCTGATATGTGTCTGTCTGTACCATGAACTTAAAATGATCCTGTTCTTTGTATTGCTTCCATTTTGTAAAATACCAGGTGACCTTGCCAGTCACCCTGCTTTTCTATTTTAAACTGACCACCCTAGGCATAAGAACACATCTATCCCAATGTGGTCAGTTTTCTGGCTGTGCTGGGAGAATAGCCTGCCTGACCTCCAACAATCAGACTTGTGCTGATAGTCCATCCCTCCACAGTACGGTGCAAATGTTTTAGGCATGTGAAAAAATTCTGTAAATTAAGAATGCTTTCAGAAATAGAAGTATTAGTAGCTTATTTTTATCAATTAAGAAGAAGAAATTCAAATTAAATCAATATTTGGTGTGACCACCTTTTGCCTTCAAAACTGCATAAATTCATCTAGGTATGCTTGCACTTATTTTTGAAAGAACTCGGCAGGTAGGTTGTTCCAAACATTTTGGAGAACTAACCACAGATCTGTGAATGTTAAACTGCCTCAAATCCTTCTATCCTTTCATGTAATCCCAAACAGACTTGATGATGTTGAGATCAGGGCTCTGTGGGAGCCAAACTATCACTTCCAGGACTCCTTGTTCTTCTTTAGGCTGAAGATAATAATTAATGATATTGTATGTTTGGGGTTGTTGTCCTTCTGCGGAATACATTTGGGGCCAATCACATGCCTCCCTGATGGTATAGCATGATACATTTTTGAGGACACCATTGATCCTGACCATATCTCCAACTCCATTTGCAGAATCGCGGCCCCAAACTTGCAAGAAAACTAGAACCATGCTTTACTGTTGCCTGCAGACATTCGTTCTTGTACTGCTCTTCAACCCTTCAGCGAACAAACTTCCTCCTGCTACAGCCAAATATTTTTAATTTTGACTCATTTGACTGCAGCAGGACAACCCCCCCCCCCCCCCCCCCCCCACATACAGCCAATGTCATTAGGAACTAT
Organism: Aquarana catesbeiana; assembly: GCF_042186555.1. NCBI lineage: Eukaryota > Metazoa > Chordata > Amphibia > Anura > Ranidae > Aquarana > Aquarana catesbeiana. The sequence goes on along the minus strand of NC_133325.1, from coordinate 691,995,564 downwards.
CTTCAGTTTATAGAACAAGGAGTCCTGGAAGTGATAGTTTGGTCTCTCACAAAGCCCTCATCTCAACATCATGGAGCATGTCTGGACATCATGGAGCTTTTCTGGGATTACACAAAGACAAAAGGATTGTAGGCTGCCTACATCCACAGAAGATCTGTGATTAGTTCTCCAAGGTGTTTGGAACAATCTACCTGCTGAGTTCCTTCAAACACTGTGTGCAAAAGGTACCTAGAAGAATTAATGCTGGTTTGAAGCCAAAGGATACTCACACCAAATATTGATTTTGATTTTTCTTCTGTTCACTCACTTTTTGCATTTTGTAAATTGATAAAAATAAACAATTAAAATATATATTTCTGGAAGCATTCTTACTTTACAGCCTTTCTTTACAACTGCCTAAAATGTTTGCACAGTACTGTGTGTATATACAGTATGTACATTATGTCTATCTATATAGAGAGATAGATATACACACACACACACACACACACACACACAAAACATTTGTTTTTCATCTTTAGGTTCTTGCTTGATTTCTTTAACTAATTAACAATTGTAGCATATCCTTTCCTAACCCTGGAACTAACCTGCTAATTGTTACTTTTTGGCAGCCGGCATCCATTTGCAATTGACATTTTGACAAATCATAGAACTTGATTGAAAAGAGCTAAGCAAACATTATTACACTAATGCAAATTGTGACATCGACCCCTAAGTTTCAGTCTAATGAGGCATAATATAATCTATGATAACACATATCTCAGACGTCAGGGTGAGCCTTACGGGGTTCACAGGAGCTAGGCCCAAAACATTGATCCATAAATCTGTGCATTCATATATTAAACACTGCGTCATTAATTTAAAGAGTGCTGTGGTCACTGCCTCTGTATTTTCAGTTGAGCCAGGAGGAAAAAAAAATCACTGGGCTGGAAGAAATAATTTGCTGGGATGCAGAATTAATGTGAATGCTTTCAGGTGATGAGGAGCCACAGGCTAAAGATATGTTTTGCATAATATATTATTCTTGTACTGTTTGCTTAGCTGTAGTTTAAACCTAATGCTGAATTGTGTAGTACAGTGGTGGAGATGTGCTGCCTTTGGCAAAACCTCTGCAGGTGGAATGGTCAGCATTTGACAAGCAACGTATGTGGTCTTTTATGCCTGCATGTCTTCCGTGTTGGATCATCCATGTTCCTCATAGGGGTCTGCTGCGATACAAAGGCTGCAAGTAAGCTGCAAACTGTGGAGTAAGCTAGAATACAAGTTGCGTTACATATAAAAAAAAAAAAGATCAATCATCTATAGAGAATAGTGGAAAAATTGACTGCCATGTTTATACAAACACTATGCTTCAATGAAATGACCAAACAGGAAAGCTAGCAGTTGGTAGGAAAATATCTGTTTTAATGACCAGCTTATCTGAAATATACATGCCTAAGCGATTGAGCTAACTACCAGTAAATATTACTGCTGTTTATATAACCTTGCCTTTAATGCTGGACTGGCCATTTTTATTTTGCATTTTAAAAGGCCCATCCTTGCACTTACAGTGGGGACGGAAAGTATTCAGACCCCCTTACATTTTTCACTCTTTATTATATTGCAGCCATTTGCTAAAATCATTTAAGTTCATTTTTTTCCTCATTGATGTACACACAGCACCCCATATTGACAGAAAAACACAGAATTATTGACATTTTTGCAGATTTATTAAAAAAGAAAAACTGAAATATCATATGGTCCTAAGTATTCAGACCCTTTGCTGTGACACTCATATATTTAACTCAGATGCTGTCCATTTCTTCTGATCATCCTTGAGATGGTTCTACACCTTCATTTGAGTCCAGCTGTGTTTGATTATACTGATTGGACTTGATTAGGAAAGCCTCACACCTGTCTATATAAGACCTTACAGCTCACAGTGCATGTCAGAGCAAATGAGAATCATGAGGTCAAAGGAACTGCCTGAAGAGCTCAGAGACAGAATTGTGGCAAGGCACAGATCTGGCCAAAGTTATAAAAAAATGTCTGCTGCACTTAAAGTTCCTAAGAGCACAGTGGCCTCCATAATCCTTAAATGGAAGATGTTTGGGACGACCAGAGCCCTTCCTAGAGCTGGCCGTCCGGCCAAACTGCGCTATCCGGGGAGAAGAGCCTTGGTGAGAGAGGCAAAGAAGAACCCAAAGATCACTGTGGCTGAGCTCCAGAGATGCAGTCGGAAGATGGGAGAAAGTTGTAGAAAGTCAACCATCACTGCAGCTTTCCACCAGTCGGGGCTTTATGGCAGAGTGGCCCGACAGAAGCCTCTCCTCAGTGCAAGACACATGAAAGCCCGCATGGAGTTTGCTAAAAAAACACCTGAAGGACTCCAAGATGGTGAGAAATAAGATTCTCTGGTCTGATGAGACCAAGATAGAACTTTTTGGCCTTAATTCTAAGCGGTATGTGTGGAGAAAACCAGGCACTGCTCATCACCTGTCCAATACAGTCCCAACATTGAAGCATGGTGGTGGCAGCATAATGCTTGGGGGTGTTTTTCAGCTGCAGGGACAGGACGACTGGTTGCAATCGAGGGAAAGATGAATGCGGCCAAGTACAGGGATATCCTGGAGGAAAACCTTCTCCAGAGTGCTCAGGACCTCAGACTGGGCCGAAGGTTTACCTTCCAACAAAACAATAACCCTAAGCACACAGCTAAAATTAGGAAGGAGTGGCTTCACAACAACTCCGTGACTGTTCTTCAATGGCCCAGCCAGAGCCCTGACTTAAACCCAATTGAGCATCTCTGGAGAGACCTAAAAATGGCTGTCCACCAACGTTTACCATCCAACCTGACAGAACTGGAGAGGATCTGCAAGGAGGAATGGCAGAGGATCCCCAAATCCAGGTGTGAAAAACTTGTTGAATCTTTCCCAAAAAGACTCATGGCTGTATTAGATCAAAAGTGTGCTTCTACTAAATACTGAGCAAAGGGTCTGAATACTTAGGACCATGTGATATTTCAGTTTTTATTTTTAATAAATCTGCAAAAATGTCAACAATTCTGTGTTTTTCTGTCAATATGGGGTGCTGCGTGTACATTAATGAGGAAAAAAAATGAACTTAAATGATTTTAGCAAATGACTGCAATATAACAAAGAGTGAAAAATGTAAGGGGGTCTGAATACTTTCCGTCCCCACTGTATGTCATTCATCTCACTAGCATGAGCACTCAATTACTTAGTTACTCCTACTCCCATTTTAAAAAGAATGTATAGTGGTTTTGTACAAGATGTATTTATTATGCTCATGATGAGGAGAAAATCCTTTTTTTTTGTCAGGTAAATATGAAATATTGCATGTTAATATTTTCCATTTTTATTTATTACAGATACTTGTATAGCGCCATCAGTTTACGCAGCGCCTTTACACATATATTGTACATTCACATCAGTCCCTGCCCTCAAGGAGCTTACAATCTAAGGTCCCTAACTCACATTCATACACACACATACTAGGGCAAAGTTAGACAGGAGCCAATTAACCTACCAGCATGTCTTTGGAGTGGGGGAGGAAACCGGAGTACCCGGAGTAAACCCATGCAGACACAGGGAGAACAATGCAAACTCCATGCAGGTAGGGAGATGGTTGGGCTTCAAACCAACAACACTAGTGATGCTAAGCAGAAGTGCTAACTTACACTTACATCTGCATTGCACTCTCTGAATATTTAATCATTTTGTTTGATGTTAAATGCCTTTTTACTGACTTTATTAGCTGGAGACAAATTTACACACACACATTTTTTTACTCATTGCAATGACTAACCGATCATAGGATGGTGTTTAATTCAGACAAACAGTCTGATATAAATACATAAGTGGTCCAGATAGTGAACTTGGTGTTGAGTTATTCAATTAAGGCCATCACAGAGGTCAAGGGGGCACCCTTTTTGTCTGGAGGAAAATAGATTTAATGTCCAAATACGGAAAGCTTTTTTCACAGTTGAACAGTTCAACTAGGTGGACTTTTTTCTTTTTTCAATCAGACTAACTATGAAACTATGTAACAAACAGAGCCTCAAAGTAGGCAGTATACATTGCATTGTCTCTTTAGCTAACCCATTGTGCTTTACAAATCCTTTGTCATGTAGTAAAATGTATTTAAAGCCAAAACCCATTACAATGACTCGTCCCTTATGGGATGGTTAAGTCTAATGTTTGTCAAACAAACTGAACCTCAAAGCAAACTGTATCCGTTGCATTATCTTTTTAGCTAACCCATAGTGCTTTATAAATTCTCGGTCATGTAGTATCATTTTGCTTGTGGAAGGAGTAGCCACTCCACCCAGGTCCCTGTTGAACTTTGTCGCTGAACAGAAAGTGTAAAGAAATCAAAAATATTATAGTTGCCACTAAAACAGAAGGTGAGGGGAAATTAGGACATCTGTTCTGTTGACAGATAAGAGTGGATGTCCCCCCTCACTTTTCTTCAGTTACCTCCAGTTTCCTTCTCACTTACCGCTGTTTATCCAGCACTGGAAGTCAAAGTCGATCTCCCTAGACACAGACAAGAAAAAACATAACCAGGGTACTAACCATCCCCTACTATCCAGAAAATGAATGTACAGTTGTGCTCAAAAGTTTGCATACCTTGGCAGAAATTGTGAAATTTTGGCATTAATATTGAAAATATGACTGTTAATGCCAAAAAACTGTCTTTTTATTTAAAGATAGCAATCACATGAAGCCATTTATTATCACATTGTTTTTTAGATCCTTTTTAAGTCGTAATCATAACAGAAATCACCCAAATGGCCCTGATAAAAAGTTTACATTCCCTGGAATGTTTGGCCTTGGTATAGCCACAGAAGGTGACACTCGCAGATTGAAATGGCAATTAAAGGTTAATTTCCCACATTTGTGGCTTTTCACAATTTCACACTGGCTTTTCACACTAATCACAATTAGTGTCTGTGTATAAATAGTCAATGAGTTTGTTAGTTCTGACATGGATGCACTAAGCAGGCTAGACACTGAGCCATGGGGAGGTAGAAAAGAACAGTCAAAAGACCTGTGCAACAAGGAAATGAAACTTTACAAAGATGGAAAAGGATATAAAAAGATATCCAAAGCCTTGAATATGCCAGTCAGTAATGTTCAGTCACTTAATAAAAAGTGGAAAATGTGGGGATCTCTTGATACCAAGTCAAGGTCAGTTAGATCAAGAAAGATTTCAGCCACAACTGCCACAGGAACTGTTTGGGATACAAAGAAAAGCCCACAGGTAACCTCAGGAGAAATGCAGGCTGCTCTGGAAAAAGATGGTGTGGTTGTTTTAAAAGAGCACAATACAATGATACTTGAACAAAAAAGAGCTGTGTGGTCAAGTTGCCAGAAAGAAACCTTTACTGTACAAGTTCCACAAAAAAGCCTGGTTACAATATGCAACACCTTGACATGCCTTATTGGCTTTTTTGTGGTATTGGCGCAGTAAAGGCTTCCTTCTGGCAGCTCAACCATGCAGCTCTTTTTTGTTCACATATCGAATTGTTCTTCTTAAAAACAACCACACCGTCTTTTTGGAGAGCAGCCTGTATTTCTCCTGCGGTTACCTGTGGGTTTTTCTTTGTATCCTGAGCAATTCTTCTGCCAGTTGTGGCTGCAATCTTTCTTGGTCTACCTGACCTTTGCTTGGTATCAAAAGAGCCCCTATTTTTCCACTTTTTAATAAGTGATTAAACAGTACTGACTGGCATATTGAAGGCTTTGGATATCTTTTTATATCCTTTTCCATCTTTGTAAAGTTTCATTACCTTGTTACGCAGGTCTTTTGACTGTTCTTTTCTACCTCCTCATGGCTCAGTGTCTAGCCTGCTTAGTGCATCCATGTGAGAGGTAACAAACTCATTGACTATTTATATACAGACACTAATTGTGATTTAAAAAGCCACAAATGTGGGAAATTGACCTTTAATTGCCATTTTAACCTGTGTGTGCCACCTTCTGTGTCTGTACCAGGGCCAAACATTCCAGGGTATGTAAACTTTTTATCAGGGCCATTTGGGTGACTTGTGTTGTTATGATTTGAAAAGGATCCAAAAAACTATGTAATAATAAATGGCTTCATGTGATTGCTATAAAATAGTTTTTTTGGCATCATGATCAGTCATATTTTTAATATTAATGCCAAAATTTCACAATTTCTGCCAGGGTATGCAAACTTTTGAGCACAACTGTATGTGGTGTTGGAATGGGAAGTGTTGTTTTTTTTTTTTTCATTTAGTGTTATTTGTGCAACATTACTGCTTGATTAGCCTGTCCAGGCCATACACTACTACGCTAGAATGCTTCTTTTCTGGACATATTTCAGGTTGTTAAACCATTATTTTCCAGAAGTTTATTTATATGTCCCATTTATAAGATGACACAGAGACGAAATCACTCCATGACCTTTTCCAACCCCTCTAAGGTTCCTGTCTGCAGTTCTTTCATTTAATACATTTGTCATTGGTAATTAAGAGCCATGTTAGTGAAACTAAGTAAATAAAGCGCATTAAGTAATTCCCAATCAATATCCTGGAAGGGAAGGGGCTGGAGGGGGAGACACTTCTTCAGTGGTGGATTAATGTAGACTTGAAGAAAGAGTCAATATTTTATAGATTTTTCTTTTTGTCTTTTCTGTACATTATTCCTTCCTATCTGAACCCTTCTTTCTGATTTTCATGTACATTCTTAATCTTTTGTTTTTCTCCTTGCATCATTTTGAATTGTCATATGAAAAGAGTGTCATTCAGCTTCCTAATATCCATGCTAACGTTTTGTAATCTATCTGAAATCCAAATGAAACTTGCAGTGCGGCTCTAAGCTGAGACATAGGTCTCCCCGCCGGTTGCAGTGAAGGGAGCTGGCGTCAGTGCACCATTCAGAGGTCTAAATGCATTATCAAAGAGAAGAAAAGGCGCCACTCACCAATGCATTGATATGTAGATGAATGTGGCCTCAGCTAGCACTGCTCCAGCCACGCCCCCTGACATGTGTCACAGAGGTCACCAAGCCCCAGTGAGCGGGGCAGAACATGTCAGGGGGGCATGGCTGGAGTGATGCTGGCTGAGGCCACTTTCATCTACATACTAATGCACTGTGTTGGTGAGTAGCACCTTTTCTTCTCTTTGAGAACTATCTGAAATTTGTTTAAGCACTTCAATACTGGGCACTTTTATTCCCTTACTGCCCAGGACAATTTTCAGCTTTCAGTACTGTCGCACTTTGCATGACAACTGCGCGGTCCTGCAACGCTCTACCCATATAAGGTTTTTGTCATTTTTTTCACACAAATAGAGCTTTCTTTTAGTGGCATTTAATCACCACTGGGTTTTGTTATTTTTTGCTAAATAAAAGAAAAAAGGCCAAAATTTTCAAAGCAACACGTTTTTCTTCATTTTGGTTAAAATATTTTGAAAATAAATAATCTTTCTTCATAAATTTAGGCCAAAATGTATTCTGCTACATTTTTTGGTGAAAATAACCCAAATCAGTGTATAGTATTTAGTCTATAGGAGAGTTTTAGCGTCCACAAACTATGGTATATATATCTGAAAATCGATCAATCCTGATGTACTGACCCAATAACGCAGGGACAGTACAAATACCCCCCAAATTACCTTTTTGGAACGTAGACCACATGAGATATTTAGTAAGAGGCATGGCGAGTCACAATTTTTTGGAATTTTTTTTTTAAAAAAAGTGTTTTTTCACATTTTTAAAACATTCTTTACATACAGTCACCAGTGCTGTACAGCGTCATCATATAACTGGTGTGGCAGTGGCCAGGGACACCGAATGGTGACATTCTGTAAAAAAATAAAATATTTTTTTTAATATTTTTATTTTTCATGTTTTTCTTACATACTGTGACCAGAGCAATACAGTGTTACCATATAAACACTGTTCCACTCTGAGGAGTTGATCAGGATTTATTTTTTTACATGAATTTCACTGCTATAAGCAAATATTTTTACTGAATGACTGTGTATTGTTGTGATTAGCTGTGATTGGCTACAGCTAATTACATGGTACAAATGGGCTGTGATTGGCCGTGTCTGTACCATGTGATCACTGTGACCAATCACAGCTAGCACAATTGTATACATTGAATGGCATGAAAGGAAGCCATTGATTGTTTACAACTGTCATGTGGTCTGCTGTGATTGGTCACAGCGATCATATGATACCGGCAGTGGGCATAGCTGGTGACAGATCACGCAGGCACACGGCCCGTTCTTGGGAGGCCGTGAAGCAATTAAAACCCCAAAGAGCTCATTTGCACCACAACCACAATGTATGAGTTGCCATCCTTTCTTAATTACAGCCCAATGCACATATTCAACCGTTTACACCTGTCATGTTATCTGCTGTGATTGGTCACAGTGATCACATGGTACTGGCAGTTGGCCAGTACACTGATCAGTCAGCTGATGTGTCCGGTGGACACATCGAGTGACAGATCGCGCCCAAATGCGGTTCGTTTCTCAGGAGGCCATCATATCACGCCCTCCCAGAACAATGGGGTTCCCGCCTGTCATTTTACAATGACTCGGGTGGGAAGCAATTAAAAACACACAGAAGCTCATTTACACAGCAACCACAATGTATGGTAAAACACTGTACACGCATGCTGATGTGATTTGCCAGCCTTTCTTAATCTCATCCCAATGCACATATTTATTAACTACTTGGTGCCGGTGCTATAACCGAAAGACGGCTACAGCACAGGCTTAAAATGCCAGGAGGGTGTACATGGACTTGGCTAATCATAGATCGGAGTAGAGGGTCGATCACGGCCCTTCACTACGTGATTAGCTGTCAGCCAATGAAACAGAAGCCAGTTATGGGGGTTTTTTTTGTTTTTTTTTCCTCACGCTGACAGCGTGAGTGGAAAAAAAATAACGCTGATTACCGGCTTCTGTAAAAGGGACAATGGTCCCACCAGTGCTGCTAATCAGTGCCACCTACCAGTGCCCATCAGTACTGTTAATCAGTGCCACCTATCAGTGCCGCCTCATCAGTGCAGCCTAATCAGCGCACATCAGTGAAGGAGAAAAATTACTTGTTTGCAAAATTTCATAAAAAAAACTATGAAAACTGTTTTTTTTGGGGGGGTTTTTTTCAAAATTTTTGGTCTTTTTTTGTTTGTTTAGCAAAAATACAAAACCTAGTGAGGATTAAATACCACCAAAAGAAAGTTTTATTTGTTTGAAAAAAGGAAGGGGGTATATGTGCCCAGTAGGCAAGTGGTTAAAAAACATACACCTGTACAATAGCCCACCACATCACACAGATGTGAGTACTCTGTGCATTGTGTTGCTGTGTGCTACATTATCAAAAATAGTCCAGGCTGCAGTTTTTCATGGTGGCACGTTGAGGGTTCTTTCAAAATCTTTGCAATTCACATTAACTCAGAAAAACACCTGCATTGTTTTGGGTGTGAACCATTAGGAAAGGGAATTATTTGTCCTGCCAGCCATATTAGTTAGGTTTAGTTGGCCTACGGAGTTGCTGTCTATTTTGGGTAGGATTCCCTGTACCAAGATGCCTATCCTACTCATTTTCTGTTTTCTAAATTGCATTTTTTTTTAATGCTTCCTACCTCTTCTCGTCTTTGCCTTTACTGAAGTTTTCACTGTACCCTGACCTCTTCCAAATCCCTTTTGTTTTTTCTGACTTCATATGACTTTTTTGCACTCTCTCTGGTTTCCTCTATCTTTTCTATGGCTGCCTCTTCTCCTTTTTTTTTTTTTTTATTTTGTTTTCGCCATCGTTTTCACTTTCAATAATCCTTTTCCTTGACTCTGTTATCTCCTCTTGTATTTATTGTTACTTCCACTCCTGCCTGGCATCAAGGACTCATATTGAAAGGCTTCAGTTAACTAGCTTTGCCACGACAGAGCCTTTTCATGGAAAATAGAAGCCTCTTTGGTTGCAGACATCTAGCACATTAAGCATCTTTTATCATAAGTGTAGCCTTGTAGGGTCATGAAAGCGAAGAAACATTAGGTAAGTTTTTCATTCCAGTTTATATTGCTCATTCGTTATACTTGTCTCAAAACTTCTATCTTTGACAATCCTCGTTCTTTCATAACATGTTCTGATGGTGTGTATTTCTCACTTCTCTTATATTTTTCTCTGGTCTCATATCATTTCATCCATTCTAGTCTATGTCCTTGCAAAGCGTCTTATTAAGACAAACATATCTGCCTTTGGTTGAGGGTGTTAACCGTGCTAAAGGACAAAACCACTGCCATTTCTGGGTAACCTGTTAGCAGATAGTTACATTGCATAGGACTTGCTGTATTTTAATCTGAATATTTTGATCCCTTTCTACTAGGGTGTAGATAATTTGACATAGAAAATTTTATGAGGGCACCAGTTATAATGAATGATTCCGCTTACTGATAGCAGTACATTGTTTTACCTTGTTGCGATGACCTGCAAATGTTTTTTGTAAGATATCTGTGTGCCCTATTGAGGCAGTTTCTCCTCGCTTTCTGATTTGTAATCTGGCTTGTGCCTGAAGGCAATTTTCTCCCGATGGTAGCGAAAAGATGACAAAGTTTTTACCCCTTCTAGGCTCTATTAGACCAGTTGATTTTCTTAATGCCAGTGTCCCTGTTTGGGATGGGAGATTTCTGTTTACTTCCTGTTCTGTCTGATACCCAGCAAAAAAAAAATGATTTTCACTCATTGTGTTTTATATGGTTAGCTGTCCAATTTTAGGTTCTTATTCAACTTTTTCCATGTAGCTATAATGTGTGTTATGCTTTGTACAGTGCGAAGGGAAGTGGCGGTATAGAAGACAATAACCTTTTTTTCTGGTCATCTTCTGAAAAGTCTTTCTCATGTTCTTCTATCCATTTCTGTTACCCTTTATTTAAAAGTAACAGGTAGTCTTCTTGTGTTGCCTCCATCCATAAGTAGTCATATTTAACATCTTCCATGTAGCTGCCTCTTTTACAAAATAAATACTTGATGCATAGGGATGTACTATCAACCCCATTGTAATTTGGTTATCTGCCCATTGATCTTCGTGTGACTAGTGATGGCTGACCACTGAATTTTACCAAACACAAAAGATGATTCACTCCTATGTTATATGAATATTTGCATAATAAGATCAGAATCTTTCCTGTTCAGTAAAGCTAATAAGCAAGAAATGCAGATCAATTTAGGACAATTGTCACGGGAGCCTGTAAATGCAATCTCTATTTATGTTTGTTCTTCAAAAACAGAACAATGCAAATACTACTTTAAATATCATTCAGGGGGTTATAAATTCTGTGTAATGGCAGCATTTCATTACTTGTTTGGTAGTTTCAGTGACACATGTTTCTCATTGTACAGTTACAAGGCTTGCAGAGTCAGCTGGAGTTCCTGGAGCAGTCTATGGTGGATAAATCTGTAGTAAGCAGACAAGAGGCCAAAATTCGAGAACTGGAAACACGGCTAGAATTTGAGAGAACTCAAGTGAAGCGCATGGAGGTAAGAAGAGTCCCTGACCTCTTCCGTGAATGATTTCATTGCATCTATTGCTATGTTAGTATGCTTTGTATGCACCTGTGCTCAGTTGATCCATATGTTCTGGTATTACCATGAATAACATATATTGTAGAGATTTAATAACCCCCAAGTGCAGTACCAGTTGAGTTCTAAACGTGGATCACATGCAGCACAGGTGCTATTAAAGGACCATTGTACAAATACTAGACATCCAGTACTGTTAATTTCATTTTGGGTAGAGTGTAGCGAGGAAAGGCAGTGCAGGATCTTATTTAAACCTGGGTAACTGTATTTTAAGGTCAGTTAAATCTGTACCTAATTTTGACATTCATTGAACAATGAGATAAGAAAATTAAAGAAATAACTTCATGGTGTAATGTCTTACCCTAGCATAAATTATAATAAACATGTGCTCCTTCCTTGGTTCTATGTAAAGGACTTCTTTAAAGCTTGTAATGAGCAGTACCTTCCTAGTGCTACAAAACAGCAGAAAAAATAGATTTCCTTAATGCTTCATAAAATGTATCTCACATTTTTTGATTTTGTAGAATTTTATATTCTACACCAAATATAAAGAAAAATCAAAATTTGCAAAGTAAGACTTCGAGACTTAAAGTGGACCATGGAAGCTCTGCCCAAAAAAGGCAAGCAGAAAACAAAAGACTAATCGCCAATATTTTCTATAAGCTTTCTGCAGCTGATCTCTGTAATACTGACTTACCATGCCTTGTTTAGCACTGTGTCTCTGTGTAGAGTCAGACATCTTGATAGAGCCAGGGCTTTGCTTTCCTATGTCATAGCTGCCCCCTGATAGGCGGTAAGGGAATATTCAAGAAGAAGCTGGAGAGGTGCAGAAAACAGTCTACAGAATGAATGAAGCATAAGAAAGGATATCTTGCACTGCATGCCATCAGGTATAGCTTCTTCTCCAGCAAAGTGAACATTGAGCATCACAGCAGTGACATCACAAAATCTTAGTCCAAGTTTTTTGATAAGACTAGCAGTTAGAGACAGCTGTGATGAGCTCACACCGAAGATATACAGATGTGAAGTTCAAGGTGTTTTCAGGTGGCATTCCAGAAAAAGGTAGATAGGTTTCAGTGTACTGCTTAGACGCAATTATTATTTCTAGATGTTACCAACTTTTTTGTGTTTGTTTTTTCTTAACTCCAGGTCCACTTTAAAAGAAAACTCAAATACCGTATTTTTTTTGTATGTGTAATAGTTTTCTAAATCAAGATAGAGTACTCCAGTCACAGTTTCATGCTGTTCCTCCTACAGAGTTTGGTTGCCCGGTTAAAAGAAAACATAGAAAAGCTGACAGAAGAGCGAGATCAGCGAGCCGCTGCAGAGAACCGTGAAAAGGAGCAAAATAAAAGGATACAGCGACAGATCAGGGACACGAAAGAGGAGATGGGAGAACTGGCCAAAAAAGAGGCTGAAGCCAGCCGCAAAAGACATGAACTGGTAATTTATAGGTGTTTTGCCACAGTATAGATTTATTATACTTTTGCCATTTAGGACTACTTCTGCTAATAGTGAACCTGTGGCATAAACACTGTTGAGGCCCTTGCTTTGTGAACCAATTAAATACCTATTAACAATTTGAGGGATGTTAGTGTGGTGCTGCGGGTTACTTCAATCATTTCACTTGTTGATGTTGACCTGGTATTAAAAAAATTAATAAATACCTAAATATAAATATGTGTGTGTGTGTGTGTGTGTGTGTGTGTGTGTGTGTATATATATATATATATATATATATATATATATATATATATATATATATATATATATGTATATATGTATATATATATATATATATATATATGTATATATATATATATATATATATATATATATATATATATATATATTATAATATTATACCCCGTGTTTCCCCAAAAATAAGCCCAGGTCTTATATTCATTTTGGCAGCTAAAGACACAGTGGAGCTTATTTTTGGGGTAGGTCTTATCTCATGTGCTGTTCTCTCTCTCCCCCTCTCCCTCCCTGCCTGTCAGGAATCCCCAGTAGAATTGAGTAAAATTGCTTGTAAGATGCTAGTATTCACTCTATTATATGATGTAAACTGTGTATGTTTCTGTAATATAATTGTGTCAAATACCTTCCTATAGCGCCGCTCGGCGCTTCCGTGACCTGCCAGAGCTCTCTTCCCCGCTTCGAGCAACCGCAGAGGGAGGCCGAGATTCCCTGCGTAGAGGAGGAGAGCAGCGGGAGGTCAGCTGAGCACAGAGCAGCGCTATACCAAAGGTATTTGACAATATTATGTTACAGAAACATACACAGTGTACATTATTTACTACTGTAATAGAGTGGAATCTAGCATTTTACAAGCACTATCAACTACTGTGTTTGTGTGTGTGTGTGTGTATGTATGTATGTATGTATGTGTGTATGTATGTATGTATGTATGTATATATATATATATATATATATATATATATATATATATACATACACACACACATGAAAAGATATAATAAAATAATTACAAAAATGTGAGGGCTGTAATCACTTTTGTGATACTGTATATGTGTGTGTGTATATATATATATATATATATATATATATACACACACACACACACTATCACAAAAGTGAGTACAGCCCTCACATTTTTGTAATTATTTTATTATATCTTTTCATGTGTGTGTGTATATATATATATATATATATATATATATATATATATATATATATATATATATATATATATATACGACAACACTGAAGAAATTACACTTTGCTACACTGTCAAGTAGTGAGTGTACAGCTTGTATAACAGTGTACATTTGCTGTCCCCTCAAAATAACTCAACACACAGCCATTAATGTCTAAACCGCTGGCAGCAAAAGTGAGTACACCCCTAAGGAAAAATGTTCAAATTGTGCCCAAAGTGTCAACATTTTGTGTGGCCACCATTATCTTCCAGCACTGCCTTAACCCTTTTGGGCAAGGAGTTCACCAGAGCTTCACAAGTTGCCACTGGAGTTCTCTTCCACTCCTCCATGACGACATCGCAGAGCTGGTGGATGTTAGAGACCTTGCGCTCCTCCACCTTCTGTTTGAGGATGCCCCACACATGCTCAATAGGGTTTAGGTCTGGATACATGCTTGGCCAGTCAGTCACCTTTACCCTCAACTTCTTTAGCAAGGCAGTGGTCATCTTGGAGGTGTGTTTGGGGTTGTTATGTTGGAATACTGCCCCACGGCCGAAGGGAGGGGATCATGCTCTGCTTCAGTATGTCACAGTACATGTTGGCATTCATGGTTCCCTCAATGAGCTGTAGCTCCCCCGTGCCGGCAGCACTCATGCAGCCCCAGACCATGACACTCCCACCACCATGCTTGACTGTAGGCAAGACACACTTGTCTTTGTACTCCTCACCTGGTTGCCGCCACACACGCTTGACACCATCTGAACCAAATAAGTTTATCTTGGTCTCATCAGACCACATGACATGGTTCCAGTAATCCATGTCCTTAGTCTGCTGGTCTTCAGCAAACTGTTTGCAGGCTTTCTTGTGCATCATCTTTAGAAGAGGCTTCCTTCTGGGACAACAGTCATGCAGACCAATTTGATGCAGTGTGCGGCGTATGGTCTGAGCACTGACAGGCTTACCCCCCACCCCTTCAGCCTCTGCAACAATGCTGGCAGCACTCATATGTCTTTTTCCCAAAGCCACCTTTGGATACTGAGCATGTGTACTCAACTTCTTTGGTTGACCATGGTGAGGCCTGTTCTGAGTGGAACCTGTCCTATTAAACTGCTGTATGGTCTTGGCCACCGTGCTGCAGCTCAGTTTCAGGGTCTTGGCAATCTTTATAGCCTAGGCCATCTTTATGTTGAGCAACAATTCTTTTTTTCAGATCCTCAGAGAGTTCTTTGCCATGAGGTGCCATGTTGAACTTCCAGTGACCAGTATCAGAGAGTAAGAGAAAAAACACCAAATTTAAGACACCTGCTTCCCATTCACATCTGAGACCTTGTAACAGGTCAAATGACACGGGGAGGGAAAATGGCTAATTGGGCCCAATTTGGACATTTTCACTTAGGGGTGTACTCACTTTTGTTGCCATCGGTTTAGACATTGATGGCTGTGTGTTGAGTTATTTTGAGGGGACATCAAATTTACACTGTTATACAAGCTATACACCCACTACTTTACATTGCAGCAAAGTGTCAGTTCTTCATGTCTTCATATATCTTTTCATGTTGTCACATGAAAAGATATAATAAAATATTTACAAAAATGTGAGGGATGTACTCACTTGTATGAAATGCTGTATGTATAGATCATATTTGGGTATACAATTTTTTTGCATCTTTAATAAGCTGCAATGATTTTCATAATGTTTATTTTTAAATTCTATAGCTTTTCTTGTATTTACAGTATATCAGTCCATACAACTTTAGATCATATGTATTCCCTAACTTCACATTACTTTCCTCCATGCAAATGTTTGTGTTGAACTCATATTGGCTTGTGCATCGAAAAGGGCTAAAGACACTACTGGTTAATGTATACTGCTTTGTTCAGTCTTTACAGGCTACTGTATATGGTAACACTGAAAAGTTTCATATTTCTGTAGGAAATGGATCTGGAGAGCTTGGAAGCTGCAAATCAGAGTTTGCAATCAGATCTGAAACTTGCTTTTAAGCGCATTGGGGATCTTCAAGCCGCCATAGAAGACGAGATGGAGAGTGATGATAATGAAGACCTCATTAACAGGTATAGGACCTTTTGACTCTCTTATGGTGGTTGCTATAATTGCATTTTCTTTAGTAATAACAGAAATTTAGCCCTAATGTTGTATTATCTGGTTTGTTTGAAGCATATTCAGCCACATTTACCAACACTTTTGGGCCCCAGTAACAGTTTTCCTAGATTTCATCACTTTGGGTTAAACAGCAGACTTATCCCAGAAGTGACTGGCTGTGGAGACATCCATTGAATCTCAAAAACATTGGACTTTAGTTATAAAAGTGACAGCTGAGAGAACATTGCATCAGTCAGCCTGTGTCCAACAAAGTACAGTCATGTTTTCCCTTTGCAGTATAGGAAAACAAAAAGGAGAATTTGTATGGTTGATGGTGGGCTGCATGACCTGTCTGAACAATACATCTCACACTTTGATAAACGGGGCCCGTTACTCCATTATTCATGTTACTTTTCTTTTTTCATCTGACACTCTCTCATGTTTTATTTTATTTCCATGTTTTCAGTCTACAGGACATGGTGACCAAGTATCATAAACGCAAGAATAAAAAGTGAGGACATGGTGTTAAGTTATGATTTTAAATTGCCCTTAACTTCAGCATGCATTAAGCAACAATAACTCCCCTTTCAATTACCTTCCCTGGAAAGATCCCTTATATAACTGCATGGTTCCTCTCTCACCCAGACAAGTGCATGTCTGTTTTGTTAATCCCATTGACTATGTTATGAAGGTTTCTTTTTTCTCAAAAGTATTTAAACTTCCTAACCTATTTATTCTTACAGCAATTTACAATATAATATAAAAAGGTTGTAACTTGTTGATTGTCCTGTGGAATTGCTTCTTTTTACACAGTGAGGCAGGCTATACCTGTGCAGTCTGCTGTCCATTCATTGAATCATAATGTTAATATAGGTTAGCTAAATCCCTCTGTATTATGTCTGCTGCAGTGAGGGCTGATTCAGTGTGGGAAGACGCGCAAAGTCATACATTTTCTTGCACTGCATGAAAACACTCTGCCTTATACAGATGCACATGGGTGCCATTCATTTTTAATGGCGCCCCATTGCATCTCGCAAACGTGTGTGCCAGCTGCCAAAACACATGGTTCTGCATTTTAGTGCAATGGAAAAAGTTGTGCCTGTTTAATGTATGTGCATTTCATAGATGTAGGGCAGCCCATTGAAATGAATGGGCTGCCCTAAACGCACAGGAACATGCAAAAAAAAAAAGTGCATGCTCGGACACACTATATGGTGTGAACAAGCCCTAAAGGCACCCCTCTCTATAGTTTTGGATTTGTTGATGAGAAAAAATACATTCTTTAACTTAGACAAATATGTCATATTGGGAATAGTACAAATATTAGTTACTGACCCTGTGTCTATCTGTAGATTTATTTTCCAGTAGGTTTGTAAATGCAGTCTTAACCACTTCAGTCCCGGAAGGATTTACCCCCTTCCTGACCAGAGCACTTTTTACAATTTGGCACTGCGTCGCTTTAACTGCTAATTGCGTGGTCATGCAATGCTGTACCCAAACAAAATTTGGGTCCTTTTCTTCCCACAAATAGCTTTCTTTTGATGGTATTTGATCACCTCTGCGGTTCTTATTTTTTGCGCTATAAACGGAAAAAGACCGAAAATTTTGAAAAAAAATGATATTTTCTACTTTTTGTTATAAAAAAAATCCAATAAACTCAATTTTAGTCATACATTTAGGCCAAAATGTATTCGGCCACATGTCTTTGGTAAAAAAAAATGTCAATAAGCGTATATTGGTTTGCGCAAAAGTTATAGCGTCTACAAACTAGGGGACATTTTCTGGAATTTACACAGCTTTTAGTTTATGACTGCCTATGTCATTTCTTGAGGTGCTAAAATGGCAGGGCGGTACGAAAACCCACCAAATAACCCCATTTTGGAAAGTAGACACCCCAAGTAAATTGCTCAGAGGCATGTTGAGCCCATTGAATATTATTTTTTTTTGTCCCAAGTGATTGAATAATGACAAAAAAAAAAAAAATTACAAAAAGTTGTCACTAAATGATATATTGCTCACACAGGCCATGGGCTGTGTGGAATTGCACCCCAAAATATATTCAGCTGCTTCTCCTGAGTACGGAGATGGGACTTTTTGTGAGCCTAGCCGTGTACGGGGCCCCGAAAAACCAATCTATTTCTAAGGGCGTAAATTTTTTATTTTACTCACTACCTATCACAGTTTTGAAGGCCATAAAATGCCCAGATGGCACACCCCCCCCCCCCAATGACCCCATTTTGGAAAGTAGACACCCCAAGCTATTTGCTTTGAGGCATGTTGAGTCCATGGAATATTTTATATTTTGACACAAGTTGCGGGAAAGTGACACTTTCTTTTTTTTTTTTTTTTTTTTGCACAAAGTTGTCACTAAATGATATATTGCTCACACAGGCCATGGGCATATGTGGAATTGCACCCCAAAATACGTTTAGCTGCTTCTCCTGAGTATGGGGATACCACATGTGTGGGACTTTTTTAGAGCCTATTTTGGAAAGTAGACACCCCAAGCTATTTGCTGAGAGGCATGGTGAGTATTTTGCAGCTCTCATTTGTTTTTGAAAATGAAGAAAGACAAGAAAAATTTTCAATTTTCAAAACTTTGTGACAAAAGTGACGTCTGCAAAATACTCACTATACCTCTCAGCAAATAGCTTGGGGTGTCTACTTTCCAAAATGGGGTCATTTGGGGGGGGTTGTGCCACCTGGGCATTCCATGGCCTCCGAAACTGTGATAGGCAGTGAAGAGTGAAATCAAAAATTTACGCCCTTAGAAAGCCTGAAGGCGGTGCTTGGTTTTTGGGGTCCCGTACGAGGCTAGGCTCCCAAAAAGTCTCACACATGTGGTATCCCCGTACTCAGGAGAAGCAACAGAATGTATTTTGGGGTGTAATTTCACCTGCAGGCATCATTCTGGTATAACCACTCAGTCGTGAATGGCGTACCTGAAGACAAAAAAATGGTTAACAATAAAGCACAGTAAACAGTAAAGTATAAAAAATTGCATACCTGAAAAGCAAACATGATAAAACATAATAACAATAAAACATTGCAGAATAGAATACAGTAAAAAAGAGCAGAACAATAGAGAGAGAATAGAGAGAGAGAGAACAATAAAACGACAGCTGTTTTTTTTTATTTTATATTTTTTTTTTTGTGGTGTTTTTTTTTTTTTTTTTTTTTTTTACACTTTTTTTTGAAACTGTAACTTTTATAGCTGTAACAGGTTTCAGGTTCGGGTCTCTCAAAATGCTATGGCATCTTGGGAGACCCTGTGAAAGTGCGCCTAGTCTGTGCAATGCTGTACCCTACGCTAATACTCAACTAGTGAATGGTAGCGTTCAAAACATTCACCAATGCTAAGACCAGGATTGTCAGGACAGGAGGGACAATAATAGCAGGTGTCACGCCTATATCCGCGCTAGCTGCAGACACGACATCTTTTTTGGGGGGGTTCGTTGGGTAGGGGTATTCGGGAGGACATAAAGAAAATGCCTCTCATGCAGCCGACTGCATTTGGTTGGGGATGTGAATGGGGGAAGTACGGGTGCTGCAGAAGTGGTGGGTTCCCAATTAGGATTGGCGAATGCAGCAGGAAGGGCATTATGGGCACGACGGGCCTGTGTTTGTCTTCTTCTTGGTGGCAGCGGGACACTACTTGTGCTTGCCACCTCACCAGCTTGAACTGCACTTATGGGACTCGCCACATCACCAAGTATTACTGCAGTGCTGGTTTGACTACGACCGGGGTGTACTAGGCCACTGGTGCTTGCCAGTTCACCAAAACGCTACCAAAAAAACTGTTAGCGATCGCAGGGATCAGGCCTGACTCTGCGAACGCTGCAGTTATGCGTTTAGTGTTTTTTAAGCGTCAGTGATCAATCGATACTGCACTTGGGTGGGCTGGGCGGAGGGGCAAAACGCAGGTGCTATCAGGTATCTGGGCTGATCCCGCTAACACTGCGTTTTTGGGAACCCTAAACTGCTGGGGACGCTAGTACAGATCTGATCGGATCAGATATTGATCCGTTCAGATACTATACCACTAAGGGAGGTGTACGGTGCGTGCGTGGGTGTTATCGCTACTGGCACTAACCTGGCGCTGCCTGGGGCTGGTGCTTGCCAGTTCACCAAAACGCTACCAAAAAAACTGTTAGCGATCGTAGGGATCAGGCCTGACTCTGCGAATGCTACAGTAATGCATTTAGTGTTTTGTAAGTGACAGTGATCGATCGATACTGCACTTGGGTGGGCTGGGCGGAGGGGCAAAACGCAGGTGCTAGCAGGTATCTGGGCTGATCCCGCTAACACTGCGTTTTTGGGAACCCTAAACTGCTGGGGACGCTAGTATAGATCTGATCGGATCAGATATTGATCCGTTCAGATACTATACCACTAAGGGAGGTGTATGGTGCATGCGTGGGTGTTAGCGGTACTGGCGCTAATCTGACGCTGCCTGGGGCAACGCATATCACCGCCGGGCGATCAGGGGGCTAAACCTTTATTAGGTAATAAATGGCGGGTGCCCTGACACTATAAAAAATAAACTAACTAACCAGCGTCACCCGTAACAGTTATATGGTGATCACTGGTGAAAGGGTTAACTTGGGGGCATTCAAGGGGTTAAAACCTTTATTAGGTAGTATATGGGGGTCCCTGACGCTATAAAACGCTGACGGCGAACCTAAATATTTACATCCCTAACTAGCGTCACCAGTGACACTAATACAGCAATCAGAAAAACGATCGCTTAGCGACACTGGCGACGGGGGGTGATCAAGGGGTTAAAACTTTATTGGGGGGGTTAGGGGGGTACCCTAGACCTAAAGGGGGCTAATACTAACTGCCCTACCACACTAACTGTCACAAACTGACACCAATGCAGTAATCAGAAAAAAAAAAACTGCTTGGTGTCAGTGTGACCGGGGGGGGGGAGGGGTGATTAGGGGGGGATCGGGGGGTGTAAAGTATGCCTGGCATGTTCTACCATCACTCGGATGTCTTCTTTCCTAAGTGCCGGAACTCTGTGTACTATACAGAGGCAGGAGAAGAATCTCATTGGCTGGGAGCGATCGCGAGGGGAGGGGGCACGAATGGATGCCTCCCCCTCACCTCTGAATGCTCCCAGTCAGAAGCCGACCGATCGGACCCCCCGCCTGCGGCAAGCAATCACGTACCAGGTACGTGATTTTGCCTGCCCGTGCCATTCTGCCGCAGTATATCTGCGTTAGGCGGTCGGCATGTGGTTAATCTGACTTCACTGACCGGAGGCAGTGACTCTGGAAGTGATCAGCTTGTTCAGTCTGAGTGGCTGAGACACAGATCACATATTGTTTGCTGTCTGCGTGTCTTGTTAAATTGGATACCTATGTGATTATGATGAGCATAAGTGTAGATGGCTAACTGTAGATGCATCAGCATTGCAACAATGAAGAATGCGGCAGGAATGAAACCTGTATGCATCATGGTTCTTCCAGTGCATTCCCACTTTAAATTCTTGCAGAACATAATTTAGTAGAACTTAATATGAACTAAGGGAGAGTGCTCATGAATTCTCATTTTATCTTGTGTTTTTTTATGGCACATTTTCTGAAAACATTTGTTTTTAGAACTGCTGCCAAACAAAATGGAGCCAATAAAAGAGGCATTCTTCTCTCTCCACAGTGTTCACTTCAAATAGCCAATCAAGTTCTGGAGGATTAAAAACAAAAAATTCACATGGGGACCGCTTTGGTATTAAATGTGACAATAGGTTAGGAAAATGACTCTTCTTTAGTAGTTTAGAGCCAGTGAATAGATTTTTAGTCCGCAGAGACGGCTTCTTGCTGTGGTTGATGTTGATACCCCTTGTTCATTTGCTGAGTAGTCAACAAAAGTTGATACTATATAAAGAAAAAATCAGTGCGCTACCCAGATTTGAATAGGATTAATATTGTGAATATAGGTGGATATAAATATAGTTCATATAGGAACTAGTTAGTATTATGAATCAGAGGTGCAATTCCTCATTACAAGCGATGTTGTCTTCACTAAATCTTCTCTGTATCTTCTAAGACAGTGTAAAAGTAGTAAAGGGGGCTGCTTACCGGAATTGATGGATCCCTATTACAGAGATCATGCGGGCTTGAACAGGTTCACGCCGGTATCAGGAACAGCTGATCTTTGAGCAGAGACAGAATTCCCTCCACGTCAGAAGTTCAAATTTCAGAGGCAGCAATCGGGAACAATCTTCTCTATTCACTGCTCCGACAAGACCGCTCATAGCAGGGGATGGTATATTTTAAAAGAAAAAGAAGCGCTTCATTGTGCAATAGTTTTAAAATGCTTTAATCCATGAACGGCCAACTGACATCCAAAGCATTGGCAGGGCAAACACAGTTGCAATTAAAAACCACAGCCGAGGCCGAAGCTGATCAGCTGAGAGAGTGGTGACGTCAGGTCCTCTGGCTCCGCGGAGGGCGGAGCCAGAGGACCTGACGTCACCACTCTCTCAGCTGATCGGCCTTGGATTCATAATACTAACTAGTTCCTATATGAACTATATTTATATCCACCTATATTCACAATATTAATCCTGTTCAAATCTGGGCAGCGCACTGATTTTTTTCTTTATATTGTGTAAACCTCATGTTCAAGGTTTTAAGTTGCAGCACCCAGGACTATTTGTGTTTCACATACCTGCATTTTTTTGTGTCTTCATGTATCACTTTTAAACGGATTTTCACATTTTATTTTTTCACACTGTTTTATCACCACTGGGGGTAGCGCAGAATGTTTACTATACATTAAAAAGTTGATGCTAGAAACTCTGAAACTCAATCCGATGTATCACCTGTTAATGGGCCTGCTCCAGCCAAAATGACAATAAAAATTCTTCCTTAAAGTGTTTAACCCAAAAAAAAGATCCTTTAAAGCATGTTATACAGCACAGTGCTTGTGCTGTGTCATTTGGCCCCCTGTATCACCTAAAATACCTGGCTGATCCTGCCTGGCTATAACCCCACCCCCCCCTGTGCTGACTCCGATATATCAGGGCTCAGCAGCCGGAGTCACCGGAGTCATCCGTGCGTGCCTCCATCATCCGCAGCCTGCTATCTGTGTCCTCTGTGCTCTCTCCCCCTCCCCTTTCTACCTGTCAGCTTGTGACAGTGCCTGCCCCCTCAACTACTGCTGCTCAAATAACTTTCACATCTTCATACCATCCCCCCCCCGTGTTGTAATCCTGTGTGCCCCTGTGTGAGTGATTTATAAAACAAAAGCCTGCTATACCTCATTTCACAGGTCTTCTCAACTATCACATAATCAGCTGGCTCTCTCTCTCTCTCTCTCTCTCTCTCTCTCTCTCTCTCTCTCTCCTCTCCCGAGTGATGTCAGCGGGGGGCATGTCGGCGCTGCCCGCTGCATCTACCGGACTGGGAGAAAAGAAAGCCAGCCACTCATGTGATCACTGAGAAGATCTCTGAAATGAGGTATAGCAGGCTTTTTTTTTTATAAATCACTCACACAGGGGCTCACAGGATTACAACACAGAGGAGATGGTATGAACATGTGAAAGTGGCTTAACCAACCACTTTCATTAAAACCTCTATGGATTATATTATGTTTGTGCATCTTCCTGTGCCTGCTACACAATTTTTCCCTTATTTCATGTCCTGGTCTCAATGTGGTAGGAAGTAACTGACTTAAAATTTGCCCAACAGAGATACAGGCCATAGCAGAAACCTGACAAAAGTTCTAACCCATTTCCTTTCTATCAGCAGTTTGAAAAGAAAATGGTCTAGCTGGAGTTAGGCTTTATGAAGACTTTCCCCTTTTACATAACAGTAGACAAAACGTGAAAATAAAAAAAAAAAGAAAAGTTAATGCCGCGTACACACGATCGGAAATTCCGCCAGCAAAACTCTGATGAGAGCCTTTTGTCGGAAAATGCAACCGTGTGTATGCTCAATCGGTCTTTTGCTGGCGGAATTCCAGCCAGCAAAAGACTGAGAGCATGTTCTCTATTTTTTGGTCGGGAAAAGTTCCTATCCGAAAATGCGATCGTCTGTACAAATTCCGACACGCAAAATTCCTACGCATGCTCGGAAACAATTCTACGCATGCTCGGAAGCATTGAACTTCATTTTCTCGGCTCGTCATAGTGTTGTATGTCACCGCGTTCTTGACGGTCAAAAGTTCAGAGAACTTCTGTGTGACCGTGTGTATGCAAGGCAAGCTTGAATGGAATTCCATCGGAAAAAACATCCAAGTTTTTTCCGACGGAAAATCTGCTCGTGTGTTCAGGGCAGAGTAGTTTTACAAGCCCTAATTTTCTGTGTAGTAAATATTTTGTTCTTCAACTTTTAGCATGTAGGAGCTCCAAAAGCCTTTGATTGATAGTAGTTTGTATGTGGATCATAGGTTTAGTTAAAGTGTTTCTAAAGGCAGGAAATCTTTACCCTCATGCTTTCCTTGCATTAGGTTAAAAAATGTCCCATTGGTTATATCGCTTCTTCACCTTCTAAATACTTACCTGAGCCCTATCTCAATCCAGCGCTGTGCCCGAGTGTAGCAGCCCTGCTCTCTCTTCCTGTCTTAAGTGAGAGCAGTGATAGCTATTGGCTCCTGCTGCTGGCTGTCAAATCCTGTGAGGAGGGAGTGGAGGGCAGGGCTGAGCCAGGTTGTATGCACTATAAATGCACACAGCCTGGCTTCAGAGCGAGCCTGCAAATGCACCCCCAATTTAAGCAGTTTCTTATGGTGATGCACCAAGATAAGGAGGTACCTAGAGCGTCAGCAGTTGACCCAAGAAGAGAAGGTCCTGGGCTGCTCCATGCAAAACCACTTCTATAGAGCAGGAAAAAATAATGTTCGTTATTTTAGAAAAAAAATTAGTCACTTTAAACCTTCACCGAAATATCTATCAGTCCTTCAGTGGTCACTCAAATGACTTTGAACTTTAGTGTTTTTTCTGTAGCTGATGCACAAATGTTAATGCCTTTATTGTATTACAATGTTACTTGTTCTGGCAAACTTTGTCAGTTTTTAATGTCCTGGGAGTATGAGTTTCCTTTAATTGTAAACTTATTTTACTCGAAATTTGTACATTTATGTTACTCAAAAATTTATAGTAATGAGTTACTAGTCAAAAGATAAAGGTTACAATATGCCTCGTGTCTCTAGACAGAAAAAAAGCTTAATACCATGGAGTAAATTGTTGATTGCCGCTAATGCCATGTAACCGTTTTCAGGCATGCTTTCAATTTGAGCAGAGTTTGTCCCATTCTCCCATGAGAGCTCTTGGCTGCCTCAGTTGAAGATAGAAAGGAAGGATGTGAGGAAGAGAGGAAGACACAAGAGGGTTAAGGGGTGAGGAGAGGTGGTGTTGCTGTTTATACTATTACCCAGCCAAGCAGGAAAAAAATTATTTCCATTTACTAGCGGTGCAGCCACAGTTGTCGTTCCCTCCACACATAATGAGAGCAGGAGGCCACTCTATATTCAGACAGTGTCACCAGAAACTGCTTTAGGAAAGCAGGGAATGGATTTAGCAAATCTCCACAGCGGTGTTGGAAATCAGATCAGCGGTATGCCAGGGTGGGAGGAAGGAGGGGCGGCTGACGGATGTTTCTGTGTGCCGGGAGGAGGCGGCAATTTATAGTACAGCTACATATGTCAAGCAGATTTACAAGTTTGCTAGGTCCCTGTGTAGGTGTAAGTCAAATGGGAAGTGATTATGGCCTTTGGTTCCCCATACTTACTTTAAACACACTGTTTACTTGGTCCATCAAATTGTTATTCATCTCCAAGGAGAAAGTCGTTAAATAAGGCCAATTCTTTAGCTGCCATCACTTTCCTCACTCACTGCAGGGGACAGTTATTATTTTTGAAACAGATACAGGACTATTTTTTCCCACGTGTACCTTCTTTTTTCTGGACGCTTTATAAACCTTCTGAAACAAACAAACATTTTTAACTTAAATAAACTCTGTCAAGAGTGGCAGAGTTTTAGATTGCTCAGTTAACATCATTTATTAGAGAGATGGTGTTGGATAAACCATTTCTGTTTTAGAACCCTAAAGCAAACTTATTCACGTTCTAGTTGTTAAAACAGCATTCTTTTTAAAAAATAATGAAAATAAAAAGCTCTAAAGTCTAACCAAGATTGATAGTCTAGTTGTGGCTATAGCTTATATCTTGAGGTCACCAGTTATGAAATCACATTTCCATCTTTTCCAATCAATATCTTTAACTTTGAACACTAGATTTTCATTACATATGTTTTGAGGATTTAACATCAAACAGTTGGACACACACAAAGGTCAGAACCACTCACCAGTCGCGGTTTTCCAGCATGGATTGGTGGCCGGAGAGCCCACCTTTACTCTCTGGCCAGGCTCAAATCTAATAGGATCCATATTCCTGTTCCACTCTCAAAATTTCTTAGGAGTCCTGGATGTTAGAAAGCAAGTGGGGAAGTCTTTTGATGGACATCAGCGGACTTTGTTTCTTGGTGGTGTCCTATGCCCAGAGGTTTTCAGCTGCAAGATCTACCTTGCAGTTTGGTCTTGTGAATTGTCCTCTACGACCATGAGGTGACTTTAAACTGTGTCCACTGGATGTTTCATGTTTTCTTTTGGTGGAATTTACATAACCTAAGTTGAAACAACTTGCTTGTTTTCTTTCTCAGAACCTCTGAGAAGGAGCTACTCTGAAAGATCTTAGATTATAGTGAGTGATTCTTATAGCTTCTGCACACCCAGTTTTGGGGCAACTTGTCAGGTCTCTGATTTTGACTTTGAGGCTTGGCCTTATCAGTGGCTCTGGATATTAAATGAGCAAAAAATGACAACACAAAGTGTTTCACGTTTTTATTTTTTAATTTATATAGAAAAAATTGACTGCACCAAGGTGTGAAAATCATTTTAAGATCATCTTTTATTTAGAATGCTCTTGTCATTTTTGTAAATTTTTTTCATAAATTCGCCTGTAAAGCAATCTCTCTGATGAATTGCACCAGCTGCCGGCGTGAGGATGAAGAGTTCAGCTGATGACACATTGCCGTGACAGCAGCCTTTTAATACACTCAGTGCTGCAAATTAGTTTTCTTTACAGAGCATCACTAAATATTATGTAACGCTGCCTTGGCTGAAATATCCACTCTCTCTTAAAGCCTAACCTGCCGCCCAGCCTTCTGCTCTAGTCATCTCCAATACGGACGTCAGGCCAGAAATGCTGAAATATTTATTGATTTTAAATTATTGTAACAGGCGAGTCGGTTTAAATTACCCTTGCTGCTTTCAGGTTTGCAAGCAGCTGCTTGAGTGAGTCCGTCGGCACCGCAATTGGCATTCCCATTTGATCCTAAACCTTTACCAAGCTGTCATAATGACACAAGTAGATTTTAAATGCAACAAGGCGCTGTGGGAGATAGCAGAACAATACAGAACTGTGAATTCTATTGCACATTTGTATTACAGTATTCACTGTACCTGTATGCTTGATGAAGCTTTTATGTTTTTAAGGTGAATTGAAAGGAACGAGCCAGAATCACTGCTTTGTGGCATATGTTAAGGTTCTTGCCATTAATGCATTTGTTATCTGTGCCCATAATTTTCCCTATATTGCTTTATAATATGTGTAGCCAAAGCTTTTCAATCTTTTATTGGATGGGGGGGGGGGATTAGAACCCATGTGAACTTTAATGCAGTTTGAGGTGATTCAATCTGCCCTATTGACCACTATTGCTGAGACAAAAATAGATAGGAAAGCAACATTTTACGTTCCTTACGCTACACAAAACTAAGAAAAGAAATGGCCATACATCCAAATCACTAATGGATCAGCAACAATGCTGGTGTGCAAGAGGTAACCTCATTAACAGTGAGTTGTTTCTGATGCTTAAATCTAGGAAATTATAAAGGCCTGCTCTGTTTTAGCTATCAGCCTAACTAACATTCAGGTAAAATTGAAAGTGATTTTAAATACCAAACAAGTTTATACTTGCCTGCTTTGAGCAATGGAATTGCTCAAAGCACCCGGCGCTCCTGGTTCCTCACCTCCATCCACGAAGTGCCCCCATAGAAAGCCACTTTCTATGGGGGCACTCGTGCAGAATCGCTCCCGAGCCTGTCTGCATTTATTGACACAGATAGCAGGACTCAGCCCCAAGCAAAGCCCAAGAGACCAGGAA